>NC_079190.1:385611413-385941749 GCF_029499605.1 Hyla sarda | reverse complement strand
GATAATTTTTACTTACCTGAGTAAACATTATCATTATGAATGTTAAACCTCATGATGCCTTAAAAGTCTAATAGGAGCGCATCAACAAGGGTGTATGAACCCGTACGCACCTTTTTCTGCAGCAGTGGAATCTTCAGAACCTGCCAAAACTCCCCATCTCAGGTAGTGGTCAGGAAGTATGAGTTATCAGACTAATGGTGTAGCTGTGAGAATTATGTTAAATCGTAGAGATGTTTCCATCTTTCCCATGTTCTAAGGAATTTATCATGTCTATGCTCTTGTTTAGCAATAACTTCTTCAAAGATAAGGTTGTAATTAACCATATAAATAATTTCGGACCCAGAAGGGATATCAGAAGATTTCCATTTTCTAGCTATTAGTAGTCTATAATTATGGAGGATATGGAAAATAGGTGTGCGAACTTCTACAGGAAACTCCTCAATGCCTATCATCAGAAGGTTATTCTGCTTTCAATCTCAATGCTTTTAACTACGTAGTTATGTTTAACCCAGGTAGAAATTCTATCATGGATTAAACTGGGAAATACCCTTTACTTGTCCTTAGATGTATATGCCATGTTCAATATCAACTGCAACTGCATAATTATTGTAAACCCAGGTAGAAACACTGGCCCTCATTTACAAAGACTGGAGTGTCGGTTAGGTTTATTTATTTATTTATTTATTTATTTATTTATTTATTTATTTATTTATTTATTTATTTATTTTTTCAGTGTACTCATCTTTTTTTCCCTTGTGATTTACTAATCTGTCGCATGTGTCAGGTTTTTTTGTGTCGCACGATGTTAAATTCTGCCGCACGGGAATAAAAAGTGTTGCACTGGAAAAATAAAAATTAAAACAAATAAATAAAGTAAAGCTACTCTGCACAAGGATGTAACTTTACATTCATGATTGTTAATGGGTTAACAACCCAAAAGTAAAAAAAAAAAAATATATATATATATAAATAAAAAAAATCTATTACATAATTTAATCATAAAAGCGTTGAAGGTGTAAAAATGCTTTTAAAGTATAAAACAAGTAATTTAATCATGAACCACAATGGTCAGCTGCCTCTACCTCAAAAACATTCAATTTTTCCTTTTTCACTCGACCCCTGGGCTGTCGGTTTTTCAGAGTTGAGAAATCACACTTTTTTCAGAGGGATTTCACAATTACTCGAGTGATTTTTCCATTTTATCGGGTTAACGCCCATTTTTGAGTAAACCACGCCCATTTTGTAGGTTAAATTAAACTCTCCGAGTGTTTTTGAAAATGTAGGTTGTGCGCCTAAATTTTGGGGCGCAGATTTGGTCGCACGCGGGATGCGACCAAATTTTGGGCGCAATAACCGAGAAAAAACGTCGGTTCTCCTTTAGTAAATGAGGGCCACTGTGTTTAATTAAACCCAGAAAATACATGTAACTGACCCTTAGATTGTTATTCCACGTTCACAACTCTTTTAATGTGTGTTTATGCTAACATACAGTTCAGTTCACTGCTTTTCTCATTTTGCTAGATATTTGTTAGGTGTTAGCTGTCATGGGCTTGTTCACTGATGGCTGTGATTTATAGTGCACCAACTGAACACAGTAGTTTAAGTGACAGGAGGTCATTGTCTGAGGTAAGGCCACTGAACCATGCTTTGCTCTGCTTGTAATGTGATAGCTTGTATTGGCTCATTTACTGCTGGCTGGGATTTATAGTGCACCAACTATACACAGTACTGCACGTGACAGGAGGTCACTGTCTAAGGTAAACCTACTGATTAATGGTTTGCTCAGCTTGCCTTTGAATGCCATAGGATTTGTAAAGGCTTTCTGGGATCAGTAGTCCTTGGTCGCTTTTTTCTTTCTAAAATGGCATCTGAAATGCAGTGCATGGGGCTTTATTAACCTCTTAACCCCACCTTTGTGTTGTGTCCTTGTAGCCTGGGAGCTGTATGATATCATAAATGTGAGCAATGATTGGATAACCTGGGGCCACCTGATCTTGCTGGTAGTTGCAGGGTATGACATCTTCTTAGTGTGTCCAGTACTTCCTCCTGTCATTTAGGCAACAAAATGTTATGTGTTATTCATCCCTTTTGGTATAACTACTGCCATTGCCAGGTTTGTGCGAGCCAAACCTAGCAATGTTAGAAAGTTTGGCAAACCTCTGTCACCCCAAAGTTCGCAGCAAAACCAGGTTCACTGGGCTTGGCTCATTCATCTCTAAATATATGTGTATTTGTAATATACATTGGTTGAAAAATGTGCATATTTTTGGGAGAAAAAAGGCTGTCTTGTCCAGCTATTGCCTGGGTGTCTCTGTGTGGAGACAAAATACAGGAAGTGTGGGCAGACAAGCAGGGCTCTGTGCAGTGAGGCTCTGTAACACACCGCCAGCTCACACAGCAGGATGATTGACTAGCCAGGAGCCTACACATGCTTGTCCCGCCCAAACTTCCTGTATTTTGTCCTAGCTGAGACACATAGGCAATAGCTGCAGGGACAAGGCAGCCTTTTTTCACCAAAAATGTACATATTTTTTATCAATAATAATTAAAAATATACATATACTGTTTTTATCTACATTAAATAAATGTTTTGGCAAATGAAAGTGCCTATTTAAAGTTATCTATGGAGTAATGAACACCCTTCTATCTATCTATCCTTTTTATAGTAGAATGGATGAATTGGGGTTCCCTCTACTGTCCATTTCCTCTGCTTTTATTTTGTACAACTTCATTTTGTTCTTCTTCATTCTCTTTTACTTAGCTTTTTTTAATTCCTCTCTTCCATGTCAACTTTTAGAACTTTTAGAGCAAGTTTCCCATGACCTATGGTCCATTTTTGTAAATTTGTTTGACTACATACTTTCTCTTGACTTCTTGTTTATTGTTCTATAAAACTTGTATTAAGGCATGGCACCATCTTTTTAGTTTGTAGTCTTTTCTTTTTCTGAAAACAAATAGAATTGACAATCATGCACAATAACGTGATAACAAATATAATTATGTTATTTCTTTCTAATGCTTTTTTCTTGTTAACACATTTTTGCTGTTTATTAGTTTGCATCTAATTATAATGTAAATCTGCAGAATGAAACTGTGGATTATGATGATTTCTTATCTCTTTGTTTTAAAGTTTGAGTTTGTCTGCCCAAAAAACATTCCCACCAGTTTACAGTAAAGAAGACAACATCATATACATTTGCATTCTAATGTGGTCTTTGTTTACTGCATTTAACAATACATGGCCTATTTAAAACTCTGTATACATACATATTTTTAAATGAATGTGTTAGATGCAGTCAAGCTTCTTACAATGTCACTGCATAATGCATAGCCCTTAAGGTACAAATGTACCAGAAAATCATTAACCCCTTAAGAACGGACCCATTTTTTACCAGGCTCTTTTAAAAAAAATTGACACGTATCTCTTTAAATGGTAATAACTTTAGAACACTTTTTCTGAGCAGACAGATCCTGAGATAGTTTTTTCGTGACATATTGTACTTTATATAAGTGGTGCATTTTTGTTGACACATGCAGCATTTTTTGTGAAAAACTAAAATATTGTGGAAAAACTGGAACATTTCTGGCATTTTTTTTAATGGTGTACACTGTGCGGTAAAAGTGATGTTATATTTTATTCTGTGGGTCAGTACGAATATGGCGATACCCATTTTATATAGCTTTCTATGTTCTTTTTCCTTTTCTGAGCAAAATTATTTTTCTGCCATTCATTTTCCAACAGCCGTAACTTTTTTATTTTTCGTCCGACGCCATTGAGTAAGGGCTTATTTTTTGTGGGATGAGCTGTACTTTTTATTCATATCATTTTTGTGATATATGCTACCTTTTGATCTTTTTTATTCCTCTATTTGTACCAAAATTGACGAATTTTGCGCTTTTTTTATGTGTTTTTTTTTTACGGCGTTCACTGTCCGGGATAATTTACACTATAGTTTAACAGTACACATGATTATGGATGTGACAATACCTATTATGTATATGATTTTTGTTTTTGATCTTTTTTGGTGATAATACAGGGCTTTTATTGGGAAAGGGGCAATTTTCTTTTTTTTACATTTCATACTTTTATTGAAGAACTTTTTATTAATTTTTTTACACTTTTTACAGGTTACACTATGCTGCAATACATTTGTACTGCAGCACAGTATGACCCGAACAGCTGCACACTGTACAGCCTGTGCGATCCAGCCTGTGGCTGGATCTTACAGGCTTCCGTAGCAGGCATACAGGAGGTCATGATCTGACCTCCTGCTACCATAGCAACCAATGGCGACCCATGATCATATCGCAGCGCCGCTGTCAGTGAACAGGGGGAGAGCGCTCCCCCTGTCAACACCATAGATGCCGAGATCACGGCATCTAGGGGGTTAATGCTGCTGTGACCGGCACAATCGTGGCTACAGCAGCTTCAGCGGGACTCCGGCTGTGATTAACAGCCAGGTTCCTTTCGCCGATCTCCTTCGCTGCCCGCGGCAGTGTCGAAGACCACTAGGACGTATGCATATGTCCAAATGTGCGAACGTGTCGGATGCTTGGACGTATGCATATGTCCCATAGTGGGAAGGGGTTAAAGGGGTACTCCCCTGGAAAACTTTTTTCTTTTTTTAAATCAACTGGTGCAACAGGAAGTTCTTTTCTTTTTGAATTTCCTTTCTGTCTGACCACAGTGCTCTCTATTGACACCTCTGTCCATTTTAGGGAGAACAGGGAGTAAACGTAAGTCCACACATAAAGTGCAAGTGTGGATATAGTCCTAGGGGTGGTGCTCAATCTTGCAGAAAGAAAGAATTCTTACAACATGGCAATGTAGAAGAAATGGTGGCACTCACCCGTAAACGGACTTGCAAGGATGACTTTAATTACGTGCTTGTCAACCAAAGTGCATGTGCCGGGGGAACCAGCGTGCAGATGGTTACAGCTGTCTCGCACTTCCGTGCATCGTGAGACCATATCCGCTACCAGGCTGATCCCAGGTAAATACCTGTGGGACCTCCCCTAGGGGCGGAAACTAGGAACACCATGTGAGACAATCAAACAAACGGAGAATCATGTGTAAAAGTTAAAAACATATAAAAACACAAAATTGTAAGGCAATGCTGGAATATAGTAACTAAATGTAAATAACATTTAAATAAAGATGCCTAGGTCCAGTTTATCATTAAGACCAAGTCTACCTTGTGCGCCTGTGCGCATGATCCATCTAGCTTCGGTCTGAAGTAAGTCTTTGCGCCTGTCAATTCCATCTTTAACTGGCACCCTTTCGATGCCAAAAAAACAGAGTGATGCAGGGTTTCCATTTTGAGCTTCCCAGACGTGGTCTATAATTCTCGGTGAGCCTTTTCTGCTAAGCAGAGAATAAATATGTTCACGGAACCTGATATGTAACTGGCGAGTGGTACACGGTATGCACCCTTCTTGCCAATCCAAGTCTGCAATAAGAGCCAGAAACTCATTGGTGTCTTTAACCAAAGTCGGGACACTTTTTAACAGGGGTCTTAATAGAAAATCAACATACCTAGAAATACATTCAGTTATGGAACCCACCCTGGACACAATGGGGCGTCCGGGGGGGGGGGGGGGGCTCCAACCCCTTATGTATTTTAGGTAAAAAATACCATGTAAGGGACTTAGGTACAGGGGAACAAGTTTAACAGCCATTTTCTCAGAGAGAACACCCCTCTCTTCTGCTCTTCCAAGGAGGGTTTTTAGCTTGGAAGCACGGAAGTGCGAGACAGCTGTAACCATCTGCACGCTGGTTCCCCTGGCGTCCTTGCCCGCATCACCTGCCTAAATGCTGTACGCTGCCATGCACATGCACTTTGGTTGACAAGCACGTAATTAAAGTCATCCTTGCAAGTCCGTTTTCAGGTGAGTGCCACCATTTCTTCTACATTGCTAATTTACAAATCTGTTTAACTTTCTGTAACCAGTTGATTTAAAAAAAAAAATGTTTTCCAGGGGAGTACCCCTTTAAGGCAGAAGAATAGCACATAGACAATTTTAATAGACAACAGAAAACCAAAGACTGGCATTATATGGAGAAAAGATGAGTCTCCTCTGATTTTGTTCTATTTTCAAATATATTTTATGATTAAATTGAGGCCATTTAACCTCTTCATTCATGAGTTTTATTGCCTTTTTGCACAGTAAGATTATCCACTAATTATCATATAACTCTTGTTCCAAAATTGTCTAATGATACCATGGTGACTATTACTCCCACATCAAAAGCAAAGGTAGAGAATCATTATCCTTTGATACATGTGAAATGCTGCAAAGAGACCCAAGATGTTTTCTACTTAACTTAAAACTTGACAATTCTTTAGAGTTTGAAAGGACTTTAATCTGAACCTAAAGCAAATCTCAGTTATATTTACATTTTATTGAAGTGAATGTGTTCCGGGCACAGGTGTTGATTCAAATATATCATCTTATTTTGTTTTATACCAAATATGCAAATAATTTGCTCTTCACACCTTTTCAACAAGACGTTTGTGTCACTGCATATTTTCTAGGTCATGTTAAAAGAAGGTAAACTGCTTCTGTGGTACAGATGCATTAAAGGGATTATCCAGGAATAGAAATACAGAGCTAATTTCTTTCAAAAACAGCTGGACGGCTGTCCCAGGTTATATGTGGTACAAGAAATTGGAAAATGGGTTGCTACACACTTAAAATTAAATATTAAGCCATTGAAAAAGGGGGACCCCCCGAAACGCATCTGGCCATCATTCTGCCAAGTATTGCCATTCCATTGCTGCCACAACTCTGCACACTTATTGCCCTGTATACGTTACTGACTCACAGCGCTGCAGCCTCAGTATTAAGAGACCACTGCATGGTGTGTTTACGCGCCTGAAATCACCAACTGCCGCATGAGGATGCCGATTACAGAGCCTGCACTCACTAATCCTGCTGCCCGGACACTGCCATCAAGCCAGACACAGATCCGTGCCACCTAGCAGCGGAGCCTGTCAGCATCTCCTCGCAGGCCACCTAGTCACTATGTTTACATTGATACACTTACCATTGCGAGCTGTCTCTTCAGAATCACAGGTAACATTTACCCAGGGGCCGGGTGCAGCCCATACCAACCTGAGGAGAATATTCATTCATTTATAATGTACATGTCCTTTGAATTGGACTGGATGTGTCTCTTGAACTGTTTACCTTGGGGTCTTAGAGATATTGAAACCTAAGACAGTTTCTATTTGGAGATACTTACAACCTATCCCATATATATCACTGCTTTATTTACTTTAATGCTACAATATCCACTTATAGACTGCAAGGCACTATTGGAACATTATCCAGCAGGTGGCATACTGCATTATTTTACTATATTTCATCCATGGATACATAGCACTGTTACCATCGCTTTTATGATTTTTCCTAATACATTGCATTTTACCCACCATTATCTGCATTTTATATGTAATTCTAACTGGATCTGTAGCAAGTGCCCTGCTCAGATAATAGTCTTCTCAGCAATTTTATAATATTATAACCTAAATAAACTGGTTATTTTCAGATAAACCAGCTACATCTTATTTTCATGTTTCCTATTTATCTTTAATCATCCCGTTTATTAACACCTTGAGGTGGGAACCACATATTTTTTTCATTTATTATGTGTGGTACAACCTGGAGACAGACAGGGAGCAATTTTTTAAAGAAATTAGGATTTTTTTTTTTATTCCTGGATAACCCCAATAAGTAGTCAACCTCATTGCTTCACCCTTTTATTAGACTCCATATATCCAAGATTAACAATATTAAGAATAAAAATAAACATGAAAATATTTCACAACAGCAAATGTATAAATCACTTAAAATAACTCTAGAAGACTAAGGTATCGCTTTCACAGACTATTATTAGATGTGAACAGGGTCCAGTAAATGAAACTGTTTGTAAATGGGTTTGACTTCATACATATGCCACATCATTCGGATTTCAGCTCTGGGGTTCAAGGAGAGATGTTGCATGGTTTATAGGTAAATATACAATGTAGATGATGAAACACTTTCATTTGTTTCAGTTTTTGATATCTTGAAGACTAGTTCTAAAATAAATAAATAAAAAAATGGTTTTCCTTCATTAATGTTACACTATGCGCTCCGGCCTCACACGCTGGCCATGAGCACATGGTCCCCTTACCTTCTGCTGCCGATGGGGTTGGGACTCGCATCACGGGACGCGCCCGCATGCGAGCCCCAGTCCGTCACTCTCCGGGTGTTTCTCCTGCCCCTGCCTCCACCTCTCTGCTCCGTTGCGCGTGTCCCCATCCCCTTAGGGCGTGCGAGCACCGGAGCTTTAAGATTTAAAGGGCCAGTATGCTCATTAGTGTAACCACCTGTGGCTTGTTTGTAAATTCATCCACCCTCCTCAGTTCTCTGCCGGATCTTTGTTGCCTTGTGCCCGAGAGGAAGCGTTCCCTTGCCGTGTACCAGATCTCTTGCTCTTGTAACTCGACCTTGCTCCTCAGCCGCCTGCCTACTGAACTCCTGCTACGTCCTGACTACGCTACTGTGCCGCCTGCCCTGACCTACTGCTATCCAGACTACGAGTTGCCTCATCCCTCCTATGCCTCGCATCTCCTCAGCCACCTGTGTGGTCAAGCCGTACCAGGGGTAGTGACCTGGGTGTCGCCTGCAGCTGCAAGCCCATCCTGCTTTGCGGCGGGCTCTGGTGAAGACCAGCGGCACCTTAGACTCCGCTCCCTGGTACGGTCCGAGTCATCTGCCACACAGGTCCAGCGGATCCACATACACCGTAGTCCTGTCTTCAGAAACGTAAGTGTTACAATTAATCTGCAGTCAATAACCTATAGTGTGAAAACAGAATTTTTATAGATTTTTTTTTTCATATTTATTAAAAGGAAAAACCTTTTGCATGGACATAATTATTCAGACCTTACTATGAAATTTAGCTCTGGTCCCTCCCACTTCTCTTGATCATCTATGAGGTATTTCTACACCTTGATTGGAGTCACTTGTGGTAAATACAGTTGATTGGACAGGATTTGGACAGACTTAGGGACAACTCTGTAAATGTCCTTGAGTGGCCCAGCTAGAGCTCTGACTTAAACCCAATAATATCTTGAAAGATCCCAAAATGGCTTCCACTGACAGTTTTCATCCAACCTGACAGTGCCTGAGAGGATCTACAGAGAAGAATGGCAGGAAGTCCCCAAATTCAGGTGTGCAAATCATGTGGCATCATACCCAAGAAGACTGAAGTCTGTAATCAATGCTAAAGGTACTTTAACTAACTAACCCCCAAAAAAGACTTTGTGGACAACTGCAATCAACGAACATTGAAAATTACCAACACGTCACCTGCAATAGCTGCAATGTCCTTTATGTCATTGAGTGTAATCTGTGCAGTTTTATGTATGTTGGTAGCACCAGGAGGAGACTCAAAACAAGAATTCTGGAACATGTTGCTAGCATTGCAGACCATAATGTGTCAAACACCCTGAGAAACAGGTCACCTCCCTCAAAGCATGGGCTATTGAGAAGGTGGCATATCAGATGCAAGGGAATGTGGTTAAAAATTTTTGGGGGTATCGTAAGAATTTTTGGATGTACCAATTTGACCCTACCATTCCCAATGGCTTAACCCATTAAGGACACAGACCATTTTGGCCTTAAAGGGGTACTCCGGTGTAAATATCTTCCCCTATCCTTTGGATGCTATATAGCGGGGATCCCGCGATCTCCGGTCCAGCAGCGGCGGTGTCCGGAACACAGAAGCTTACATCGTGCATAGCCGTCACACCTCATCCCATAGCTGTGAATGGAGCATGTCAGCCGGCATCGCCGGTCATCGGGCACGGATCGGAGTTCGCTCCATGCACCGAATGACAGGGGTGCTTCAGCTGAGATCGCTGGGGTCCTCAGTGCCAGGGCCACTGTGATCTAACATCTTGTCCCCAATCCTTTGGATAGGGGATAAGATGTTTACAGCGGAGTACCCCTTTAAGGACACAGCCAATTTTATTTTAGCATTTTCAATTTTTCCTCATCTCCTTATAAAAATCATAACTCTTTTATATTTTTATCCACAGACCCATGTGAGGGCTTGTTTTTTGTGCGACCAATTGTCCATTGCAATGCCATCAATAATTGTACCATAAAATCTATGGCACAACCAAAAGAATATTATTTGTGTGGGTAAATTGAAAAAAAACCAATGCACTTTTGGAAGATTTTGTTTTCACGCTGTACATTTAACGGTAAAAATGACATGTTTTCTATATTCTGTTGGTCAATACAATTAAAATGATACCCATGTTATGTGCTTTTCTATTATTGTGCGGCTTTAAAAAAAATCTCAAACTTTTAAAAACAAAATTTGTATGTTTAAAAACACTCTATTTTGACCCCCTATAACGTTCTCAATTTTCCATATACGGGGCTGTATGAGCATGATCTGTACTTTTTTTTGGTACAACATTTGCGTATTTGTAACTTTTTAATTTGGAATATTATGGCACAAAAACGCAGCAATTTTGGACTTTTTTTTTTTTTTTTTTACGTTTACGCCGCTCACTGTATGGGATAATTAACATTATATTTTGATAGTTTGGACATTTACACACACAGCTATACCAAATATATTTATTTTTCAATTCTTTTACACTTTAGGATAAAATGGGAAAAATTGGCCATATAAATTTTTATTGGGGGAGGGACTTTTTCACATTTAAAAAAAAAAACTTTTTTTTACTTTTTTTAAACGTTTTTTTAATTTCCCCATAAGGGACTATTAATAGCATTCATTAGATTGCATATTCTGAACAGTAAAGATAAATGGGGGTGACTGGTTCTCAAGGTCTTGAGTGTGATGGAAATGTGTTATATGGTTTTGTCTGTGAATATGTAATGATGATAGTGGTGTTTATGAATGATTAAAGAGGGTGATGATGGGTGTTTGTATAAACTTGAGGGTATGTATATATATAATGAATAATTAAAGAGGGTGATAGGTGTTCCTGTATGAACTGGAGAATCTGTATATATGATCGGTGTATATGGGAGAGAGGGAAAAGTATGGGGGAGAAAAGTATCTTGATAGGTGATAGACTACTGAGGACGGACCTAGAGGGTCCGAAACGCGTCTAGTCTTAAGGCAGTAGACACCATTGCAAGCACTATTATCACCAGCTCAATCACAGAACCACAGGATCATCACAGAGCCCCAGGATTCTATTACGCGCCCAACACGCTCACCGCCACGAGGAGAAGCCGAGCACCAGTGACCGCAGACAGCCACAAACAAGCTGCTCCGTTTCCAGAGTGAGGACCGACATCACAAAGTCCATAGGAGTGACCGGGTGAGAGGTACATAGTACCACAAGATATTTCTTCCCCCTTTCCACAACCCAGCCTTGCAACCGCTGGAGCTTCCTCCTTTTGGCCCACTGCCAATCCATGGCTCCCTCACTCTGTTAGAGACAGCACGCACCCTCGCAACATTGACACATTGACACACTGTGTCCCATTGAATTGTACTACCAACTGCGGTCGCAGTACCGCTACATTGTGACTTTGTTTCTTCTTTCTGGCATACGGTCGCAGCACCGTGGACTACTTGACTATTTCACACATCTCTACGGTCGCCGTTCCGAGAGCAATTGACTTGGTCTGTTATACCTTGCGGTCGCAGCACCGGGTTCATTTACCTACTATTGCACATTGTATAACTATTCAATGCTTTTCATCTACTGACCTTGTTATGAATTACATTTATGAATTATTTTAACTGTTTTATATGCATTGGAAAGTATAAGCGCTAGGGCCCAGCGTTTTTTCCTGTTTTATATTATTAAATTACAAATAAATTACGCTTTTATCTATCCAAGTAAGAGCCTTTTCTTTTATTTTCACCATCCTCTATCTCTCTTTCTCCATCCCCCTTCTCCTTTAATCATTTCCTTCTCCCCTATACTTTTCTCTCCCATATACACCGATCAATATATACACACACATCCTGCATGTCACGATTCGGCTAGCTGGAGGTGGATCCTCTGTGCCAGAGAGGGATGGGCGTGGACCGTGTCGGTGGACCGGTTCTAAGTTGCAACTGGTATTCACCAGAGCCCGCCGCAAAGCGGGATGGTCTTGCAGCGGCGGTAGCAACCAGGTCGTATCCACCGGCAACGGCTCAACCTCTCTGACTGCTGAGATAAGCACGGTACAAGGGAGTAGACAAAAGCAAGGTCGGACGTAGCAGATGGTCAGGGCAGGCAGCAAGGATCGTAGTCAGGGGCAACGGCAGGAGGTCTGGAACACAGGCTAGGAACACACAAGGAAACGCTTTCACTGGCACAATGGCAACAAGATCCGGCGAGGGAGTGCAGGGGAAGTGAGGTATAAATAGGGAGTGCACAGGTGAGGATACTGATTAGGCCTGCTGCGCCAATCAGTGGCGCAGTGGCCCTTTAAATCGCAGAGACCCGGCGCGCGCGCGCGCCCTAAGGAGCGGGGCCACGCGCGCCGGGACAAAAAAGACGGGGAACGGGTCAGGTACGGGAGCCGAGATGCGCATCGCGAGCGGGCGCGTCCCGCATCGCGAATCGCATCCCGGCTGGGAGTAATATCGCAGCGCACCCGGTCCGGGGAGGAGCGGGGACCTGGAGCGCTCGGTGTAACAGTACCCCCCCCCCTTGGGTCTCCCCCTCTTCTTGGAGCCTGAGAACTTGAGGATAAGACTTTTGTCCAGGATGTTGTCCTCAGGTTCCCAAGATCTCTCCTCTGGGCCGCAATTCTCCCAGTCAACCAAGAAGAATCTTTTACCTCTGACCATCTTGGATGCTAGAATCTCCTTCACCGAAAAGACATCAGATGAATCAGAAACTGGAGTGGGAGAAACAACTTTGGGAGAGAAGCGGTTAAGTGATGAGTGGTTTAAGGAGAGAGACATGGAAGGCATTGGGAATACGGAGAGAAGGAGGAAGAAGGAGTTTGTAAGAGACAGGGTTGATCTGGCACTTGATTTTGAAAGGACCAAGATAGCGTGGTCACAGTTTATAACTGGGGACACGAAAGCGGACATACTTAGCGGAGAGCCATACCTTGTCACCGGGAGCAAAAATGGGGGGAGTTCTTCTTTTCTTATCAGCAAATTTTTTCATCCGGGATGAAGCCTGTAAAAGAGAATTTTGGGTTTCTTTCCATATGGTGGAAAGGTCTCGAGTCACTTCATCAACAGCGGGCAAACCAGAGGGCATGGGAGTGGGGAGAGGAGGAAGAGGGTGACGGCCGTACACCACGAAGAATGGGGATTTAGCAGAAGATTCGGAGACTCTGAAGTTGTATGAGAATTCGGCCGATGGTAGAAGATCTGCCCAGTCATCCTGGCGGGAGGAAACAAAATGTCGCAAATAGTCATCCAGGACCTGATTAATTCTTTCTACTTGCCTATTGGATTGGGGATGATAAGAAGAAGAGAAGTTTAATTTGATCTTGAGCTGCTTACAGAGGGCCCTCCAGAATTTAGACACAAATTGAACGCCTCTATCCGAGACGATATGCGTGGGCAACCCGTGAAGGCGAAAAATGTGTATAAAAAATTGCTTTGCCAACTGAGGCGCCGAAGGAAGGCCTGGAAGAGGGATAAAATGTGCCATCTTGGAGAATCGATCAACGACCACCCAAACAACTGTGTTGCCACGGGATAAAGGCAAGTCAGTAATAAAGTCCATACCAATCTGTGACCAAGGTTGTTCAGGAACAGGCAGAGGATGAAGGAGACCAGCAGGCTTCTGGCGAGGAGTCTTATCCCGGGCACAGACAGTACAAGCCCGCACGAAATCAACAACATCAGTCTCCAGAGTAGGCCACCAATAAAATCGAGAGATGAGTTGAATGGATTTTTTGATGCCAGCATGGCCTGCGAGGTGGGAGGAGTGTCCCCATTTGAGAATCCCGAGGTGCTGGCGTGGAGAAACGAAGGTCTTCCCTGGAGGAGTTTGTCTGATGGAAGCTGGAGAAGTGGAGATCAGACAGTCCGGAGGAATGATGTGTTGCGGAGAGGCTTCCACTTCAGAGGCATCTGAAGAACGAGAGAGGGCATCGGCCCTAATGTTCTTGTCAGCAGGGCGAAAATGGATTTCAAAGTTAAAACGGGCAAAGAACAACGACCACCTAGCCTGGCGAGGGTTCAGCCGTTGGGCAGACTGGAGATAAGAGAGATTCTTGTGGTCAGTGTATATAATAACTGGATATTTGGATCCCTCCAGCAGGTGCCTCCATTCCTCAAGCGACAATTTTATGGCCAGTAATTCTCGATCACCGATGGAGTAGTTTTTCTCCGCCGGAGAGAAGGTCCTAGAAAAAAAACCACAAGTAACAGCATGCCCGGAAGAATTTTTTTGTAGAAGAACTGCTCCAGCTCCCACCGAGGAGGCGTCTACCTCCAATAAGAAGGGTTTAGATGGGTCAGGTCTGGAGAGTACGGGAGCAGAAGAAAAGGCAGACTTGAGATGTTTAAATGAGTCTTCCGCTTGAGGAGACCAGGACTTAGGATTGGCGTTTTTCTTGGTTAGAGCCACGATAGGAGCCACAATAGTGGAAAAGTGTGGAATAAATTGTCTGTAATAATTGGCGAACCCCAAAAAACGTTCGATAGCACGGAGTCCGGAGGGGCGTGGCCAATCCAATATGGCAGATAGTTTATCTGGGTCCATTTGTAGTTCCTGGCCAGAGACTAAGTATCCTAGGAAAGGAAGAGACTGACATTCAAAGAGACATTTTTTCCATTTTGGCATAAAGTTGATTGTCCCGAAGTCTCTGAAGAACCATGCGGACATGCTGGCGGTGTTCTTCTAAGTTGGCAGAAAAAATCTGAATATCGTCCAGGTAAACCACAACACAGGTATATAGAAGATCACGAAAAATTTCATTTGCAAAGTCTTGGAAGACGGCAGGGGCGTTGCAAAGGCCAAAGGGCATAACCAGATACTCAAAGTGTCCATCTCTGGTGTTAAATGCAGTCTTCCATTCGTCCCCCTCCCTGATGCGGATGAGATTATAAGCACCTCTTAAGTCCAGCTTGGTAAAGATGTGGGCGCCTCGTAGGCGGTCAAAGAGTTCCGAGATAAGAGGTAGGGGGTAGCGGTTTTTTACAGTGATTTTATTAAGTCCGCGGTAATCAATGCAAGGGCGTAGGGAGCCGTCTTTTTTGGAGACAAAAAAAAATCCAGCTCCGGCAGGAGAGGAGGACTTGCGGATAAAGCCCTTTTTTAAGTTCTCCTGGATATATTCCGACATGGCTTGAGTTTCCGGAGCAGACAGAGGATAGATTCTGCCCCGGGGTGGAGTAGTACCCGGGAGGAGGTCAATAGGACAGTCATAAGGCCTGTGAGGAGGCAAAGTCTCTGCTTGTTTTTTGCAAAAAACATCAGCATAATCCAGATAGGCCTTGGGAAGACCAGATACCGGGGGAACTACAGGGTCTTGACTGTGAGTACTGGGAGCCGGTTTAAGACAGTCCTTGTGGCAAGAAGTACCCCAGTTCTTGATTTCCCCTGTGGTCCAATCAACGGTCGCGCAGAGGGCCTCGTTATTCCAGGATAATTCGGAGGCAAGAGTACGGAATTGGATGGCGTACTCGCCAACCCTGGACCAGGTTCAGCAGGGCAGTCTCGGCAGAAGAGGCTCGGGCAGGTTCCTCAAAGACACTTCGAATCTCCGTGAAGAAGGAGTGTACAGAGGCAGTGACAGGATCATTGCGGTCCCAGAGCGGTGTGGCTCATGACAGGGCTTTTCCAGACATAAGGCTGACTACGAAAGCCACCTTAGACCTTTCAGTTGGAAACTGGTCCGACATCATCTCCAAATGCAGGGAACATTGCGAAAGAAAACCACGGCAAAATTTAGAGTCCCCATCAAATTTATCCGGCAAGGATAATCGGAGGCTGGAAGCGGCCACTCGCTGCGGAGGAGGTGCAGGAGCTGGCGGAGGAGATGATTGCTGAAGCTGTGGTAGTAGCTGCTGTAGCATCACGGTCAGTTGAGACAGCTGGTGGCCTTGTTGCGCTATCTGTTGCGACTGCTGGGCGACCACCGTGGTGAGGTCGGCGACAACTGGCAGCGGGACCTCAGCGGGATCCATGGCCGGATCTACTGTCACGATTCGGCTAGCTGGAGGTGGATCCTCTGTGCCAGAGAGGGATTGGCGTGGACCGTGTCGGTGGACCGGTTCTAAGTTGCAACTGGTATTCACCAGAGCCCGCCGCAAAGCGGGATGGTCTTGCAGCGGCGGTAGCAACCAGGTCGTATCCACCGGCAACGGCTCAACCTCTCTGACTGCTGAGATAAGCGCGGTACAAGGGAGTAGACAAAAGCAAGGTCGGATGTAGCAGAAGGTCAGGGCAGGCAGCAAGGATCGTAGTCAGGGGCAATGGCAGGAGGTCTGGAACACAGGCTAGGAACACACAAGGAAACGCTTTCACTGGCACAATGGCAACAAGATCCGGCGAGGGAGTGCAGGGGAAGTGAGGTATAAATAGGGAGTGCACAGGTGAGGATACTGATTAGGCCTGCTGCGCCAATCAGTGGCGCAGTGGCCCTTTAAATCGCAGAGACCCGGCGCGCGCGCGCCCTAAGGAGCGGGGCCGCGCGCGCCGGGACAAAAAAGACGGGGAACGGGTCAGGTACGGGAGCCGAGATGCGCATCGCGAGCGGGCGCGTCCCGCATCGCGAATCGCATCCCGGCTGGGAGTAATATCGCAGCGCACCCGGTCAGCAGGTCTGACCGGGGCGCTGCGAATGAGAGAACGCTGCGAGCGCTCCGGGGAGGTGCGGGGACCAGGAGCGCTCGGCGTAACACTGCAGTTTATACAGAAACACCTATCATCACAAATATTCATTATATACATGCATATTCTCCAATTTATACAGTAACACTTACCATCACCCTCTCCAATCATTCACAAACACCTATCAAGATACTTTTCTCCCCCATACTTTTCCCTCTCTCCCATATACACCGATCATATATACAGATTCTCCAGTTCATACAGGAACACCTATCACCCTCTTTAATTATTCATTATATATATACATACCCTCAAGTTTATACAAACACCCATCATCACCCTCTTTAATCATTCATAAACACCACTATCATCATTACATATTCACAGACAAAACCATATAACACATTTCCATCACAGAACCAGTCACCCCCATTTATCTTTACAAATTTTCTGTTTAATCAGGGTATACAGGAGATTATACCCAGACTGAAGTTCTCGGTCACCACACCAGATTGAGTACATCTCACACTTCCTTAATCTTTTTCAATATACTGAACAGTGCTAAGCATAGCACATGGCACTGATCAGTATTATTGACGATCTTCTTCTCAGATCTGCTTGATCTCTGACCAGAGAAGAAGACCCCGGGATGAAGGCTAGAGCAGGTAAGTGGACCTCTGGCCACCATGTTGGATGATCGGATCCCCGTTGCAGCGTTGCGCTGCTCATCCATTTTAATGTATAGGACGTAAATGCATCAGGACATGCATTTATGTCCTATGTCATTAAGGGGTTAAATATCAAGAGGGAATTGATGCTGTTATATAAAAAAAAAGAATAGATTTAGGTAGGGTGTAGCATAGCAGCAGAATTTAAAGTCACTTTGCAGTCACTAGAATATTTGTCCCCATGCATGCCTTTGCATTTGGGAATCCAAATATTCAGGTACAATAAACATTGGCCCTCATTTACTATTCTAAACCCGACCTCTTTTGTCGGGTTTTTTTGTCGCATCTTTGTCTGCGCCATGTCGCAGACATCGTGCGCCAGTCTGCGACACTATGCAACATTTTTTCCCGACACACCCGATGTGGATTCTCCCAAACCCAAAAAAGGGGCGTTACCCGACATTTCTGAGCTTTCCCACGTATTTATTAAGGTTTCCAACCCGAATTTGTTGAATTGTTGTGGATTTTTTCCCGACAGCTCAGAGGAGTTGGAAACCAAAACCTACAAAACCCACGTGCGACAAACAGGATGCGACATAATAATAAATACCAGGGGAAAAAGGCAGTCGGTTAAGAAATCAACATAGACTTACAACCCGATTTTCTTAGTAAATGAGGGCCATTGTGTGGTTAATGCCGCTAGAATGATAAATAACCAAAATGTTATTTTTTATTTATTTTTTGTTATTTTCACACATATGATAATTATTTTTGTAATTTTATAGAAAGAGAATAATGATTATATTTTGATACATGGCTGGAAATCCATGCTGAGAAAAGAGTTAGAAGTCGAGAAGTGAGATGAATTCATGATGCCGCGGTGCACACCTGTTTGCATATTTCAGAGCATATATGTTCAACTAAAGTCAGACTTACTTAATAAAGCATAAAACATTATTTTACTCAAACTCAATAAGAGAGATTACTCGAACTGTTTAGACCATTTCAAATGGTCTAAATTTGTCTCTCAGAAAGTCAGTTTAGACTGAGGCTTTTCTGCAACTTTTGGTTTATAGCTTTTCTATTCCCAACAAGCATATTGGTCTATGATAGAGCACAAAATGCAGTGGTCATTAATTTATCAACTGCAACTTTTCCTGAAAAGTCACAAAAAAGTTGCATTGACGTATTAGCAGAACCAGGGACTGTGGTATTGTATCTACCCCACAGCAGGTAAATAGAAATATATACTTCCCAGCAAATTAATCAAAAAATCGAAGGGAATACCGTGATACCCATTGGAAAGTGCTATAAAATATAACTTTTAATAATATCTGGTTAAAAAACACCATTAAATGTGACCCTAGTGTGGGTTAAAACATGATTAAATAGTGCCAAAATTCGTACCCAATGCGTTTCCACTGCAGTTTCTTCAGGGGAGTGGTGATGGCACAATCACCTATCTCCTCTGCTAAGACACACAGTAGGTTCTATTGCCCGTAGTGATTCGGCATAGTCACAAGCCTACTAGTGTGTCAGCATCAATACAAGACAAAAATATTTTGAGATGGTTTAATAAGTTTTCATCAGATTATACCCTGCACTCATCAGGTACAAATTCATATACGGTGCATATAGGTACTGATTTTAACAATGGATTGTTGTGTTTCCCAGGATCAACCTGTAGAAAAAAGAGAGAAGAAAACATGGAGAATAATGATCACTCATCATGCCCAATTGGTTGCTGCATTATCAAATCCATGCTTCTAAAGTAAACATATTGTACCTCTTTTTTAAAGGGAAACCTGAAAAGGAAACACAAAACAAAAGAATATCCTTTTAGGGAATTGTTGCGCTACCTGTGGAAGGAAGAGAGGCTGCCGATATAGGCTACTTACAGTTAGATGTCTGTCTGTGTGCTAGAGCGCTACCCACAATGGCGGAGGGCCACGCTGCTGGATACTAGTGTTGCTCGCGAATATTCGCAATTCGAATTTTATTCACGAATATCGCATATTCGCGAATATAGCACTATATATTCATACTTACGAATATTCGTTTTATTAAATTTTTTTTTTTCACAGTACACATCACAGTGATCATCCCTCTCCGCTTCCAGCTTGTGTGGTGTAAAGAAGGCTCTAATACTACTGTGTGATACTGGTGTGCGAATTTTCGCATATGCGAAAATTTGCATATGTTAATTTTGCATTTGCGAATTTTCGATTATGCTAATTTTTGTATATGCTAATTTCCGTATATGTAAATTTTCGCATACGCGGATTTTTTCATATGCGAAAATAAAACGAGAATATTACGATTATGCGAATATTCGCGAATATCTGACGAATGTTCGTCCATATATTTGCGAATATTTGCGAATTCGAATATGGCCTATGCCGCTCAACACTACTGGCTACTGGCGCTCTGCACCACAGAAGCGGGCTTCCAGCTTCATATGTGGAGCCCCGCTGTCACGTGACGAATGCTAGACCAAAACTCTGTGACTTTTAATGTCTAAACTACTGCGGAGAATAGATTTATATATATAAAACTCAACGTGTATGTGTGTATGTTCCAGCATCACTTCCAAACGGCTAAAGATTGTAACATGAAACTTGGCACGCATGTTACTTATATGTCAACAACAAATATAGGATAGGTAATTTAACCCTTACTCACCCCCATATGCCAGGGTCGGGGTTTTTATTTAAAGTCCCATACAAGTCTATGGGAAATATATATTACTTCATAACTTCCAAACAGCTGGGGATATATCGATAATACTCGATCACATGATGCTTATATGTCCACAAAAAATATAGGATAGTTAATTTAACCCTAACCTACCCTTATTTGCGAGAGTAGGGTTTTTTGTTTAAAGTCCAATCCAAATCTATGGGAAATGTATGTTCCAGCATAACTTCTGCATGACTGGAGATATTTCGATAATACTTGGTTACATGTTACTTACATGTAAAATTAAAATATATAGTTATAGTTAAATTAACCCCTAACCTACCTCCATATGTGAAGGATGGCGTTTTTGTTTCAAGTCTATAGGACTTGCAAGTATATAGGACTTCTGGTACCTTACTCCACAAGCTCCGCTCTGCATTTCCTGGTGAATGTGTCAGTTCGGCTGACAAGCCATACCCTCCCCGCATTCCATGTCTCATATTGCAAATACATGCCCACCCTTTAAGCCACACCCCTTTTATTTTCAACTTACAATATCTTTACGACAATGCAGCCCGTCCTGAAGACGGGATAGGATTAGAAATGAGGATTAGATATGGGGAAGGGATGTGAGGACAGGATATGAGGTCGGGATATGAGGTAAAGAAATGAGGATGGGACATGGGGACGGGATATGAGGTCAGGATATGAGGTCGGGATATGGGGTCAGCATATGGGGACAGGATATGGGGATGGGATATAGGGATATGATATGAAGACGGGATAAGAGGTTGGATATGAGGTCGAGATATGGGGATTGGATATGGTGACGGGATATGGGGACTAGATATGAGGACGGGATATGGGGACGTATATGGGAACAGGATATGGGTACGAGATATGAGGATGGGCTAAGATCACTGGATATGAGGTTGGCATATGAAGACAAAATGTGAGGACAAAATATGAGGACAAGATATGAGGTCGGAATATGAGGAGGGGATTTGGGGTTAGGATTTAAGGATATGAGGACAAAAGCTTCCTCCTTTGTTGCTTTTCCTCCCCCACAAGTATAAGGTAGGAAAAACCAGGCTGCGCCGGGTACTTAGCTAGTAGCATAATATATCTACCCCAATGTGTGTATGTGTGTGTGTATGTATGTATGTATGCTCTTTTTGAGTGTTGCTGTGTAAGAGGGGGCGTGAAAGAGGAGTTTCAAAAACTGTGATTATCTGTTGTGCGGAGTGAATCTGTGGAGTGGGTGCGACTGCCTATAGCCCACATTCTTATTTTGGGTAAGTTTTTCTCTTTTGCACATAGTGGGATAACTGTTAGAGTTTAAACACCCTTTTTCATTTTTTTTTTTTTTTTTTCTCTGTTCCACCTCTAGGGGGAGGAGGAGTAGATTGGGCACAGGTGTATAAATCTTAGCTTGGGACTCTTATTGAGAGCTTGCTCTTTTTGAGTGTTGTTGTGTAAGAGGGGGCGTGAAAGAGGAGTTTCAAAAACTGGAGTTTGAAAGCAGGAGGTTGAGATCGCTGTGAGTTTTAATTTTTGAACCCACAAGGTCTACAAAAAATTTTAAGTGTCATTTTGACTGTCTGTTTTTTCCTATACATTTGTGAAATCCCCATAATTAGATGGCCTCCATGTTGGAAAATGCAGTCCAATGTACATCCTGTTCAATGTATGCAATCCTTGAACAACAGTTTGAGGGTGCATATTGTTGTGCGAGATGTGTGCTAGTTGTCCGTTTGGAAGCCCAGATCCTGCATCTAGAGGGGCGACTGGCAACAATGAGAAGCATTAACAACATGGAGAGGAGTCTCCTGCTCACTGAGCAGGCACTCTCGGGAATAGAGGTGGGGGAGGACAGTGGGACGGAGTTGCAGGACAGTCAGGCAGTTAGCTGGGTTACAGTTAGAAAGAGGGGTAGGGGAAAAAGTGTCAGGGAGGCTAGTCCTGAACTGGCACACCCCAACAAGTTTGCCCGCTTGGCAGATGAGGGGGATGCCATTACAGAGCTAGCAGAACTGCAGCAGGATACCGCCTCTGACCGCCAGGGGGGTGTCTGCTCCAGTAAGGAGGGAGGGAGGAGTACAGGGCAGGCCAGACAGGTACTAGTGGTGGGGGACTCAATTATTAGGGGGACAGACAGGGCAATCTGTCACAAAGACCGTGATCGCCGAACAGTGTGCTGTCTGCCTGGCGCACGAGTTCGGCACATCGCGGATCGGGTTGACAGGTTGTTGGGCGGGGCTGGAGAGGACCCAGCAGTCATGGTACATATTGGCACCAATGACAAAGTAAGAGGTAGGTGGAGTGTCCTTAAAAATGATTTCAGGGACTTAGGCCGCAAGCTTAAGGCAAGGACCTCCAAGGTAGTCTTTTCTGAAATACTACCAGTACCACGAGCCGCACCAGAGAGGCAGCGGGAGATCAGGGAGGTAAACAAGTGGCTCAGAAGCTGGTGTAGGAAGGAAGGGTTTGGGTTCATGGAGAACTGGGCTGACTTCGCTGTCGGTTACCGGCTCTACCGTAGGGACGGGCTGCACCTCAATGGGGAGGGTGCAGCTTTGCTTGGGGAGAAGATGGCTAGAAGGGTGGAGGAGTGTTTAAACTAGGGACTTGGGGGGAGGGAACCTACAGCAAAGAGGGGGAAGATAGTGTAGATAGAGAGGTGGGAATTATAAATGTACCTGGGGGTGGAGCGGAGGGAGGGGTTAGAATAGTTAATAGGAATAGGCTTCATAGGAAAATAAAACTTACACCCTTGAATCCCATTAACCCCAATAACATAAAGGATGGAAATGTAAAGTGTATGTTCACAAATGCCAGAAGCCTAGCAAATAAAATGGGGGAGCTTGAGGCCTTGATACTGGAGGAACATAATGATATAGTTGGGGTCACTGAGACATGGCTGGACTCCTCGCATGACTGGGCTGTCAATCTGCAGGGGTTTACATTGTTTCGCAAGGATAGAATGAACAGAAAAGGTGGTGGAGTCTGTCTGTATGTAAGAAGTGGTATGAAAGTCAGTGTGAACGATGCCATAGTGTGTGATGATTCTGAGGATGTGGAATCATTGTGGGTAGAATTACAAAAGGAGGGAAATACTGAAAAAATAATATTTGGGGTAATCTACAGACCCCCTAATATCACTGAAGAGATAGAAGTTCGGCTTCATAAACAAATAGAGAGGGCCGCCCGGGCAGGTACAGTGGTAATAATGGGAGATTTTAACTATCCAGATATAGATTGGGGTCCGGGGTTGGCTAAAACTACAAAGGGGCGACAATTCCTAAATTTATTGCAGGATAATTTTATGGGCCAGTTTGTGGAGGACCCAACAAGAAGTGATGCCTTGTTGGATCTGATCATTTCCAACAACGCAGAGCTGGTTGGTAATGTAACTGTGCGGGAAAACCTTGGTAATAGCGACCACAATATAGTTACTTTTGACTTAAAATGTAGAAAACAAAGACAGGCGGGGAAGGCAAAAACATATAACTTTAAAAAGGCAAATTTCCCTGGGCTGAGGGCTGCACTACAGGACATAGACTGGGGGGAGGTGTTCTCAAATACTGATACAGAAGGTAAATGGGACATCTTTAAATTAACTCTAAATAACTATACAGCTAAATATATACCAAAGGGGAACAAATATAAACGATTGAAACTAAATCCTACATGGCTGACACATGATGTTAAAAGAACAATAAACAGCAAAAAAATAGCCTTCAAAAAATACAAATCTGATGGGTCAGCGATAACATTTAAACAGTACAAGGAGCTTAATAAAATCTGTAAAAATGTAATAAAAACAGCAAAAATTCAAAATGAGAGACAGGTGGCCAAAGAAAGCAAAACTAATCCTAAATATTTTTTTAGATATATAAATGCAAAAAAACCAAGGACAGAGCATGTAGGACCCCTTAATAATGATAATGGGGAGGTTGTCACAGGCGATCAAGAGAAGGCGGAGCTACTGAATGGGTTCTTTAGTTCTGTATACACTATGGAAGAAGGAGCTGACATTGGCCAGGTCAGTGCTGGTAACACATCATGTAATGTACTGAACTGGCTTAATGTAGAGTTGGTACAAGGTAAGTTAAGTGATATAAATGTAAGAAAATCCCCAGGACCGGATGGACTACACCCAAGAGTTCTTAGAGAGGTAAGTTCAGTAATATCTGTACCCCTGTTCATGATATTTAGAGATTCTCTGGTGTCTGGTATTGTGCCAAGGGACTGGCGCAAGGCGAATGTGGTGCCAATCTTCAAAAAGGGCTCTAGGTCTTCCCCAGGAAACTATAGACCGGTAAGTTTAACGTGCATTGTGGGTAAATTGTTTGAAGGACTTATAAGGGATTACATACAGGAATACATAGGGGATAATTGTATTATAAGTGATAGCCAGCATGGGTTTACTAAGGATAGAAGTTGTCAAACCAATCTAATTTGCTTTTATGAAGAGGTGAGTAGAAGCCTTGACAGAGGAATGGCTGTGGATATAGTGTTTCTGGATTTTGCTAAAGCATTTGATACTGTCCCTCATAGACGTCTGACAGGTAAGTTAAGGTCTTTGGGTTTGGAAATTTTAGTTTGTAACTGGATTGAACACTGGCTCATGGATCGTACCCAGAGAGTGGTGGTCAATGATTCGTACTCTGATTGGTCCCCGGTTATTAGTGGTGTACCCCAAGGTTCAGTACTGGGACCGCTGTTGTTTAATTTATTTATCAATGATATAGAGGATGGTATTAACAGCTCTGTTTCTATCTTTGCAGATGACACCAAGCTTTGTAGCACGGTACAGTCTATAGAGGATGTGCATAAGTTACAAGATGACTTGGATAGACTAAGTGTCTGGGCATCCACTTGGCAAATGAGGTTCAATGTGGATAAATGTAAAGTTATGCATCTGGGTACTAATAACCTGCATGCATCGTATGTCTTAGGGGGGATTAAACTGGCAGAGTCACTGGTAGAGAAGGATCTGGGTGTACTTGTAGATCACAGACTACAGAATAGCATGCAATGTCAGGCTGCTGCTTCCAAAGCCGGCAGGATATTGTCATGTATCAAAAGAGGCATGGACTCAAGGGACAGGGACATAATACTCCCCCTTTATAAAGCATTGGTACGGCCTCACCTGGAATATGCTGTTCAGTTTTGGTCACCTGTCCATAAAAGGGACACTGCGGAGTTGGAAAGGGTGCAGAGACGCGCGACTAAACTAATATGGGGCATGGAACATCTTAGCTATGAGGAGCGATTAAAGGAGTTACAATTGTTTAGTCTTGAGAAGAGACGTTTAAGGGGGGATATGATAAACGTATATAAGTATATTAATGGCCCATACAAAAAATATGGAGAAAAACTGTTCCAGGTTAAACCCCCCCCAAAGGACGAGGGGGCACTCCCTCCGTCTGGAGAAAAAAAAGTTTAGTCTCAAGGGGCGACACGCCTTCTTTACCGTGAGGACTGTGAATTTATGGAACGGTCTACCTCAGGAACTGGTCACAGCAGGAACAATTAACAGCTTTAAAACAGGATTAGATACATTCCTGGAACAAAATAAGATTAATGCTTATGAAGAAATATAAAATCTCATCCCTTCCCCAATATCGCGCCACACCCCTACCCCTTAATTCCCTGGTTGAACTTGATGGACATATGTCTTTTCGACCGTACTAACTATGTATGTGTTTATGTTCCAGCATCACTTCCAAACAGCTAAAGATATTTCCATGAAACTTGATACACATGTTACTTATATATCAACAACAAACCATTCGCGAGAGTCAGAGTTTTTATTTAAAGCCCCATACAAGTCTATGGGAAATATATGTTACCGCATAACTTCCAAACGGCTGGAGATATTTTCATAATACTTGGTTACACGAGTTACTTATATGTCTACTAAAAATATAGGATAGCCGATGCCCATTTGCGAGGGTCAAAGTTTTTCTTTAAAGTCTCATGCAAGACTAACGGAAATGTATGTTCCAGCATAACTTCCATGTGGCTGGAGATATTTCGATAATACTTAGTCACATATTACTTATTGTTTTTTTTTTCTTAGAGCCAAGGAACTTGCTCTCTATCACCCAAAGTGCAAGAAAAAGTGCAAATGTGTCACATTAAAAAAAAAATGTGCGCAAAGGATGCGGTCTATAGCTAAACCCTTTTTCAACAGTAGAGAGGCCCCCAACAAACCTACCCTTCACCTCCAGGCCAAAAGGCACATATTACTTATATGTCAATTAAAATCTAAGATAGTTAAATTAACCCTAACCTGCCCTCTTATGTGAAGGATGGGGTTTTTGTTTCAAGTACCATATAAGTATACGGGGCTTCCAGTACCTTACTCCACAAGCTCTGCATCTCCTGGTGAAGCCACACCACCCCGCATGCCACTCCCATCTCTCAAAGCCACACCCACCCTTTAAGCCATGCTCCTTTTATTTTGACGCCCACTCCCACAAAGCCATGCCTTCTTCGATTTTCAGCTTACAATGTCTTCTTCACAACTCAGTCCCACCTGAGGACGGGATATGAGGACCACATATGAGGATGATATCTGATGACAAGATAAATGGCCAGGATATGTGGACGTGATATGAGAACGCTATATGAGGATGGGATATGAGGTTGAGATATGAGGATGGGATATGAGGATGGGATATGAGGTCATGATATGAGAACGGGATATAATGACAGGATAAAAGGTTGGGATATGGGGTTGTGATGTGAGATTTGGATATGAGGTTGGGATATGGGGACCAAATATGGGGACAGAATATGGGTCGAGATATAAGGACAGGATAAAAGGTCGGGATATGAGGTGGGCATATGAGATCGGGATATGAGGACAGGATATGAGATAGAGATATGAGGTAGGCATATGAGATAGGGATATGAGGATGGGATATGAGTACAAAAACTTCCTCCTTTGTTGCTTTTCCTCCCATACAAGGATTAGGTAGGAAAAAACGGGCAATTCCAGGTACTCAGCTAGTCTCTTATAAAAATAGAGTAGTACACATAAATATATTACATTTGGGAATGTGATAGTTCATACACCTTAGCCAGTATAAACTACTTTATAGTCCCTGGTAGTTGAATCACAGACATAATGCTTAACCCCTTAAGGACTCTGTTTTTGCATTTTCATTTTTTCCTCATCACCTTCTAAAAATCAGAACGCTTAAAATTTTGCACCTAAAAATCCATATGATGGCTAATTTTTTGCGCCACCAATCTACTTTGCAGTGACATTAGTCATTTTACAAAAAAAATCCACAGCAAAACAGAAAAAAAAAATCATTGTGCGACAAAATTGAAGAAACAATTTCATTTTGTAACTTTTGGGGGCTTCCGTTTCTACGCAGTGCATTTTTTGGTCAAAATTAAACCTTATCTTTATTCTGTAGGTCCATACGGTTAAAATGATACCCTACTTATATAGGTTTGATTTTGTCGCACTTATGAAAAAAATCATAACTACATGCAGGAAAATTTATATGTTTAAAATTGTCATATTCTGACCCCTGTAAGTTTTTTATTTTTCCATGTACGGGCTGGTATGAGGGCTCATTTTTTGCACCATGTTCTGAAATTTTTATCGGTACAATTTTTGTGTTGATCAGACTTTTTGATCGCTTTTTAATCATTTTTTTTATTATATAAAAATTGACCAAAAATACGCTATTTTGGACTTTGGAATTTTTTTGCGCGTACGCCATTGACCGTGTGGTTTAATTAATGATATAATTTTATAGTTCGGACATTTACACACGCGGCAATACCACATATGTTAATTTTTATTTACACAGTTTTTTTATGGGAAAAGTGGGGTGATTCAAACTTTTATTAGGGAAGGGGTTAAATGACCTTTGTTAACTTTTTTTTTTTCAATTTTTTTTTTGCAGTGCTATAGCTCCCATAGGAAGCTATAGCACTACACACACTTATCTCTTATGCTGATCCCTGCAAAGCCATAGCTTTGCACGGATCAGCGAGATAGGGGCTCGATTGCTCAAGCCTGTAGCTCAGGCTTGGAGCAATCAAACCCTGATCGGATGCCGATCGTTAGCAGCCGGGACCGACCCGGTGTGATGCGGGGTCACGGCATGACCCCGTTTTTCACACCGGGACCGGGCTCAGGGCGTACAGGTATGCCCTGAGTCCTTAAGAGGTTAAAAATCAAGTAATGTTCACAAGCATGCGTAGAGGCTCCAGTTAGCAGGGAGTATAACCCCATCATGGACCCCAAGAGAATGCACAGAGCCATACACTCATTACTCTGATAGTACAACTCCCATCAATATCCCTCATAGAAAATTGGCAGGAATAAGACATACACTTCCCCCACCTTAGGACCCAGTTTGGTATACTCCACAAAGACTTCTACAAGAGCCTACAAATTAGGAGCTTACTAACTAGCGACTTTAAACAAGCTTTCCAATTCCCAACACAATTTCTCTCATATCTTAACAAACACTCTAATAGCTCAGGGGGTATTACATTTTTCTAAAACCTTCTAAATGACAAGGTTAAGTCTACTCTATTTTCCTTTATGAATAAATGGGAGAGGGACCTTGGTGCTGTGATCTCTAGCTCAGTGGAGCAAGGCTATATTCTCATAAATTATTTAGATCCACTGGTCACCAGGAGGCCATCTTCAAAACTACACTGCTCAAAAAATTAAAGGAAACACTAAGATAACACATCCTAGATCTGAATGAATAAACTAATTGTATGAAATACTTTCATCTTTACATAGTTGAATGTGCTGACAACAAAATCACACAAAAACTATCAATGAAAATCAAATGTATCAACCCATGGAGGTCTGGATATGTAGTCACACTCAAAATCAAAGTGGAAAACCACACTACAGGCTGATACAACTTTGATGTAATGTCCTTAAAACAATTCAAAATGAGGCTCAGTAGTGTATGGCCTCCACGTGCCCGTATGACCTCCCTACAATGCCTGGGCATGTTCCTGATGAGGTGGCAGATGGTCTCCTGAGGGATGTCCTCCCAGACCTGGACTAAAGCATCCGCCAACTCCTGGACAGTCTGTGGTGCAATGTGGCATTGGCGGATGGAGCAAAACATGATGTCCCAGATGTGCTCAATCTGATTCAGGTCTGGGGAAGGGACGGGCCAGTCCATAGCATCAATGCCTTCCTCTTGTAGGAACTGCTGACACACTCCAGCCACATGAGATCTAGCATTGTCTTGCATTAGGATGAACCCAGGGCTAACCACACCAGCATATGGTCTCACAAGGGATCTGAGGATCTCAGCTTGGTACCTAATGGCAGTCAGGCTACCTCTGGCAAGCACATGGAGGGCTGTGCAGCCCCCAAAAGAAATTCCACCCCACACCATTACTGACCCACCATCAAACCGGTCATGCTGGAGGATGTTGCAGGCAGCAGAATGTTCTCCACAGCATCTCCAGACTCTGTCACATCTGTCACATGTGCTGAGTGTGAATCTGCTTTCATCTGTGAAGAGCACAGGGCGCCAGTGGTGAATTTGCCAATCTTGGTGTTCTCTGGCAAATGCCAAACTTCCTGCATGGAGTTGAGCTGTAAGCACAACCCCCACCTGTGGACGTCGGGGCCTCATACCACCCTCATGGAGCCTGTTTCTGACCGTTTGAATGGACACATGCACATTTGTGGCCTGCGGGGGGGGGGGGGGGGGTCTTTTTGCAGGGCTCTGGCAGTGCTCCCCCTACTCCTCCTGTGATGTGCCGGGGTGCCTGCTGAATGATTTCAGCAGGCATCGGGCTCCGGTCCCCAACCGGCTAGCGGTGGGGGCCGGATTTCCCACGGGCATATGGATATGCCCTGTGTTCTTAAGGACTCGGAATGCAGGGCGTATCCATACGCCCTGTGTCCTGAAGATGTTAAAGCACCACCAGCATTCAAAAGTGACCAAAACATCAGCCAGGAAGCATAGGAACTGAAAAGTGGTCTGTGATCACCACCTGTAGAACCACTCCTTTATTGGGGGTGTCTTGCTAATTGCCTATAATTTCCACCTGTTGTCTGTTCCATTTGCACAACAGCATGTGAAATTGATTGTCAATCAGTGTTGCTTCCTGAGTGGGCAGTGTGATTTCACAGAAGTGTGACTGACTTGGAGTTACATTGCGTTGTTTAAGTGTTCCCTTTATTTTTTTGAACAGTGTATATGCAGACGGTACTATACAACATCAAGACTTCACTTGGTTGATCTTGCTTGTTCCAACCTGTGCTGGAGAGATTGTGGACACTGTATGCTCTGTGTTTGTAGCAGTCAATGTGGCATGTGTAAGCTATGTTGCTTTCAGCTTTACTACATTGCCCCAGATAGCAGTGCACATGTAATGTTCAGGACACAGAGCACTGGGCCCATCAAATGTTGTGACTGTAAGTGGTTATGCTTTTAGCATTGCTGCTTACCTCTGGGTGGCTGCACTCACTGTTTATGCCTCACCTCTCCTGTCAGAGATTTACCCAAAGCAAATCCTGAATAATTCAGATTGGGATGTATTCAAATAAAAATAAAAAAAACATTTTTAGGGCAAAATCTCTTCATAATGAAGTAATTTGCTCAATTCTCTTGATAAATTAAGAAATATAGCAGACAGATGGGACTGCAAATCCCATTCTCCATGTAGCATACTTTCATTAATAAAAGTACAAATATCTCAACCTCAACAGGTTAAATCCTTGCTAACAAAGGTGAAGGAAAAGGCCTTCTAAGAATGTATGGAGGTTATAACAATGATATTGCTTCTTTACGTCTTCCTTAGGATAGTTTTACACGCATCATTATCCATTTATATTTCTTATTGCCATGGCAACAGCATTGGAACATTGCAAACGCTTTCATTGTAAAGATGCAGTGGCCTTTTTTTTCTAATTTGTTTATTTCTCCTCTTTTCACTAATTGCTGAATTATAATAAGGCTTCTACACAGACAACATTTCTTCACTGCACATAAACTGAAGAATGGCTGACCTTTTCATGTATCCACGTCCATTATCTGCCTCCTCCTTTCGACCGCTGGTATTGATTTAAAACGTTGCCATTGTTATGCATGTAGTACATGCTGCAATGTATGGCATCATCTAGTACAATTATTTATTTGGGATAAATATTCTAACTGTTTAATTCAAATATACACAGAGAGATATGTCAGAAAGTAATATGGCAGAATGAGTTATGGCACTTTACAGCATTGGTTCCTAGTAGATTTACCTGCTAAGAAAGTTGCTATTGAAGAATTCCTGAAGCACTAATCCCACTTGAAGTCCCAGTGTACAACTCCCTCTCTTTCTGGGGGGTATTTATGAAAAGTGGGGTAGGGGAACATCTTTTTACTCCATTACCGTATTTTTCATCCTATAGGACGCACCGGCGTATAAGACGCACCCAATTTATAGGTGCAAAATCTAAAAAAATACAAATTTTGAATAGTGGTCTTCAACCTGCGGACCTCCAGATGTTGCAAAACTACAACTCCCAGCATGCCTGGACAGCCGTTGGCTGTCCGGGCATGCTGGGAGTTGTAGTTTTGCAACATCTGGAGGTCCGCAGATTGAAGACCACTGCATAGGAGGTAATACTCACGTGTCCCCGCCGCTCCGGACCCGTCACCGCTGCCCTGGATGTCGCTTCATCGCTGTCACCGTGTCCCCGTCACTCCGGAACGTCTCTGCTGACGGCCGAGAATCCTTGCTCTCCGTCGTCGCCATAACGCACGCCGACGCACGTACGCGACGACGTGATGACGAGGAAGGAGAGTGACGGCCATACAGTGGATCCCTGAAAGGAGAAGACACCGAGGAGGCAGGTAAGGTCCCTCCCGGTGTCCTGTAAGCACTAACCCGGCTATTCAGTCGTGCTGTTCGGGACCGCCGCGGTGAAATTGCGGCGGTCCCGAACAGCCCGACTGAACAGCCGGGTTAGTGTCACTTTCCCTTCAGACGCGGCGGTCAGCTTTGATCGCCGCGTCTAAGGGGTTAATACAGGGCATCACCGCGATCGGTGATGTCCTGTATTAGCTGCGGGTCCCGGCCGTTGATGGCCGCAGGGACCGCCACGATTGGGGTGTATTCGCCGTATAAGACGCACCAACTTTTTCCTCCCAGTTTTAGGGAAGAAAAAGTGCATCTTATACGGCGAAAAATAGGGGGTAATTCATGTGGTGGAAACTGTGGGGGTTATTTATCAATAATGGTCTTGGCTAGATCATTTTTGTTGTTTGTCTAGATGTGTTTTTTTTTTTGGCGGTGCTGCTCCAAATTTAGCAAATTGTCACAGTGACCATGAGAAATTTCACGCAGATCTGCACCCAGATCATTTTCTACTGATTTCTAATTTTCAGATCATGTCTACACTGCTTCTGAGGAGCTTGTTTGCCTGTGTGTTTGGCTTTATTTGTTTTGTTTCGTATTTGTTTTAGTTTTAATTTTAAGGCAAATTAATATCTAAAAGAAGGTCTGCAAAGAGAGTCTCACATTTGAATAGTGGTTTACACTGCCGCAGGCCAGGAAAAAATAATAATATTGTTCGAGAGACGGAGGTTTTAGTTGATTATATATTACCTTTCACTTTTTTTTTTAAACTTGTTCGATTTTGGCCATTGCTAGCAATCTTATTGCTTCTTACGTCTTTACCATTCCTTTTTTGTACCTTCAAAAATATATCTGATTGTTTCATATATGGACAACTGCTTTACTCTCAGAGGCCATTGCATGTTGAAGGCAGCATCAACATACGATGCTTTTGTATGTCGGGGCCATCACATAAACGGCTATTCGGCAGCGTAGACTAGACTTTACGGTGCCCTGTGTGGTCCGCTGACGATCACTTACCTGTCCTCAGGGCTCCGGCGCGTCCTCTTCGGGATCCCCTGTATCGTCGGCGCTCTCCATCGTCGTCATCACGTCGCTGCGCACGCCGTCCCGTCATCCAATAGGAGCGGCGTGCGTAGCGACGTGATGGCTGCGACGGAGAGCGGCGACGGAGAGCGCGGATTCTGGGGAAGCAGAGGCCTTACCGGAGCGTCGGGGGCACCTCAGGGACGCGGCGACAGCGATGGACGGCAACATCCCGGGCAGCGGTGACGAGCGGTGACGGTACGGAGCGGCGGGGACAGGTGAGTATAACTTCCTATACCAGTGGCCTACAACCTGCGGAACTCCAGATGTTGCAAAACTACAACTCCCAGCATGCCCGGACAGCCAACGGCTGTCAGGGCATGCTGGGTGTTGTAGTTTTGCAACATCTGGAGGTCCGCAGGTTGTAGACCACTGTCCTATACTTTACATTGAACGGATCCCTCAACATGCGATGGTTTCAACAAACGATGGTCCGTTTGGAACGGATTATCATCGTATGTTGAGGGACCGCTGTATTTTAAAAGTGTAAATGATGGAAATAAAATCTAACTTTTGTTGACATATAAGAATGTCTAATCTGTAATTTGATGCCTTTTGGAGATTTTTCCATCTTTCCTTGGCTTCTTTATGCACATTAATACAAATGTTTACCTTGGGTGCCCAAACTTTTGAAGCCCCACTGTATACATGTAGGTATTCAACTAATTATACAGTGGTCTCTCAACATACGATGGTAATTCGTTCCAAATGAGCCATCGTTTGTCGAATCCATCGTATGTTGAGGGGTTCGTGCAATGTAAAGTATAGGAAGCTGTACTCACCTGTCCCCGCCGCTCGAGATGGTGTCCCTCCGCTGGGCTCTCCACTGTCTTCTCCGGTCCTCCGCTGTCTTCTCCGGTCCTCTGCTGTCTTCTCCGGTCCTCTGCTGTCTTCTCCGGTCCTCTGCTGTCTTCTGCAAGGCCTTACTGGGCCTGCGTAGCGATGCCATTACACCGCTGCGTACGCCATTCCTATTGGATGACGTGCGCAGCAGCGTATTGACATCATCGGAGAGGGCTGAGAAGACACCGGAAGACCAGCGCTGGACCCGGAGGGCACCCCGGAGCATCGTGGAGGGGTAAGTAATACTTACCGCACCACACGGGGAACATTAAAGCTGCTATTTGGCAGCAGCTTAAGCATTTGGCGCTGCCGGATAGCACTTAATTCGATGACCCTGACATAAAAAAGCATTGTATGTCGATGCTGACATCGACATGCGATGGCCTCTGAGAGGCCATCTTATGTCGATTTCATCATATGTTGGGGCCATCGTAGGTCGGGGGGTCACTGTAGAAGTGAAATGTACGCATAAGGTCATATGGGATTTCCGATGTGAAATTTTGCTACAAGTATGTTTGAGGTTAATGTCCATTTGGAAGGCTCATTTGAACCCAAGCTTTAACTCCCTGGCTTATGTCTCAAGATGTTCCTTTAATATCTTCATATACTTTTCCTTGCCTTGTTATAACACCATCTATTTTGTGAAGTGAACCATTCCCTCTCGCATCTAAGAACACCTACAACATAATGCTTCCATCCCTGTGTCTCATGGATGGGATTATGTTTTTTGGCTTGGAAGCCTCGCGTTTTTTCTCTATATACTGCATAACCATGATTGTCATGGCTAAATTGTTTCATTTTAGTTTTTCTGCAGAAAGTACAGGGACTGGACTGCAGAGGACTTGGGTAAATGTATTGCCCCCTCAGACTGTATGGGACATCTAAGAGAATGATTGTCTGGAGAAGAAAAGGTGAGTACGGTGTCACACCAACAGTCAAGCATTCTGAGATTGTAGCATGAAAAGGTTGCTTTTCATCCAAGGGGGTGGGCTCACTCACAGTTTTGCCTTAGAATATTAGAAGGCCTGGCGCGTTTTGGTCTTAGGGTATATAATTAAGGTCATAAGACCAATACTTATTTGGCCTCATGCGTAGTGTTAATATGTCAAGGGGATTTTACATATTTTACACATTCTTATGACTTAACTCAATAAAGATGGATTCTTACCTGGCCTTATGCTGCTGAGCTACTTTTTACTTCATTTTGAACATTTTTTCTGGCCAGTGCTCGTGGCCTGTTGGTGCAGACTGGTTCATATCTTCCTATTATATATACCCTTCTCTCATGTTTGCTTTTGATGAATATAGGCATCTGTATACCTATTTACTCTCATTGGTTGTCTTAGTATTTCTTGTGTTATTTATTAATTTGCTTGTACATGATTCATATTTACAGCGTACTATTTGCTTATTTGCACTATTACCAAGCAGCTTGTACTTTATTTGATGATTACTTTTTCTCACTGTTTTTCATGCTATGATGTCAGACCCTTTCTGCTAATATTACCACTTCACGATCATGTGTACCTTAGAGGGGAAGCCTTGTGCTCCCTCATGTTTAAGACTAGGCCCTTCACTGTTTGTGGGCTTTTTATATGGTTTTAGTCATGTCTGTATTTGCTGTGTTTATGCATAATACATGATTGATTTAGTTTACTATATCTCATCATTATTAGGGTGTGCACTGATTTGTGTGTTTCCTTGTTGTAGTGTTTTACTTGTATAAGCACGTCAGCAGCCTTGATATGTAAATTAGATTAAAGTAATGGAGGAGGTTTTTCTTATCTAAGAGCCCAGGATCATTTTTTTTTTTTTTTTTTTAATCTAAAGCCGAGGAACGTGCTTTCGATTCACCCAAAGTGCAAGAAAAAGTGCAAACGTGTTACACTAAAAGCGGTCTATCGCAAGCCCTTCTCCGATAGGAGAGAGGCCCCCCAACAAACCTTACCCTTCGCCTCCGGACCAAAAGGTACCTGCGAGGTTCCAGGTTCGATGTCCCTTTTCGCCGAAGCTACTAGGGGACCACAAATGCTCCCGGCATCCCCCTTGGCGTTAGCCAAGGTATCTGCCCGCAGAGTCGATTACGGTAGGTACCCTGCCAAAGCAGGAGTACCCGGGGTGTTTGCAGGGAGGTGCGGAACCTAATGGCCACACACACCTCCCCTAGACCGCCAGGAGGGACACCCAGAAGGGCTACCGCATCCTGACAAATCCTGTGAACACACAACACGCAAAAAGTGACACAGTGAGACAAAAAAGAAATAAATAAGTGAATGTGTGCAGATATACTGCCCGGACATCCGGCCGGATCTATAAAAATTTCTCTGATCCTAGCCAGAAGGCCGGGAACCAAGAGGTGAGTGCCACAAGGTGAAAAGATTATGGTGCCCGTGCTTCAACTCAGTGAGTCTATTCTCCCAGTGAGTTTCGGCACCTCGGGGTCACCACTCCCCGAGGCACAAAAGTACCTCGGCTCTAGACCCTCTCAGCCTCATGGCGAGACCCGGAGGGAACAGGTCACATCGGGGCAGCCGTCGAGCTGATTCCTCAGAACCAGCCCCGGAAAGCCCTGGTACACCTGCATCCTCCATGCAGCACCCATCCCCACCAGCCCCATATCGCTTCTCGGCCTTTTGGCTAAGATCAAGTGTAGTATCTGTTCTAAGAGCCCAGGTTTTTTTTTTTTTTTTTTTTTTTATCTAAAGCCGAGGAACGTGCTTTCGATTCACCCAAAGTGCAAGAAAAAGTGCAAACGTGTTACACTAAAAAAACGTGCACAAAGGATGCGGTCTATCGCAAGCCCTTCTCCGATAGGAGAGAGGCCCCCCAACAAACCTTACCCTTCGCCTCCGTACCAAAAGGTACCTGCGAGGTTCCAGGTTCAATGTCCCTTTTCGCCGAAGCTACTAGGGGACCACAAATGCTCCCGGCATCCCCCTTGGCGTTAGCCAAGGTATCTGCCCGCAGAGCCGATTACGGTAGGTACCCTGCCAAAGCAGGAGTACCCGGGGTGTTTGCAGGGAGGTGCGGAACCTAATGGCCACACACACCTCCCCTAGACCGCCAGGAGGGACACCCAGAAGGGCTACCGCATCCTGACCAATCCTGTGAACACACAACACGCAAAAAGTGACACAGTGAGACAAAAAAGAAATAAATAAGTGAATGTGTGCAGATATACTGCCCGGACATCCGGCCGGATCAATAAAAATTTCTCTGATCCTAGCCAGAAGGCCGGGAATCAAGAGGTGAGTGCCACAAGGTGAAGAGATTATGGTGCCCGTGCTTCAACTCAGTGAGTCTATTCTCCCAGTGAGTTTCGGCACCTCGGGGTCACCACTCCCCGAGGCACAAAAGTACCTCGGCTCTAGACCCTCTCAGCCTCATGGCGAGACCCGGAGGGAACAGGTCACATCGGGGCAGCCGTCGAGCTGATTCCTCAGAACCAGCCCCGGAAAGCCCTGGTACACCTGCATCCTCCATGCAGCACCCATCCCCACCAGCATGAAAACTGATAAGAACAGATACTACACTTGATCTTAGCCAAAAGGCCGAGAAGCGCCCAGGATCATGCTCTCGAATCCCCCAAAGTGCAAGAAAAACGTGTTACACTAATAAAAACGTGCACAAAGGATGCGGTCTATTGCAAGCCCTTCTCCCATAGGAGAGAGGCCCCCCCAACAAACCTTACCCTTCGCCTCCGGACCAAAAGATACCTGCAAGGTTCCAGGTTCGATGGAGGAGGCTTTTACCACAGCAAAAACCCCAGGGTTAGCCAGCCCATCTCCTTTTATTCACCAGGAGTATACGTATACTGTAACTCTGGGTTCTTTTAGTGCTGGGAAAGGTTCCCCTGTGTAATTGAGCTTCATTTACATATTAACAAATATACTGTTGATGCTGAACACCCTGCACCTTACAAATGTGTAAAATATAATGTCATGGGTAGAACAAATGAATACACGGCAAACAGTCTTCTTAAATGATACAGTTCATAGTACGATTAGCAGCATCTATGACAGTCATTGGACAGGGAAATGCACCCTGGAAGACTTCTGTGTCAACAGCCTGAAGCAATTGCTAAGCAGGTTGAGTCATACAGTAAATGAAACACAATAGAATGCATTTCAATGTTATTGCCAAAACAGAATCAAGCTATTTGACAGTCAGTATAATAAGTGTTGGGCAACAGAAAATATCAATGGCAGGCATTCATTATATTATACATTCAAATAATAGTTATAATAATAATAAACCGATCACCCTTTTTATTTATTAATAAAAAATAAACTTTGTCTGCCTTGACTTGGTCTGCATCAATTTACTTGATTTAAGGTAATTTGGGAAGACGCAATAGAGCTGCAGACCGCGCTATTGTGCCCAGTCAAGTTATAATGTATCAGCAGAAAGTACCCTGAACTGAGTGACTAGGTAATTTAGTTAGGGCCACTGAAATTAATGGGGCCAGGTGCAGTATGCTACAGTATTTGTCACCATTCCTATTTTTTTCCAGATACTAATGGATATCTGTAAAGTACTGCAGAAATACAGTATGAGGCCTTACAGAAATGATTTAATGTATGTACATTATATCTATTCTGTAGTTTATAATCCATAAGGATATCCGGTATAATGGGCATGAATCCAATAGGCTTCCCTGTTAGAAATGTGTTTTGCCCAGACTTCCCCATACGCTGTGCAATGCAAGACTAATTCCTACTAGTTTGCTTTTGCACCCTAACAGCTATCCAACTCTTAGCATGATATCCAGCTGACAGATTCCCATTAATGTATTTCTATTGACATTAATATTAACCCCCTTAAGGACACAGCCCATTTTAACCTTAACCCCTTAAGGACGCAGGACGTAAATGTACGTCCTGGTGAGGTGGTATTTAACGCACCAGGACGTACATTTACGTCCTAAGCATAACCGCGGGCATCGGAGCGATGCCCGTGTCATGCGCGGCTGATCCCGGCTGCTGATCGCAGCCAGGGACCCGCCGGCAATGGCCGACGCCCGCGATCTCGCGGGCGTCCGCCATTAACCCCTCAGGTGCCGGGATCAATACAGATCCCGGCATCTGCGGGAGTTCGCGATTTAAATGAACGATCGGATCGCCCGCAGCGCTGCTGCGGGGATCCGATCATTCATAACGCCGCACGGAGGTCCCCTCTCCTTCCTCCGTGCGGCTCCCGGCGTCTCCTGCTCTGGTCTGTGATCGAGCAGACCAGAGCAGGAGATGACCGATAATACTGATCTGTTCTATGTCCTATACATAGAACAGATCAGTATTAGCAATCATGGTATTGCTATGAATAGTCCCCTATGGGGACTATTCAAGTGTAAAAAAAAATGTAAAAAAATTTAAAAGTAAAAGTAAAAAAAAAGTGAAAAATCCCCTCCCCCAATAAAAAAGTAAAACGTCCGTTTTTTCCTATTTTACCCCCAAAAGGCGTAAAAAACATTTTTTATAGACATATTTGGTATCGCCGCGTGCGTAAATGTCCGAACTATTAAAATAAAATGTTAATGATCCCGTACGGTGAACGGCGTGAACGAAAAAAAATAAAAAAAAGTCCAAAATTCCTACTTTTTTAATACATTTTATTAAAAAAAATTATAAAAAGTGTATTAAAAGTTTTTTATATGCAAATGTGGTATCAAAAAAAAGTACAGATCATGGCGCAAAAAATGAGCCCCCATACCGCCACTTATACGAAAAAATAAAAAAGTTAGAGGTCATCAAAATAAAGGGATTATAAACATACTAATTTGGTTAAAAAGTTTGTGATTTTTTTTAAGCGCAACAATAATATAAAAGTATATAATAATGGGTATCATTTTAATTGTATTGACCCTAAGAATAAAGAACACATGTCATTTTTACCATAAATTGTACGGCGTGAAAACAAAACCTTCCGAAATTAGCAAAATTGCGTTTTTCGTTTTAATTTCTCCACAAAAATAGTGTTTTTTGGTTGCGCCATACATTTTATGATATAATGAGTGATGTCATTACAAAGGACAACTGGTCACGCAAAAAACAAGCCCTCATAATGGTCTGTGGATGAAAATATAAAAGAGTTATGATTTTTAGAAGGCGAGGAGGAAAAAATGAAAACGTAAAAATTAAATTGTCTGAGTCCTTAAGGCCAAAATGGGCTGAGTCCTTAAGGGGTTAACCCCTTAAGGACCAAGGGCGTACAGGTACGCCTTTGCTCCCTGGTACTTAAGGACCAAGGGCGTACCTGTACGCCCGTGGGAATTTCGGTCCCCGCCGCACGCCGGGCGGGGATCGCGCCGGGGTGACTGCTGATATCTATCAGCAGGCACCCCGCGCAAATGCCCAGGGGGGTCATTAGACCCCCCCATGTCGGCGATCGGCGCAAATCGCAAGTGAATTCACACTTGCGATTTGCGCCGATTCCGGGTCATACGGGTCTATGGTGACCCGGTGACCCGGAATAGAAGGGGGATCGCGGGTGTCCTAGACACCCACGATCCCCCTGTAGCGATAGGAGTGAGGTGGCAGAGTTGCCACCCCTCTTATCTCTGCTATTGGTGGTCTAGACGCGACCACCAATGGCAGATCGGGGGCGGAAGGGTTTACTTTCGGTTTCCCCGTCCTGCCCACCCACAATAGGCGGGGCAGGACGGGGAAACCGACAGGGACCGGCGCCGAAGATCCACTTACCCATCGGCGACGGCAGCGGCGACGATCAGCGGCGGCGACGGAGATCTGCGGCGGAAGAAGAGGACCGCGACGCAGCTCCCTGGATCCAACGGAAGCCGGTGAGTTACTTAGCAACATCTGGAGGGCTACAGTCTGAGACCACTATAGTGGTCTCTAAACTGTAACCCTCCAGATGTTGCAAAACTACAACTCCCAGCATGCCCAGAGAGCTGTTTAGGCTTGCTGGGAGTTGCAGTTTTGCAACAGCTGGAGGTCTACAGTTTGAGACCACTGCAAAGTGATCTCTATACTGTGCACCTCCAGATCTTGCAAAACTACAACTCCCAGCATGCCCAGACAGCAGTTTGCTGTCTGGGCATGCTGGGAGTTGTAGTTTTGCAACATCTGGAGGTCCACAGTTTGGAGACCACTATGCAGTGGTCTCTAAACTATAGCTCTACAGATGTTGCAAAACTGCAACTCCCAGCAAGCCTAAACAGTTCTCTGGGCATGCTGGGAGTTGTAGTTGCGATCCCTCCAGCTGTTGCATAACTACATCTCCCAGCATGCCTTTCGGCGATCAGTATATGCTGGGAGTTGAAGTTTTGCAACAGCTGGAGGCACACTGGTTGGAAAATACTGAGTTAGGTAACAGAACCTAACTGAAGGTTTTCCAACCAGTGTGCCTCCAGCTGTTGCAAAAGTACAACTCCCAGCATGCACGGTCTGTCAGTACATGCGGGGAGTTGTAGTTTTGAAACAGCTGGAGGTTTGCCCCCCCCAATGTCAACGTACAGGGTACATTCACACTGGCGGGTTTACAGTAAGTTTTCTGCTTCAAGTTTGGGCTGTGGCAAATTTTTCACCGCAGCGCAAACTCCTAGCGGTAAATTCACTGTAAACCCGCCAGTGTGAACGTACCCTAAAAACACTACACTTACACATAATAAAGAGTAAAACACAACATATACACCCCCTTACACTGTCCCCCTAATAAAAAATAAAAAACGTATTGTACAGCAGTGTTTCCAAAACAGAGCCTACAGCTGCTGCAAAACAACAACTCCCAGCATTTCCGGACAGTCACTGACTGTCCAGGCATGCTGGGAGTTTAGCAACAGCTGGAGGCACCCTGTTTGGGAATCACTGGCGTAGAATACCCCTATGTCCACCCCTGTGCAATCCCTAATTTAGTCCTCAAATGCGCATGGCGCTCTCTCACTTCGGAGCCATGTCGTATTTCAAGGAAACAGTTTAGTGCCACATATGGGGTATTTCCGTACTCGGGAGAAATTGCGTTACTAATTTTGGGGGCTTTTTTTCCTTTTACCCCTTATGAAAAAGAAAAGTTGGGTCTACACCAGCCTGTTAGTGTAAAAAAAAATTTTTTTTTACATTAACATGCTGGCGTTGTCCTTTACTTTTTATTTTCACGGGAGGTAAAAGGAAAAAAGACCCCCAAAATTTGTAACGCAATTTCTCCTGAGTACGGAGATACCCCATATGTGGGCGTAAAATGCTCTGCGGACGCACAACAAGGCTCAGGAGTGAGAGCGCACCATGTACATTTGAGGCCTAAATTGGTGATTTGCACAGGGGTGGCTGATTTTACAGCGGTTCTGACATAAGCGCAAAACAATAAATACAGACATGTGACCCCATTTTGGAAACGACACCCCTCACAGAACGTAACAAGGGGTATAGTGAGCCTGAACACCCCACAGGTGTTTGACAAATTTTCATTAAAGTTGGATGGGAAATTTTTTCACTAAAATGCTGGTGTCACCCTAAATTTTTCATTTTCACAAGGGAAAATAAAAAAAAGCCCCCCAAAATTTGTAACCCAATTTCTTCTGAGTAAGAGCATACCCCATATGTGGGTGTAAAGTGCTCTATGGGTGCACTACAATGCTCAGAAGAGAGGGAGCTCCATTGGGATTTTGAAGATAAAATTTGTCCGGAATTGAAGGCCACTTGTGTTTACAAAGCCCCCATGGTACCAGAACAATGGACCCCCCCCCCCATATGTGACCCCATTTTGGAAACTACACCCCTCATGTAATGTAATAAGGGGCGCAGTGAGCATTTACGCCCCACAGGGGTCTGATAGATTTTTGGAACAGTGATCCGTGAAAATGAAAAATGTAATTTTCCATTTGCACAGCCCACTGTCCCAAAGATCTGTCAAACGCCAGTGGGGTGAAAATGCTCACTGCACCACTTATTAAATTCTGTGAGGGGTGTAGTTTCCAAAATGGGGTCACATGTGGGGGGGTCCACTGTTCTGGCACCACGGGGGGCTTTGTAAATGCACATGGCCCCTGACTACCATTCCAAACGAATTCTCTTTCCAAAAGCTCAATGGTGCTCCTCCTCTTCTGAGCATTGTAGTTCGCCCGTAGTGCGCTTCAGGTCCACTTATGGGGTACCTCCATACTCAGAAGAGATGGGGTTACAAATTTTGGGGGGTATTTTCTGCTATTAACCCAAAAATGTGAAATTTGGGGGGAAACACACATCTTAGTGAAAAAAAAATATATATTTTTTTACATATGCAAAAGTCGTGAAACCCGTGTGGGGTATTAAGGCTCACTTTATTCCTTGTTACGCTCCTCAAGGGGTCTAGTTTCCAAAATGGTATGCCATGTGTTTTTTTTTTTGCTGTTCTGGCACCATAGGGGCTTCCTAAATGCGACATGCCCCCCGAGCAAAATTTGCTCTCAAAAAGTCAAATATCACTCCTTCTCTTCGGAGCATTGTAGTTCGCCCGTAATGCACTTCATGCCAACTTATGGGGTGCCTCCATACTCAGAAGAGATGGGGTTACAAATTTTGGGGGGTATTTTCTGCTATTAACCCTTGCAAAAATGCGAAATTTGGGGGGAAACAGACATTTTAGTGAAAAAAAAAATATTTTTTTTACATATGCAAAAGTCGTGAAACACCTGTGGGGTATTAAGGCTCACTTTATTCCTTGTTACGTTCCCCAAGGGGTCTAGTTTCCAAAATGGTATGCCATGTGGGTTATTTTTGCTGTTCTGGCACCATAGGGGCTTCCTAAATGCAACATGCCCCCCAAAAACCATTTCTGAAAAACGTACTCTCCAAAATCCCCTTGTCGCTCCTTCGCTTCTGAGCCCTCTACTGCGCCCGCCGAACACTTTACATAGACATATGAGGTATGTGCTTACTCGAGAGAAATTGGGCTACAAATACAAGTATACATTTTCTCCTTTTACCCCTTGTAAAAATTCAAAAATTGGGTTTACAAGAACATGCGAGTGTAAAAAATAAAGATTGTGAATTTTCTCCTTCACTTTGCTGCTATTCCTGTGAAACACCTAAAGGGTTAAAACACTGACTGATTGTAATTTTGAATACTTTGGGGGGTGTAGTTTTTATAATGGGGTCATTTGTGGGGTATTTCTAATGGGAAGACCCTTTAAATCCACTTCAAGCCTGAACTGGTCTCTGAAAAAAAGCGAGGTTCAAAATTTTGTGAAAAATTGGAAAATTGCTGCTGAACTTTGAAGCCCTCTGGGGTCTTCCAAAAGTAAAAACACATCAATTTTATGATGCAAACATAAAGTAGACATATTGGAAATGTAAATAAAATAAAAAAATATTTTGAATATCCATTTTCCTTACAAGCAGAGAGCTTCAAAGTTAGAAAAATGCAAAATTTTCAAATTTTTCATCAAATTTGGGGATTTTTCACCAAGAAAGGATGCAAGTTACCACAAAATTTTACCACTATGTTAAAGTAGAATATGTCAAGAAAAAACAATCTCTGAATCAGATTGATAACTAAAAGCATCCCAGAGTTATTAATGTTTAAAGTGACAATGGTCAAATGTGCAAAAAACGCTCTGGTCCTAAGGTGTAAAATGGCCTGGTCCTTAAGGGGTTAAAGGGGTACTTAGGTGGAAAACTTTTTTTTTTTTTTTTAAATCATCTGGTGACAGAAAGTTAAACAGATTTGTAAATTACTTCTATTAAAATATCTCAATCCTTCCAATACTTATTAGCTGCTGAATACTACAGAGGAAATTCTTTTCTTTTTGGAACACAGAGCTCTCTCCTGACATCATGAGCACAGTGCTCTCTGCTGACATCTCTGTCCATTTTAGCAACTGTCCAGAGCAGAATATGTTTGCTATGAGGATGTTCCCCTACTCTGTACATTTCTTAAAATGGACAGAGATGGCTCGACGCGCTGGAGGGCAGACGCGTGTTCTGAGAGCTTCTGCAGGGCCATAGATAACGGGGCTTCTATATGAGAAATGGGGCGATGGAGTGGGCAGAAAAGAAGTGAAAAACCTACCCCTGACTCCCAGGAGCAAAACGGAACGATCGGCGCTTTTTTCTGCTCGCTGGTTCAATCTCACAGACCGCAAGACGCCCGGGCCTCCTCACCGCCTGCATCATCTTCCTCTCTGTCAGCGCTTAACCACGCGAGTGCAGCGCACACAGCTAACATGGCGTCTGGAGCTCACATCTCCATGCAGCAGGTGGCGGAAGCGGACGACATGAGAAAAGTTTCTAAAGGTGGGTCTCCCCCTGTCTCTGGCCAACGGACCCAGGACCTGGACTACAGTGGCCCCAACTGTGGTCCAGCAGCATATAAAGCCCATGTACCCACCGTTACCCTCCCAGGTTGTCATGGCGTCGGAACGTCAGACTCCTCAAGGACTGCAGCTAGTGAGCAGTGTCCAGAAAGAGGGGGGACACGCTGCTCAAAGTGATCCCCCTGAACAATATTCCCTGGCTTTAGAGGGACCCCATAGCCAGATACCTGCACACTCTGACTCCTCTCTGCACAGCCTAATCCCTCAGGCTACTCTGAACCAGCAGCCTTACAGCCCTCTGCAGTGCCCTTGGCCAGGCATGTTATCTCTCCTCCTCAACCTGTCCCACATGTACCACTGCATGAGGACACTACCAATGTATACCCCCGTCCGGTGTCTCCCACCTTATACTCTTCAAATGAGACAGTGGCGAATCCCTCTGTGCATATGGCCTCTGATGACCAAGCCTCAAGTGGGCAATCGTCTGATGATACAAGTCCACCTCCTTGATGGGGGGATAGCCCGCCGGCGAAGAAAAAGCTCTTCAAGACGCCTCTTAAATTGCACCCTGCTAGGAATTATGGTTCGGACTATTCCTCTTCTGATGATTCTAGAGTTCGCATTTTGAACCCACGCAGACGCTCGCTCTCCCGCACACCTACAGCTCCTGAAAGGGCCCTTACCCCACATTCAGCGACTGCCCCAGTCCCGCAGCTGCCGACTCCTGAAATGGCGGCACATACCTTACGTAATCACCCGGAACTCCAAGCTCTATTAGCCCTACTACCCACTAAAATGGACTTACCCACATTAGCTGCTGACCTGAAAACGGCGTGGACTGCTGACCTCCAACCGGTTCGTGCTGATGTTGCCCAACTTCAACAAAGGGTGCATGATCTAGAACAGTTCCGTAACTCTATTACCACGCAGGTCGCTGATCTACATGCTACTGTCAGCATTCATCACTCCTGGCAGGCCTCCACAATGGCGCACATTGATGACCTGGATAATCACAATAGGAGGAACAATATTAGGGTAAAGGGGCTTCCTGAAACTGTGCACCCGCAAGATATCGCCAGTACGTTGCAAAGATTGTTCAACGAAGTCTTACAGAAACCAGCTGATACGCCATTGGAACTGGACAGGGCTCACAGGGCGTTGAAGGCCAAACATCCCGATCCTAAGAAGCCACAAGATGTTATTTGTCAGGTCCACCATTACCAAATTAAAGAAGAAATAATGAGAAAAGCTTGCACGCTTTATCATCTCACATATAATGGTTCTGAAGTAAGGCTTTTTCCTGATCTCTCTCAACGCACACTGAGGCTGAGGGCGACCTTGCGTCCACTTCTACTGATGCTGCAGAATGCTAAAATTGTTTATCGATGGGGATTTCCTTTCTCCCTTACTGCCCGACGTGGCCCTACAGTGACGACTCTGTGACATCCTGGAGATCTACGTGCTTTCCTGGAGACTTTTAAGCTCCCCTCAGTCCCTTTGCCTGACTGGGAACAAATGTACCTCCCACGGATGCCTCCTCTGATGCGGGGCCCAATGGAACCAGATCCACGACCTCCTCCTCCTTTGGCCCTGACTTCACGCCAATCGACCGGCCAACCTCCTGCACCTCGGCCGGAATGAAAGACTTGATTTACTCTGACTGTCAATGTCCTACATGTGTGACTCTTCAAGCAATGGACGCTATTCCTGCTCCTGTGCTGTTTCCGAGGAATCCGACCTCTTTATTGTTTAACCTAGGAGTTCCTCTTCACTGATGATAGTTATAGTTATAGTTATTATTAACTGTTCCGTCCCCCCCGTTATATAATTACTTGGCACTACTGCGCCTCATGTACTTTATAGTACTTCAGCCCCATTACGTTTCTCATGCTCCATCCTTCTTAAGAGATGGAGTATCTAGTAATTAGGCCCCTCTACTGTGGTCTTGTGCTTCCTACACATCATGCCCTTCCAGTGCGCCTTCTGCGTTACCCCTAGTAGGGACCTGACCAGACTGGTTCTGGTGTTGCTATTGGCCCTTATGGCCCTATCCCGTAGTACCCTTGTAACTGTCCCCTTACAGTTGCTTTTCTTCTATGTGTTTCCCTTTTCTTATACCCTCTCACTAACGTGCTTCTCCTTCCTCCACAGTGTTCTTCGCTGCAGTGCGCACCTGCGTGGTGATGCGACGCTTCCCAGGTGAGTCCCGCTTCGAGCTCTCCTAGGTCCTGGTAATTTTCCATGGCCCCTCCACCCCAATCATGGGTGATATTAGGTTAGCTTCCCTTAATGTTAAGGGGTTTAACACACCCGAGAAGAGAGCTCAACTTCTTTTCTCATTCCACAAACAAAGGGCGCATATTCTTTGTCTGCAGGAGACCCATTTCAAGACAGATAGCTTACCCTCAATCCCCAATAGATATTATTCTACGTGGCTTCACAGCACCAACCCTGAGGCCAAGATGAAAGGTGTTTCATTAGCTATGCACAAATCCCTTCCCATCACTATCACTGACTCTCGACTGGATCCTCAGGCCCGCTATATCTTCGCCAATTGTGAATTGGGGGGCAAGAGATTCACGATTGCCATGGTTTATGCCCCTAACCATGACCAGGTGCCTTTTCTCGTTAGAACGCTAGACCTACTTGTAGACTTTGCCACAGGACCCATACTCTTCTGTGGAGATCTTAATCTGCCCCTCTTTCCCCTTCTGGACACATCTACGGGTCACTCATATTTCTTATAGCAGGTTGCGCGCTCTGAAGAGGAAACTACATCAATTACAATTATGCGATGTGTGGCGAGCCCTACATCCTGACACACGTGATAACACATTCTTCTCCCATCCCCGGCAAACGTACTCCAGAATAGACTATATTTTCTGTCCACGCCATATTTTACCGGCTGTTACTGACGCGACTATTGACATCATGACGCTGTCAGATCATGCCCCGGTTACGTTTACCTTTTCCATTTCCTCCTTGGCCAAGCCCCATGCTACATGGAGACTTAATGAGTTCTTGCTCCTGGATCCGCTCTGTGCCCAGGAACTTAAAGACACGATATCCAACTTTGAATGTGATCACAGGGGGGATAGCACGACCCCAAATATCCGCTGGGACACCCTTAAATGCGTATTGCGAGGTGTTCTGATGAAACATGGGACTCGGTTCAAGAAGGAGAAGGCAGCGAAATTTTGTTCCCTGACCGCACAACTCCATACACTTGAATCGCTCCACAAACAAAGCAGTTCGGAAGTAGCCCTCCGAGACCTGATTAGGGTCCGCCACGACCTCCTGGCCCACATGCAAGACGGTTACAAACCATATAAACAAATGACGGGGAAGGTCTATTATGAATGGGGGAACAAAGCAAGTAGATTGATGGCTAGAGCTATGAAAAGCAAGAAATCTTCTTTGTTTGTCCAATTCATTCGCACCTCCTCGGATACTGTCTCCCATGTGACCCAGGACATTGCGGACGCATTTCGATCATACTACTCCTCACTATATAACCTCCCGACACCCAATTCTACTGTGTCAGGTTCCTCCCAGCACCAATCATTGACTGATTATATTGCCTCCACAGCGCTTCCTACCCTCTCTGCCGATACTGCCCAAACACTGGAAAACCCATTCACGCCGGAGGAGCTGGCCTCCGTAATTTCGTCCTTACCGGCCGGTAAAAATCCGGGCCCTGACGGCTATACTGCAAGATTTTATAAATCCCTTCACCCTGAGCTTTCGGCCCCCCTCCTCTTAGCACTCAACTCTGTCTCCTCCACTTCTCCTCCTCCCCAGTCGTTCCTTCGTGCCTTCATCACGGTAATCCCTAAAGAGGGGAAAGACCCATCTCTCTGCTCCAGCTACAGACCAATCTCTCTCCTCAATACAGATGCAAAAATCTATGCGAAACTAATAGCGAATAGACTGGCTGGCCACTTGGAGACCCTTGTCCACCCTGACCAGGTGGGCTTTGTTCGAAATCGAGAGGCCAGAGACAACACTTTGAGAGTGTTCTCAGCGATACATTATGCCCTCAAGAAACAAACGCCTCTCTTTCTCCTTGCTCTGGACGCTGAGAAGGAGTTTGACAGGGTTGATTGGGGCTTCCTGGAGGCCACCCTGGATCAGATAGGCCTGGGACCCCTGATGAAGGCGCAAATAATGACGCTATACTCCCATCCTTCAGCCCAGGTGAGGGTGAATGGCCTCCTTTCTGGCTCATTTGACATTTGCAATGGCACGAGGCAGGGTTGCCCTTTGTCTCCATTGCTCTATGTTCTCTGTATGGAACATCTCTTGAACGACATCCGCAACAACCCCAATATCAGGGGACTGGCCACCACCTCGTGCCATCACAAATGCTCTGCGTTTGCAGATTACCTCCTCCTGTTCCTTTCCTGTCCCCTCACCTCCCTTCCCTCATTAATGTCCTCCCTCCACAGGTAATCCACACACAGTAACTACAAATTGAACCAGACGAAATGTGAAGCGCTTAATATATCCTTGCCCCCCAGTATGGTCCGTCAATTATGCAAATCTTATTCCTTTACGTGGCGTCCTACCTCCATAAAATACTTGGACAGTCAAGTTCCCTCCAATCCTTAAACTCAACTTCCCCCCCCCCCATTCTCTCGCTTCCTGGCTCCGACCTAGCCAGATGGAAACGCAAAGACTTCTCTTGGCTGGGCAGGATAAACATTCTGAAGATGAATATTCTTCCTCGGCTCTTATATTTATTCTCTTGCATTCCGACACATTTGTCCCCCTCCTTCTTCCAGAAGGTGGCTCAGCTCCTCTCTGGCTTCGTCTGGGCTAACAGGCACCCACGTATTGCGCGTTCTTCACTGACTCGGAGAAAGGTGGAGGGAGGCCTGGCCCTTCCGGACAGTCGACTCTACTACTTGTCGGCAGTCCTAACGAGAGTCCTCGATAGCTTTCATAATAGACACAAGAAATTGTGGATATCCCTTGAATCTTCCGCGACCCAGATAGACCCCGTAGCCCTTCTCTGGCTTCCTGATATGGCTTTCCACAAATCGGCTCTCAACTCTCTGCCCCCAGTGATGGCATCCATCGCTAGACTGAGACGATCGTACCTACGTAAATCCCCCTTAGTGTCATCAAACGGCCCTTTATCTCCGGTCTTTGGTAATATTGCCTTCCCCCCAGCTCTCTCGGTGCCTTCCTTTCTAGGCAGTAACAGACTGTCGGGCGTGTCGTTCAGAGACTTCCTAGATGCCTCTACTCTTAAACCGCTAGAGGTGATTCTAGACGGTGTTACTCCCTCCATGATGGATGGTTTTCATTATACACAATTGACCCACTTCTATAAGGCATCGGGGCAGTCTTTGCAGCTACACCGCTCCCTAACCCCCTTCGAACGACTTTGTGCAGCCACACCACCTGTCTGCCGCCCAATCAAAGTGTTGTATGGCATCTGTCTGGACTCGCTTACTGACTCACACCTCCCCTTTAGATGTTCTTGGGAATCAGAACTAGGATGCTCACTTACTGATGCAGAGTGGAAGGAAGCAGTTAGATGGTGCCGTGCCACATCCATATCTTGCAAGGCACAGGAAACAAACTATAAACTTCTCACACGGTGGTACAGAGTACCAGAGCTCCTTTCACGCTTTTATCCCTCAGTACCAAATGTATGCTGGAGATGCGGAGCACCTGGAGAAACTATTACACACATCTGGATTGACTGCCCCTCCCTGTCGTCCTACTGGTCCCAAGTATTAGACACTATCCACTGTATAATGGCAATCCGTTTGAGTCGCGACCCGGCTCCCTTGCTTCTCTCTATCTTGCCTAGCTCAGTACCTAGGAACTCCAGGCCCTTACTATGCTTCCTACTACTTGCGGCACGCACAGTGGTCGCCCGTCTCTGGAGGTCAACTGTTCCACCAACCCTTTCGTCTTGGCTTCAGGAAGTGGCATATTTGCATAGAATGGAGGAGCTCCTAGCGGATTCTTGTGGCTCTCTCCGCAAATATATAGCAATCTGGTCTCCATGGCTGACCTTCCTCCACTCAGCTGACTTCACATCCCTGCACATATCATCTTAGACTCTTATCTCCTGAATGTGCCCTGCCCAGACCACCTTGTTAGTACTCAAGGGGAATGATGGGACCTTGTATGGAGATTGGGAGGTTTGGAGCCGGGACCGTTCTGGGATGGTACGTTGATCACTCAAATGTGCACTGTGGATCATGCTTTTCTCTCTCTCTCTCTTTTCTTCACCCACCTCTTTACCTCTTCTTCTACACACACACACCCTTTCCCCCTCCCCTTCCATCTCTTCCCCCCCCCCCCCTCCGTTTCCCTCATAAAAGTGGTTATACGCCGCATTGAGCTAAGGTTACCTACACTATTCATGAACCTTCTGGCGCCTAGGTTGAAGCTTGTAGATAGTGTCATTAGTATTCTACTTCATTATATGCTACACCTGCTTATCGAGCTTCTTGATTCTTTCTGACTGTTCGTTTATGTATTTCTGAAAACCTCAATAAACACTTATTTTGGAAAAAAAATGGACAGAGATGTCAGCATAGAGCACTGTGCTCGTGATTCAGCAGAGAGCTCTGTGTCTCAGAAAGAAAATAATTTCCTCTGTAGTATTCAGTTGCTAATAAGTATTGGAAGGATTAAGATTTTTTTTTAATAGAAGTAATTTACAAATCATACAATAAGAAAAGGTAGCGTGCACTCACCGCCCAAGGTCCGGGATCACCACAGCATGGACAGAGACGGTAAGGGGCGCTCAGAGGCTACGCCGGCAGTTTCGGACGTAGGAACGTCCTTCTTCCGGCCTGTGCACCCTGCAGGTGCTGCATATACAATACATCAGGTCCGGACGCTGCCAGTGATTACCAGCGGTACCGTATATTTGCATGTTTAGCTGTGTGGTGTGCTCTCTCCTCCTAATGCGGTTTATGGTAATTTACAAATCAGTTTAACTTTCTGGCATCAGTTGATTTAAAAAAAAAAAAAAAGTTTTCCACCTGAGTACCCCTTTAACCTCTTAAGGACAAATGATGTACGCGTATGTCATGAGTCCGCTTCTGATCTATAACGCGGGTCCACGGTGTGGCCCCGCATCATAGCGGGTCAGGCCCAGCCTCTATCCCGAACAGCTTACATGACAGCCGGAGGATCCCTACCTGCCTCCTCGCTTTCCGATCGCCGAATGACTGCTCAGTGCCTGAGATCCAGGCATGAGCAGTCAAGCGGCAGAATCATCGATCACTGGTTTCTTATGTGAAACCACTGATCAATGTAAAAGATCAGTGTGTGCAGTGTTATAGGTCCCTATGGGAGCTATAACACTGCAAAAAAAAAAGTGAAAAAAAAGGGAATAAAGATCATTTAACACCTCCCCTAATAAAAGTTTGAATCATCCCCCTTTTCGCATAAAAAAAAAAGTGTAAATAAAAAAAAAAAAAAAAAACATTTGTGGTATCACTGCGTGTGGAAATGTCCAAATTATAAAAATATATAATTAATTAATAGTGTTGAGCGGCATAGGCCATATTCGAATTCGCGAATATTCGCGAATATATGGATGAATATTCGTCATATATTCGTGAATATTCGCATATTCGTAATAGTCGTGATTTATTTTCGCATATGCGAAATTCGCGTATGCAAAAATTGACATATGCGAAAATTAGCATATACATTAATTAACATAAGCGAAAATTCACATATGCGAAAATTAGCATATGCAAATCTTCGCATATGCGAAAATGCGCACACCGGTCTCGCACAGTAGAATTAGAGCCTTCTTTACACCACACAAGCTGGAAGCAGGAAGGGATGATCACTGTGATGTGAACTGTGAAAAAAAAAATAAAGTATAAAAAAAAAAAAAAAGAATATTCGTAATTACGAATATATAGTGCTATATTCACGAATATTCGCGAATATGCGATATTCGCGAATAAAATTCGCATTGTGAATATTCGCGAGCAACACTATTAATTAAACCGCACGGTCAATGGCGTGCACGCAAAACAATTCCAAAGTCCAAAATAGTGCATTTTTGGTCACTTTTTATATCATGAAAAAATTAATAAAAAGTCAATAAGTCCTATCAATGCAAAAATGGTATCGCAAACTTCAGATTACAGCGCAAAAAATGAGCCCTCATACCACCCCATACACGGAAAAATAAAAAAGTTATAGGGGTCAGAAGAGGACATTTTTAAACTTATAAATTTTCCTGCATGAAGTTATGATTTTTTCCAGAAGTACGACAAAATCAAACCTATATAAGTAGGGTATCATTTTAACCGTATGGACCTACAGAATAATGATAAGGTGTTATTTTTACTGAAATATGCACTGCGTAGAAACGGGAGCCCCCAAAAGTTACAAAATGGCGTTTTTCTTCGATTTTGTCGCACAATGATTTTTTTTCCGTTTCGCCGTGGATTTTTGGGTAAAATGACTAATGTTACTGCAAAGTAGAATTGGTGATGCAAAAAATAAGCCATAATATGGATTTTTAGGTGGAAGATTGAAAGGGTTATGATTTTTAAAAGGTAAGGAGAAAAAACGAAAATGCAAAAACTGAAAACCCTGAGTCCTTAAGGGGTTAATTAAATGAATAACATTTTTGTGTTTTTTGTTTTTTCCTCCTCGTCTTCTAAAATCCATAACTGTTTTACATTTCCATTTACAGACCAATATGAGGGCTTGTTTTTTGCGTGACCGGTTGCACTTTGTAATTACATCACTCATTTTACCCTAAAATGTACAGTAAACCACAAAAATTATTTTTTGTGTAAGGAAATTTGAATGAAAATCATAATTTTGCAAATATGGGGGGATTTCGTTTTCATGCTGTAAACTATGCTCAAAAATGACATGCTTTCTTTATTTTCTGGGTCAATATGATTAAAATGATACCCATCTTTACATACACTTCTATTATTGTACTGCTTTTAAAAAATCTCAAACTTTTTTTTTCAAAATCAATATGTATAAAATTGCCCTATTTTGACCACCTCTAACTTTCTTATTTTTTCCGTATTCAGGGATGTGTGAGGGCTAATTTGTTGTGCCATGATCTGTAGTTTGTTTTAGTATCACTTTTACGTCTATGTGACTTTTTGATCGCTTTTTATAAAAAATATTTGCAGTTTGATGTGACAAAAAAAAGATGAAATTTTGGACTTTTTTTTTACGTTTACGCCTTTCGTCGTAGGGGATCATTAACATTATATTTTTATAGTTCGGACAATTAATCACGCGACAATACCAAATATGTTTATTATTTATCTTTTTTTTACGCTTTTGAGGAAACTTTATTGGGGGAGGGGATTTTTCACTTTTTTTCACTTTTATTTTTATTTTTTTCATATTTATTTTACCCTTTTATAGTCCCCATAGGCGACTATTTATAACAATCATTAGATTGCTAATACTGTTCAGTGCTATGCATAGGGCATAGCACTGATCAGTATTATCAACAGTCTTCTGCTCTGGTCTGCTAAAAGGCAGATCAGTGCAGAAGACCCCGGGAGACGGACAGAGGGGACCCCAGGTGAGGGGACCTCTGCCCGCTATCTTGGCTGATCTGATTCCCGCACCAGTGCCGCGGGGGATTAGATCAGCCATTTTAAGTGCTGTATTGATCACAGCATCTGAGGGGTTAATTGCAGACTTCAGTGTGCTAAGTGATGCTATGCAGCGCCATACTTTTATAGTGCATGTCCTTAAGGGGTTAATACTGCAGAGAAGTAAAGATTTCCACTGACTATAATTTTATGATCATTGGAAAAGGATGAGGAAAAAAGACATTTGCACTGCTGGTATTCAAACAAAAAGAATGAATATACAAACGTAGGTGATTTTTTGTTATAAAAAAACAAGACTCATCAATAATAGAATGGATGAAGAGTTTCATGGATACACTCCCCTTCATCAGATCAGTATCTGATACTGATAGATACTGATCTGATTAAGGGGGAGTGTGCCCCCCAAATACGTCATCCATTCTATTATTGATATGTTTAATAACAGTAAAACACCAACCTATATATATTTTTTCTCCTAGTTTGGACACCTTTCTTCCGTTGAATGTAGCACCAGTGCCTACCGAAAAGGCTTTTTCCCTTATTCTGTTCCAAGCACACTCTAGGATTGGTTCTTACACTCCCACGACCTCGGGTTGGTAGCTGTTTCTTCACTACTTTACTCCAGTTTATAGGGATGATACTCCAGCACATTTATATGTATCTCTGTCATGTGCATGTCGTGTCTGACCGGCATGTATGATGAAGTGTGCACCTCTTCACACATTCTGGCTATTGTTAGTGTGCAACAGCGACTGTCACAACACATTTGCACAGGAAAAATAGACCTGGCCTGCTGTCCATCATAAATACACTCCATGGGTTGGGTGCAATCTAATTGCACTGCGAGAGGGGGGATCGGAAACATGACAGGTGCGGGACCTGTCCAGACACTCTCTACCTGCCGTGATCGCTATTGATCATAGCATCTAGAGGGTTAAACTTGTGAAATCGGACTAAAGTCAAGTCCTTGCAGTTGCCAGCAAGTGTCAGTTGTAAGATACAGCTAACACCTACTGCATAAGTAGTGTGTCTTCCCATTTTCTTTGTGTACATGTGTTTTTTTCATTAAAATTTGCTAATGACATGTGACATGTATTAACCCCTTAAGGACCAAGGACATACAGGTACGCCCTGACATCCTGATACATCCTGGACTAGTGGGAATTTCAGTCCCCGCCGGGCAGGAACCGGACCGGGATGCCTGCTAAAATCATTCAGCAGGAACCCCATGCAAACCCCTGGGGGGTCCTGAGACTCCCCCTCCATGGCTGAAAATTGCAGATCAATTCAGTGACCTGGAAAAAAAGGGTGATAGGTGCCATCCGAGACGTCAGCAGCAGGAGTGAGGTGGCACTGGTGAATCAGGCCTCCGGCCAGGGGCGGACATATCGCCTGTGCAGCCAATTCAGCTGCACAGGGGCCCAGCGTGAGAGGGGGCCCGCTGCCCTCTCCAGGTCCGGCCCCAGAGGCGAGCATTAGGCCACATACCACCGCATACTCCCCGACCACAGCAAGTTTGTCAGCACCCGGATGGACGCTGCGTTCAACCACCCCTGCAGCCAGTGGCGTCTCTGGGGGGGTTAGGGGGACCAGAGGGGGCCACGGCCCCCCCTACATCATGTTTGCCCCCCCCCCCCCCCCTTGTGCCCCCCCTAGCAGCAGTAGGTCACTAGCAGCTCTCATGGCCACCAGTAAGGGGCCCGAGCCCCCGCTGCACCCGACGCCCCCCGGAGCCATCTACTCCGGCATCCTTTTTTTAAATAAACCTTCAGCCTGCAGCCCTGTCACCACGCAGGGGCCGCGCTATGCAGACTGGGAAGAGCAGACAGGAAGCTCCTCCCCCTCTCTCACTCCCCTGTATGCTGGACCTTGTGGAGCAGGCCCGCTGTGTGTATACAGGCCCGGACACCACCAGTATGGAAGACTTACCTGCCCAGTGCCCACTGCTGATGCTGCCCTTTTAAAGTAAGTAACTTGCTTGGAGGAGAGGGGGAAAGTTGTAGGAGACAGTGGGCTCCAGCTGTTGCAAAACTACAACTCCCAGCATTCCTTTGGCTTTATGAGCATACTGGGAGTTGTAGTTTTGCAACAGCTGGAGGCCCCCAGGTTGGGAAACACTGATCTATCTATCTATCTATCTTTCTATCTATCTATCTATCTCTCAGATAGATGAGAGATAGATAGATAAATAGATATGAGAGATAGATAGGTAGATGGATGATATATATATATATATGAGATAGATAGAAAGATAGATAAATAGATGATATATAGATAGAGAGATGATATATAGAAAGATATATAAATAGATGGATAGATAGATGATAGACAGATCGATAGATAGATGATAGATACATAGATATGATATAGATAGATAGATAGATGATAGATAGATATGATATAGACAGATAGATAGATTAGATAGATAGGAGATAGATGGATATGATATAGATAAATTTATATGATATAGATAGATAGATCAGTTTCCCAACCAGGGGGCCTCCAGCTGTTGCAAAACTACAACTCCCAGCATTCCTTTGGCTTTATGAGCATACTGGGAGTTGTAGTTTTGCAACAGCTGGAGGCCCCCCTAGTTGGGAAACACTGATCTATATCAATCATCTATCTATTATCTATCTATCTATCCATAAAAAAAAAAAAAAAAAATATATATATATATATATATATATATATATATATATATATATATATATATATATAATATATATATATGTGACGATACGTCTTGGGGATTAGCTCTGGGATCGTCCTGGACCACGCCACAGGATGCGTTTCTTCTCAATAAACCAGCAAACAAACGCTTATAATGCAAATCTGGCACCTTGCCAGTTTTATTAGACAGGTTGCAGGGAAAGAAATAAACAAAAAGCAGGAACAAACAAAATCCTAGACCGTCTGGTCACTGACTAAACAGATCAGCTTGTCCTGACTAACAACCGCTGAGCTTCCCTCAGTCGGTTAAACATATGTCCCCTGCAACCTTCTACTCACACTTCATGTCACTCTTTGAGTCACTCATAACTCGGGCTGTGTACTCCTCAGCAGACTCTGTCTCTTCCCTACAGCCCACATGCTGTCTCCTAGGAAGAGCCTAGATTAGACTGAGTCTCCATCTCATATACACTTCTCTTCCCTCCTGCCTCATTACTTAAGAAGCAGGTGAGAGCTTCTGCAGGGTGAGCCAAGGAAATACACCCTTTCCTTGCCACACTGCCACATATCCCCCCCCTTTGCTCAGACCACCGGGAAGGAGCACATGTATTTGAAAGGCAGAAACCATCTGCCTTTCCTTTCTCTTGGACAACTTTTGTCCCACAGTCTCTGAAGTCCTTGACTTTTTTCTTCCGGACTTTTACCAGCCACCAATTACAAGTCTCTCGGTCACACCTCTCCAGTACCAGGTTCTTCACCCTAGTGTGGGCAGGGTTCTTGAAATTAAGGAGTGAGAGGACCGATGCTTCTAACCTTTGTCTTCTTCTGGCTTGCCGGGCCACTGCCTCTGCTTCAGAGAATCTTTCGGCCTCAGTGGCTTCACCAACCACTGTCTTGTTCTCAGTTTCAACTTTAGAGGACTTCCCACCTGGTTTCACCTCAGTCTTGACTTCAGTGGATTTCTCACATGGTTTCACCTCATCCCTTCCAGCTTTATCTTCAGGGGCACTAGCTTCCTCAGGTTTGGCTTCAGAGTCTTTGGCTCCCTCAGATTCTTGTGTAGAATCAGCTTCTACTACTGCAGCTTCTTCAGGCTTACTCTTCTCTTCACCTGTAGCTTCAGTTGTGCCATTCTCTTTACTCACAGCTTTTGAGGTTGACTCTGGTTTAGCTTCTGCTTCAGAGGATTTCTCTGCATCAGCATTACCTTCAGAATTTTTGGTCTGCTCAGGTTCAGAGGATTTCCCACCTCTCTTCTCCTTAGTCTCCACTTCAGAGGACTTCCCACCAGGTTTCAGCTCAGTCCTAGCTTCAGGAGACTTCTTACAGGACTTCACCTCAATCTTAGCTTTAGAGGACTTTTTCGCAATCAGAGAAAGCATAACTGTATCCTGTAACTTCGGCCCCAGAAGCCTTTCTTGAGCCAATTCCGCCATATCTTGGTCTCTGCTCTCTTTTAGGACTTGCTGGTCCTCTTCCTTTTTCTCACATTTTCGCAGCTTACACTGGAGCTTAGCGGACTTCATCCTCTCACTGTCAAGTAACTCTTTTAAGTCCCTGACAGTATCTTCCGAAGACAGCAATTGTTTCCTCAATTGTTCATTGTCCGCCAGCACAGCCACCTGCTCGTAGAGTTGCGCTCCCAGCAAAACCAAGGCATCTACGTGGGACCTTCTGCGCGTTTCGTTCTGCGCTTCCAGGCTCTCTTTTAAGATCTTCATGTCATCTTCCAGCTTTATATATCTCAGCTGCTCACTCTTGAGTTGTGCGGAGATCACCTTCTCACTGTCCAGCAACTGTTTCTTGGACTTCACTAACTCATTGATAGATTTTCCACTCTCACCAATCTGTTGAGATAGATCTGAGATCTCCTGTTGCAAGTTCTTGTTTTCATGTTGCAGAGTCTCAACTTGCTCCAGGGCCTCCTCATACTGCTCACGGAGCAAGACATTGTCATGACGAGCAGATTGAAGAGCATGTGTAAGGGCATTCTTCACCTTGACTTCCTCCTCAAGTTGTATCTTAGCTTTAGAGACACTCTCCAGATTGCTGGCAAGAGCTTCAGCTTCCATCTTCATTTCATTCTTCTCTTTTTCTATTTTTTCCATGGCTACCAGGCTAGCCTTGTGATCAATCTGCAGAGCCTGATATGCACCATGTAGAAGACTCACTTCTTCTTCCTGGAATGACATCTGCTTGGCCAGACTCTGCACTTCACTCTCCTTGCTGGTCACAAGACCCTGGGAGCGGGACAGTTCATCCTGCAGAGCCACAAACTCACTTCTGTGATGCTCCATGACTTTTTCCAGCTGAAGCCTCACTTCTTGCTCTTTTTTAAAGTCAGCAAGTGATTTGTCCTTCTCCTCTGTCAAGTGATGTACCTCTTTTTCTTTCTCCAACAACTTCACAGAAACCAATTGCAGGGTTTCTTCCAGATTCTGGATCTGCTCCAGTTTTTTTCCAAGGCCAGCTCGTCTTTTCCGAGACCTTTTACTGACAGTGGTCTCCTCACTCTCGCTGTTAGACCTTGAGACATCCTCTGGTCCTCTGTCAGACACTCGACCCAGCTCTTCTCCATCTCTAGATGAAGTCTCCCCCTTTTCCGGGGTTATGGCCACTTGTGCCTCATTATTATCATCCACAACAGGTGCCACTGACACCTGGCACTCTTCCTCTCCCACCACGTTGGCAACTCTGGAGACTCTCGCTAAACACTCCCGTCGGACCGGCAATCCCTTGGCGGTAAGTTTGTTGCCCCTAGCAACAACTTCAATGGCTCTTGGCACCAGCGAGTCAGGGAGATTCCTGATCAGTTCCTCTGAACTGTCTCTCGGCTTCTTGGCAGACTTTTCTTTTGTCTTGTCACAGTCTCCTTCACTTAGGACTCTGTCTGTGACCGTAAGTGCAGCCCCCAGCTCCACTGGTACTCTTTTCTGGAGTTTTGGTTTTTCCACAGCCATCTCCGTAGCTTCTATTCCAGTCACCACTTTAACTTGACTCGTGGACTGTTCTTCAGCTCCCCTAGTGGTCTGGCACACTCCCACCTGACATATACCTAGGGTCTGCTGACACTCCCCGTCCTCTGCTGAGTTACGGTCCCCTGCTATGTGGTGAAAACCAAGTGTTGTGAGCCTATCAGGTGTTCCTGCTCTAGTCACCTGACTATCTTCCCACAACTGCTGAAAAAACGGAAAATCCTTCCCCAGCACTACTTCATACTCTAAGGTAGGCTCTATTGCAACCTTGTGACTTATGGTACCATAGGGAGTAGAAATACACACATTAACAGTTTTATAACCCCAAATACCGGCTTGTATAGACACTATAGCGGGGTCCGGCTTTCTGCAGCTGGTCTTTACCAGACTTATTACACATTTTGGATCTAACAAAACAGTCATCTTTTTACCTTCTATTTCCAGCTCACACAGGTTTTCTTTTGTCCTGCGAGAGGTGGGAATAGAACTCTTTACATCAGAACACATTAACATAAGTGTTTCAAGAAAAACATTATCAGCCTGCATGGGTTCACAATATACAGCACCATTCACACAGTCCAGTAGAGACCCCCCAGTCCTCACTCCTTCCGGAACCTTTGTGTGCGAACTCTCAGGTGCACTCTCAGCATCCCACAGCTGCCAGAAATACGGAAAGTCTCTGCCCAGTACAATTTCCACTGTAAGTTCCGCACATACCTCCATCATATGGCTTACTGTCCCAAAACATGTATCAAAGGTAATTTGAACAGTCTTACCGGGCTCCGGGCGGGACTTCACAAATGGAATTATTTCTGGCATAATCCGAGATACAGTCTGGCAACAATCCAAGTCCACCCACAGTGGGATTCCGCCCACCGACAACTCACGGGACCTCGGCTTCTTCTTGGCGACCACCGGTTGTGGCCCACGTCGGTTGCTCCCAGCAACAGCCTTTCGAGGTTGTCCCATTTTCTTGAAAAAAAAATTCTCGATCCGTTGCCCCTAGCAACGCTCCTCCACAGACACAAAACTGTGCTTGAACTCCTCTGCTGGGCTCCTCCGACTTGCAATCTTGCAGGGGGTTGCTCCTAGTAACAGCTCCTCTCCAACTCACTTGTTGGTTGCCCTTAGCAACGGCGTGCCCGCATCCTCCACCAAAATGTGACGATACGTCTTGGGGATTAGCTCTGGGATCGTCCTGGACCACGCCACAGGATGCGTTTCTTCTCAATAAACCAGCAAACAAACGCTTATAATGCAAATCTGGCACCTTGCCAGTTTTATTAGACAGGTTGCAGGGAAAGAAATAAACAAAAAAGCAGGAACAAACAAAATCCTAGACCGTCTGGTCACTGACTAAACAGATCAGCTTGTCCTGACTAACAACCGCTGAGCTTCCCTCAGTCGGTTAAACATATGTCCCCTGCAACCTTCTACTCACACTTCATGTCACTCTTTGAGTCACTCATAACTCGGGCTGTGTACTCCTCAGCAGACTCTGTCTCTTCCCTACAGCCCACATGCTGTCTCCTAGGAAGAGCCTAGATTAGACTGAGTCTCCATCTCATATACACTTCTCTTCCCTCCTGCCTCATTACTTAAGAAGCAGGTGAGAGCTTCTGCAGGGTGAGCCAAGGAAATACACCCTTTCCTTGCCACACTGCCACAATATATATATATATATATATATATATATATATAGAGACCAGCAGCACACAGAAAAATTATTGTATTATCCCAGTGTACAAAAGAAGCGACGTTTCAGCGACCTCTCGTCGCCGTTCTCAAGGAGCTTGTACACTGGGATAATGCAATAAATCTCCACCTTTTTTGCACTAATTTTTCTGTGTGCTGCTGGTCTCTTGCTTTTTTCTAGTACAAGTGAAGCTCTCACCAAGGTCCACACCCAGCGTGCACCATTGCATTGGTTTTCTTAATTTTGTTGTGCTGCTCTTCTGGAGTTTTTTTTTTTTTTTTTTTTTTTTATCTATCTATCCATCTATCTCCTATCTATCTATCTATCTATCTATCTATCTCATATCTATCTATCTCATATCTATCTATCTCATATCTATCCATCTATATCATATCTATCTATATCATATCTATCTATCCATCTATCTATATCCATCTATTTATGTATCTATCTATCTTTCTATTTATCTATCTACCTCATATCTATATCAGATAGATGAGAGATAGATGAAAGATAGATAGACATGAGAGATAGATAGATGATATATAGATATATAGATAGATATGAGATAGATAGAAAGATAGATTAATAGATGAAAGATAGATAGATGATAGATAGATATGATATAGATAGATAGATGATAGATAGATATGAGATAGATAGATAGGAGATAGATGGATAGATAGATAGATGATTGATAGATATGATATAGATAGATGATAGATAGATATGATATAGATAGATAGATAGATAGATAGGAGATAGATGGATAGATAGATGATTGATAGATAGATAGATAGATAGATAGATCAGTGTTTCCCAACCAGGGGGCCTCCAGCTGTTGCAAAACTACAACTCCCAGTATGCTCATAAAGCCAAAGACATGCTGGGAGTTGTCGTTTTGGAATAGCTAGAGGCCCCCTGGTTGGGATACACTGATCTATCTCATATCTATCTATCTATCTATCTATCTATCTCATATCTATTATCTATCTATCTATCTATCTATATATCATCTATCTATCTATCTATCTATCTCATATCTATTATCTATCTATCTATCTATCTATCTATATATCATCTATCTATCTATCTACAAAACTAAAGATCCAGCGGCACTCCCAGATAAGGTGCAAAAACAAAGTGTTTTATTCCCCCATGTATGTGTGACGTTTCGATAGCATCCCGCCATCTTCATCATACGTACAGTTGTACATTCTGTAGTCTCTGTGACATCACTGTGCTTCATAATAAACTGTGACATCACTGTGCTTCATAATAAACTGTGACATCACTGTGCTTCATAATAAACTGTGACATCACTGTGCTTCATAATAAACTGTGACATCACTGTGCTTCATAATAAACTGTGACATCACCGTGCTTCATAATAAACTGTGACATCACTGTGCTTCATAATAAACTGTGACATCACTGTGCTTCATAATAAACTGTGACATCACTGTGCTTCATAATAAACTGTGACATCACTGTGCTTCATAATAAACTGTGACATCACTGTGCTTCATAATAAACTGTCACATCACTGTGCTTCATAATAAACTGTGACATCACTGTGCTTCATCCTGTAATGTGATGTCACTCTGTATAACAACCCTGTAGTGACATCACAGTTTATTATTCTTGAATGCTGACTTCACTGTGTATATTTTCCCGGTACAATGACATCACTGTATAGTTACCCTCTACTGTGACAACACTGCGTTTATTAACCCTGTAGTGGCAAAACTGTTTATTGTCCCTGTACAGAGACATTACTGTTTATATTAACTCTGAACTGTGATGTCACTGTGCATATTTACCCTGTATTGTGACTCGCAGTGCAAGGTAAATATGTACAGTGGCATTAGGGTATACAGGCTTAATATATACAGTGATGTCACAGTGCAGTGTAAGTATCAACAGTGATGTTGCAGTATAGAGATAACACACAGTGATGTTATAGTTCAGAGATAATATACACAGTGATGTCACAGTACAGGGATAATACACACAGTGATGTCACAGTACAGGGATAATACACACAGTGATGTCACAGTACAGGGATAATATACACAGTGATGTCACAGTACAGGGATAATATACACAGTGATGTCACAGTACAGGGATAATACACAGTGATGTCACAGTACAGGGATAATACACAAAGTGATGTCAGAGTACAGAGATAATACACACAGTGATGTCACAGTACAGAGATAATACACACAGTGATGTCACAGTACAGGGATAATACACAGTGATGTCACAGTACAGAGATAATACAGACAGTGATGTCACAGTACAGGGAGGGATAATATACACAGTGATTTCATAGTACAGGGATAATACACAGTGACGTCACAGTACAGGGATAATACACAGTGATGTCACAGTACAGGGATAATACACAGTGATGTCACAGTACAGGGATAATACACAGTGATGTCACAGTACAGGGATAATATACAGAGTGATGTCACAGTACAGGGATAATATACAGAGTGATGTCACAGTACAGGGATAATACACAGTGATGTCACAGTACAGGGATAATACACACAGTGATGTCACAGTACAGAGATAATACACACAGTGATGTCACAGTACAGGGATAATACACACAGTGAGGTCACAGTACAGGGATAATACACACAGTGATGTCACAGTACAGGGATAATATACACAGTGATGTCACAGTACAGGGATAATACACACAGTGATGTCACAGTACAGGGATAATATACACAGTGATGTCCCAGTACAGGGAGGGATAATATACACAGTGATGTCATAGTACAGGGATAATACACAGTGACGTCACAGTACAGGGATAATACACAGTGACGTCACAGTACAGGCATAATACACAGTGATGTCACAGTACAGGGATACTACACAGTGATGTCACAGTACAGGGATAATATACACAGTGATGACACAGTCCAGAGATAATACACACAGTGATGTCACAGTACAGAGATAATACACACAGTGATGTCACAGTACAGGGATAATACACAGTGATGTCACAGTACAGAGATAATACGCACAGCGATGTCACAGTACAGGGATAATACACAGTGATGTCGCAGTACAGAGATAATACACACAGTGATGTCACAGTACAGAGAGGGATAATATACACAGTGATGTCATAGTACAGGGATAATACACAGTGACGTCCCAGTACAGGGATAATACACAGTGATGTCACAGTACAGAGATAATACACACAGTGATGTCACAGTACAGGAATAATACACAGTGATGTCACAGTACAGGAATAATACACAGTGACGTCACAGTACAGGCATAATACACAGTGATGTCACAGTACAGGGATACTACACAGTGATGTCACAGTACAGGGATAATATACACAGTGATGACACAGTCCAGAGATAATACACACAGTGATGTCACAGTACAGAGATAATACACACAGTGATGTCACAGTACAGGGATAATACACAGTGATGTCACAGTACAGAGATAATACGCACAGCGATGTCACAGTACAGGGATAATACACAGTGATGTCGCAGTACAGAGATAATACACACAGTGATGTCACAGTACAGAGAGGGATAATATACACAGTGATGTCATAGTACAGGGATAATACACAGTGACGTCACAGTACAGGGATAATACACAGTGATGTCACAGTACAGAGATAATACACACAGTGATGTCACAGTACAGGAATAATACACAGTGATGTCACAGTACAGGAATAATACACAGTGACGTCACAGTACAGGCATAATACACAGTGATGTCACAGTACAGGGATACTACACAGTGATGTCACAGTACAGGGATAATATACACAGTGATGACACAGTCCAGAGATAATACACACAGTGATGTCACAGTACAGAGATAATACACACAGTGATGTCACAGTACAGGGATAATACACAGTGATGTCACAGTACAGAGATAATACGCACAGCGATGTCACAGTACAGGGATAATACACAGTGATGTCGCAGTACAGAGATAATACACACAGTGATGTCACAGTACAGAGAGGGATAATATACACAGTGATGTCATAGTACAGGGATAATACACAGTGACGTCACAGTACAGGGATAATACACAGTGATGTCACAGTACAGAGATAATACACACAGTGATGTCACAGTACAGGAATAATACACAGTGATGTCACAGTACAGGAATAATACACAGTGATGTCACAGTACAGGGATAATATACAGAGTGATGTCACAGTACAGAGATAATACGCACAGCGATGTCACAGTACAGGGATAATACACAGTGATGTCACAGTACAGAGATAATACACACAGTGATGTCACAGTACAGGGAGGGATAATATACACAGTGATGTCATAGTACAGGGATAATACACAGTGACGTCACAGTACAGGGATAATACACAGTGACATCACAGTACAGGGATAATACACAGTGATGTCACAGTACAGAGATAATACACACAGTGATGTCACAGTACATGAATAATACACAGGGATGTCACAGTACAGGAATAATACACAGTGATGTCACAGTACAGGAATAATACACAGTGATGTCACAGTACAGGAATAATACACAGTGATGTCACAGTACAGGGATAATATACAGAGTGATGTCACAGTACAGGGATAATATACAGAGTGATGTCGCAGTACAGGGATAATACACAGTGATGTCACAGTACAGAGATAATACACAGTGATGTCACAGTACAGGGATAATACACAGGGATATCACAGTACAGGGATAATACACACAGTGATGTCACAGTACAGGGATAATATACAGAGTGATGTCAAAGTACAGGGATAATATACAGAGTGATGTCACAGTGCAGGGATAATACACAGTGATGTCACATTACAGGGATAATACACACAGTGATGTCACAGTACAGGGACAATACACAGTGATGTCACAGTACAGAGATAATACACAGTGATGTCACAGTACAGGGATAATACACAGTGATGTCACAGTACAGGGATAATACACACAGTGATGTCACAGTACAGGGATAATACACAGAGTGATGGCACAGTGCAGAGATAATACACAGTGACGTCACAGTACAGGGATAATACACAGCGATGGCACAGTACAGAGTTAATACACAGTGATGTCACATTACAGGGATAATATACACAGTGATGGCACAGTACAGAGATAATACACAGTGATGTCACAGTACAGGGATAATACACACAGTGATGTCACAGTACAGGGATAATACACAGTGATGTCACAGTACAGGGATAATACACACAGTGATGTCACAGTACAGGGATAATACACAGAGTGATGGCACAATACAGAGATAATACACAGTGACGTCACAGTACAGGGATAATACACAGTGATGGCACAGTACAGAGTTAATACACAGTGATGTCACATTACATCACTACCATGGACCCCGTGGGACCATAAGTCCCAGGTGGCACTTTTCAGGGGCGGCATTTTGCTTCCCCCCTTTTTTTTTGTGCCTAGTAGGTTCATGGTAGGGTTGGCGCTGCCGCTGCTCACTGTTCTAAAGCAGCTGGGGGTATAATAGCGCAGCGGGCACTTTAGACAGTGAGTCTGCCTCCGGCCGACAGTGGTCTGACGAGGGACGTCGCACAAGTGACGTACTTCTGCAGACCCGCTCAGGAGGACGTCAGTGACGTCACTCGTCAGGCCGCTGCCGGAGAGGAGAAGCGCTGTGCAGGGCAGGTAAGTGTGTCTCTGTGTGTGTCTGTGTCTGTCTGTGTGTTTGGGGGGGGGCTATGGCTACCTAATGTGAGGAATCTATGCTACCTAATGTGGGGAAACTATGTTACCTAATGTGGGGAATCTGTGCTACCTAATGTGGGGAAACTATGTTACCTGATGTGGGGAAACTATGCTACCTAATGTGGGGAAACTATGCTACCTAATGTGGGGAAACTATGTTACCTAATGTGGGGAATCTGTGCTACCTAATGTGGGGAAACTATGCTACCTAATGTGGGGAACTATGTTACCTAATGTGGGGAATCTGTGCTACCTATTGTGGGGAAACTATGCTACCTAATGTGGGGAAACTATGCTACCTAATTTGGGCAAACTATGCTACCTAATGTGGGGAAACTGCTACCTAATGTAGGGAAACTATGCTACCTAATGTGGGGAAACTATGCTACCTAATGTGAGGAAACTATGCTACCTAATGTGGGGAATCTATGCTACCTAATGTTGGGAATCTATGCTACCTAATGTGGGGGACTTGAATGAGCTGCGGCATATGGGAGGCCTTAATAAATAATTAGAAAGTTATACAGCAAGTGACATATGGGGGTCCACCTGAGTAAGTGACACATGGAGGGGGGTTGCTGAACAATTGATGTTGGGGGGGGACACAGGCACATTCTTTGCACAAGGGCCCTCTGCTGTCAGTGTCCGCCCCTGGGTAGAGAATAAGGGGTAAAGTGGAACATAGAACAAATGCAGTTATTTTTTCTTAATTTTTTTTTAATGAAGTAAACGAGATAAAGGTAAGCAATGACTTTTCCTCAGTCTGAAGCGCGGTCCTCATCGGCAGGAAGCAGTGAGGAGGAGGAGGATGACGGAGGTTCTGATTCCATCTCTGCTTCTTTTTCGTCCCTCTCTATATATAGGCCCGTGGCCATGAAGAATGCCCCTCCGATGACTGCCATTATGGTGCAGGTCATGAGGGCATACTCCAGGCTGCGGTATTTCAGAAGAGGGGATTTGGCATATCCTCGTTCATAGGTGTCAGATATCAGGCCGATGAGGTACGGGCTGCCGGCGTCACCTAGGAGGTGATAGATTGTCATCTGCACGGCCAAGGCTGAAGATCTCCTCCACGGAGTTACTACTTTTAGTATAATGTCAGATATGAGGGTGAAATTTACTGACAGAAGCGTCTCTCCGATGAAGATGAAGATGTTGGTGGCAACGAGGCTGATGTTGCCAAAAGTCAATGCCAACAGAAGAAAAGGGGCGGAGAGCAACATCGCGCATCCACACACAAGCGGGTCCGCCCGTGGGTTGGATTTGCGATATCTTTTACTTATCTCCGTCCCTGCTACAACTCCCAGAATGCCGGAAATGACTGTAACCACACCAAATATTAGGATGTCGTGATAGTCACACGGTTCAGCACGGCAAGGGTCCTTCTCTTGTAGGAGTGTTCGTGCGTGGGTCAGGTATGACGGACCCCATACACCTATGGCTCCCACTATGAAGGATACAGCCGTCGATCCCATGGTGGTTAACATGAAGCTTCGATTTTTAAATAGTTTTTTCAGATCTGTCGCCCATTTGGCAAACTTCTGGGATTTGTTGTTCTTCTTCCCGTTTGTAGTCGTTCTTGGAAGCTCCTTTGTGACCAAAATCATCAAAGCCACAGCTATGAGGCCCAGGCCAGGGGTGACCCGAAATGCCCAGTGCCAATCGCCCCTTGCTGCATCAGTCACTTTGGGCCCGATGATGTATCCTAGTCCGCAGCCTACAGGTATGACGGAGTAAAACACGTTCAGCATGCGGGTCCGCTGGTCACTTGTAAAAAGGTCTGCAATGATGGAGGGGGCGATGGTGCAGAAAGTCGCCTCTCCGGCTCCAACCAGTCCACTCGTCAGCAGGAAGAGCAGAAAGTACCCGTCAGGGATGAATGACAGGGTAAGTGTCATGCTCAGCCAAACGATGACTCCTGCGCAAACAGTATATTTCTTATTACAGTGGTCACCCAAATATCCGGCAATTGGTGCGACCAGCACGTAGCTTCCAATGAACAATGTATTCAATAAGCCGGACAGACTAGCATTGGTGTCATATGCTTTCTGTATATAAGGCAGCACCCCCGCCACGCTGGAGCGATTTGCATAGATGAGCAAATTAACAAAGGCGAGGATCACTACGGTGATGATGGAACGTGCGGTGGACATCACGCTTAGAGATGGCAGGTTCTGCCTCTCAGGGATATCGCCCTTTTCTACATCCATATCACTATGGTCCTCCATTGCTTCTTCCTCCTCCTTCAGCAATGGGTCTTGTGGAGAGTCCATGGTCACAGGTCAGAGCCTGAAAACACTAGAGAGAGAGAGATAAGTGAACACATTAGACAACATGTCATCATTCCTGTCATTATACAATAGATCCTTCATACAGAGCAGAAATGTCCAGCACAGAACCACAAGATAACACTAAGACCATCGCAGCCTCAGAAGAAGACGCTTCTCTATAAGTGTTTATATGGAGACGTCTTCCCTGAGGTTACCAATGTCTGATAACCCTGAAACTGTCCGGTCCTAGTAATATCTGATAACCCTGAACCTGTCCGGTCCTAGTAATATCTGATAACCCTAAAACTGTCCGGTCCTAGTAATTTCTGATAACCCTGAACCTGTCCAGTCCTAGTAATATCTGATAACCCTGAACCTGTCCGGTCCTAGTAATATCTGATAACCCTGAACCTGTCCGGTCCTAGTAATATCTGATAACCCTGAACCTGTCCGGTCCTAGTAATATCTGATAACCCTGATTCTGTCCGGTCCTAGTAATATCTGATAACCCTGAACCTGTCCGGTCCTAGTAATATCTGATAACCCTGAACCTGTCCGGTCCTAGTAATATCTGATAACCCTGAACCTGTCCGGTCCTAGTAATATCTGATAACCCTGAACCTGTCCGGTCCTAGTAATATCTGATAACCCTGAACCTGTCTGGTCCTAGTTATATCTGATAAACCTGAACCTCTCCGGTCATAGTAATATCTGATAACCCTGAACCTGTACGGTCCTAGTAATATCTGATAAACCTGAACCTCTCCGGTCATAGTAATATCTGATAACCCTGAATCTGTCCCAGTAATGGTGGATTATAAGGGCTTGGCTGTATGGTCACTGGGCCATGTGAACTTCTTACTGTAGATACAATTGGGCTATCCTGCTATATACATTTACTAATAATGAACCTACCCCACCTCATTGGGATCGGATACCCCTATATGACTTTCTGCCACTAGTTGATTTGATAATTTTCCCTTTCGGAGTACCCGGAGTATTTCTATTGTTAGTACACACAGAATTCTATTATATAATATTATATTTCTGCCCTAATCTTTCTGTTATTCTTTTACTACACCACCAAATCTTTCTCATAGACTTATATCTTTTAGAACTTCATGAATTAGGACTCTTTTTCTTGGGGGCTTTTTTGGGCATAATTGCATTTTAGCAGTTTTGCAAGAAAAAGCTCTGGTCATGATACTATCTGTGCGTTTTATTATGTTTAATGCCTAAGCCAAGTATTGTCACAATGCTATGAGAAATATAACTTTTGTTATTTCTTTTGGAAATTAATTTCTTGTTTTTTTTTTGCTAAAAACAAAAAGCAACAGCAATAAAAAAAACTGTCAAACAAAAAGCCCTGTGTATGTATGAATAGAAGAGGCTGAGACTTACCTTGTGGTTCTCTCTTCAGACAAGGAACGGTCAAAATCTTGAATTCTCTATCGCAAATAGAAATCTCTAACAAACACTTTGCACCACAGGTTGTGAATGCAAAACACACTGAAGAGACTGCAGCCGGCGCGCACCTCCTTGTACAGCTTACGGTGACATCATCACAAGCATGTGTGACATCACAGGGTTCTAAACCATCTTCTGGTATGTGTATATCTGTATAGTAAATGTGAGTAGCCATATTAGTCCAGTGATGCAGATTGTAATACCTTTTTTATTGGACTAACAGAATTTTGTAGAGACAAACTTTTGGGATTCCTCCCTGATAATTTATAAAGTCCTTTGATAATTAGTCCTTGACTATTGGACTTGATAAAGGGAGGAATCCTGAAAGCTTGTCTCTACAAAATTCTGTTAGTCCAATAAAAAAGGTATTACAAGAGACTGCAACATATTTTTTGATTTGTGTATATATATAGTTCCAAGTGTGAGTAGGTGCCTCCAGCTAGGGTCCGTGTCCAGGATTCTGCATACGGAGTTCCAAGGAAAATGCTGTGGCACTCAAGGTATGGTGAAAAAATGAAAACTATTTATTCATCCCAAATGTGCAAAGAGCAATGTTTCAATGGTCTTACACCATCATTATCAAGCCACTTGATAATGATGGTGTGAGACCATTGAAACGTTGCTCTTTGCACATTTGGGATTAAATAGTTTTCATTTTTTCACCATACCTTGAGTGCCACAGCATTTTCCTTGGAACTACGTATGCAGGATCCTGTACTCGGATCCTAGCTGGAGGCACCTACTCACGCTTTAGGAGTGCTGCTTTCTTCTTTGACATATATATATATATATATATATATATATATATATATATATATATATATTAATATACACCTAGAAATACATCGAGTACATAAAAACATCTTTTAGAAAAATATTTCTCCAGGCCTGCCGAGTATATCCCGTACTTCACAGTGTCTTCTTAGTTTATATATTTTAATCTTTTGACCTTTTAACCCCACTAGGACCAAGGGCATCCTGGGACTTAAAGGGGTATTCCAGGCCAAAACTTTTTTTTATATATCAACTGGCTCCAGAAAGTTAAACAGATTTGTAAATTACTTCTATTAAAAAATCTTAATCCTTTCAGTACTTATGAGCTTCTGAAGCTAAGGTTGTTCTTTTCTGTCTAAGTGCTCTCTGATGACACCTGTCTCGGGCAACGCCCAGTTTAGAAGCAAATCCCCATAGCAAACCTCTTCTAAACTGGGCGTTTCCCGAGACAGGTGTCATCAGAGAGCACTTAGACAGAAAATAACAACCTTAACTTAAGAAGCTCATAAGTACTGAAAGGGTTAAGATTTTTTAATAGAAGTAATTTACAAATCTGTTTAACTTTCTGGAGCCAGTTGATATATATAAAAAAGTTTTTGCCTGGAATACCCCTTTAAGATTGAACCGATTATTATTGATATATGTCATGAATGTATCAACTGACCGTTGATACATTCATGACATATATCAATAATAATCGGACGACCAAATGATGACCACATCGTCTACATACCTCCCATACCATGCTAGGCATGTGGAAAATGGATTGGTGTCAGAAAAAATAAACTGCTCCTCCCACCAAAAAACAAAAAGCTTAGCCCGAGCTGGTGATGACTTTGCTCCCATTGAAGCACCCGTGGGCTGCAAATAAAAATTGTTACCAAACATAAAATAATTGTGTTTTAACACAAAATCTACCACCTCAATAATGTAATGTCTCAAATCCACAGAATATTTAGAAAATCTCATCAGTATATCCGAGATAGCTGATAATGCCAGGTTTTTCGGAATACTGGAATAGAGCGATTCAATGTCGCAAGTAAGCCATGACAGAGAATCGCTCCATGTGAATTTAGTTTTTCTGACCAGGAGTTTACTGAAAATTCAGATTGTTCAGATACCACGGACACTAGCAGGGACTCAGAACCGCAATATGTGAACACTCACAAGAATCGCAATGCGAGAAGACAGTCAAAAAACGAGGAAGGCGCGGTGGCAGAAAACATAGGAAGAAGAGCTTCGGAGCGTAGCAAGGACAAACGGAAAAAGTAATAAAAGAGGATTTTCAAGTCATCAACATTTCTGCACAAATCATTACAGATGAAGAAACCTCGGTCCTGTGGAAAGGACTGGGTTTCTCTCCTACACATCATTTTGATGTTTATCGGACAATTTTGGATATAAATAAATTTGTGAGAACTTTAACAGTTAAGAAACATTTTTTTGTGGAAAATGCTGATGAACCATCGGACCCACCTCAACTTTCTATAAACCCTGATTTACCACTAATGCATATGTTAGCAGAACAAATTGCTTTTAGAGATCTCTGTCTCCTTGAAAATAGTGGGATGAAGTGAATACTGCACATACCTTCTCCACTAAAAACCAAAATTTTTACCCCATACAGACCAGACCAGCAATTTTTGATTGGTTCCAGGACCTTATCATGAAAGATTTGGTTAATCTACAATCAAAAGTAATGTCCTAATTTGAATAAAAAGGAGGCTGCTGCCATAAAGAAATTAAAGAAAAACAAAAATGTGACGATCCGATCCGCCGATAAAGGCGGCTCGGTAGTATGTATGGACACAGGACTGTATATCAATTTAAATGAAAATCTACTATCTGATGATAAAACTTACCTTAAACTTTGTGGGGATCCCACTGAACCTTTTAAAAAAGAACTGTTGACTCTGTTGGAAGAGGGGAAAGCCAGATATATTTTGACCCAAAAAGAAGTGGATTATATATTCGTGCCTGCTCCAATTATTCCTATCTTCCACTCGCTACCCAAGCTGCATAAGGACCGATTCCCGCCGCCGATGCGTCCGATCGTGGCGGGGATCGGATCCCTTAACGAGCACCTATGCGAGTGGTTGGACTCAGTACTGCAACCTCTGGTTATGCAATGCCCAAGTTATATCAAGGACACTAAGCACTTGCTAAAAATCATGGATGAATTCACATGGAGCAATTCTCTGTCGTGGCTTACTTGCGACATTGAATCGCTCTATTCCAGTATTCCGAAAAACCTGGCATTATCAGCTATCTCGGATATACTGATGAGATTTTCTAAATATTCTGTGGATTTGAGACATTACATTATTGAGGTGGTAGATTTTGTGTTAAAACACAATTATTTTATGTTTGGTAACAATTTTTATTTGCAGCGCACGGGTGCTTCAATGGGAGCAAAGTCATCACCAGCTCGGGCTAAGCTTTTTGTTTTTTGGTGGGAGGAGCAGTTAATTTTTTCTGACACCAATCCATTTTCCACATGCCTCGCATGGTATGGGAGGTATGTATCTGATGTGTTCATCATTAGGTCGTCTGACCATCTGACCGTTGATGCATTCATGACATATATCAATAATAATCGGTTCAATCTTACGTTTACCCACACATGGTGTAAAAGTGAAACCCCCTTTTTGGATGTCATATTACGTGGCAACCCAGATACAAATAAAATTGAAGTTGATCCTTACAGAAAAAAGATATCAGGCAATACCATCCGAAGGGTGAATTCATGCCATTCCAAACAAACGGTAAGAGCCATACCAGTAGGTGAACTTATACGAATTAAGCGGAACAGTTCTTCCGCCGAGGTGTACCGCAGGGAAGCTGATGCAGCATGCACACGCCTGGCAGCTCGAGGTTACCCTGGATGGCTCTTGAAAAAAGCTCGGTCGAGAGTGGATCCTATTGATCGAAAATCCCTTTTTACAAGTAAGCAACCAACTGAATCACAAGATTGTCCTACATTTGTCACCATGTACAGTCCAGAATTTAATGACATCAAATGCATTGTAATTAAACACTTACCTTTGCTATCAACAGATCCCACGGTAGGGGAGATTATAAAGTCAGGTGTGAGATTTGCAGCGAGGCGGGCACCTACTCTATCCAATCTCCTTATTCCCAGTATGGTGGACACGGCTAGTGTTACCACCCAGTGGATTAGCACCAAGGGCTTCCACAAGTGCGGTAAATCGCGGTGTGTGGTATGTCCCTTTGCCGAAAAATGCCAGAAAATAGAAGGTAAATGCCATGTCATTCACAACTTTATAAACTGTGATAGCACTTTTGTTGTATATAAAATCATGTGCACACAATGTCACTTAACATATGTGGGTTCCACCAAAAGGTCCCTTAAAAAACGCATGCAAGAGCACATTAGACATGCTGCTGGCCCTTTAAGCTCGAACATTTCTAACATATCTAAACATTTTCTAATATGTCATAATTCAGACACCACTTCCCTCAGATTCTCAGGCATTGAGAAGGTGAACCTAAATAAAAGGGGAGGTGACCATATTCGATCCCTCCACAATAGGGAAATCATGTGGATTTATCTTTTGAATTGCATTCAACCCCATGGTATAAATAGCAAAACAGATTTAATATTACATTACTGATATATCTCCGAATAATTTATCTGTGTTTGGTCCCATGTTTTTGTTTTAATCACGCGTACATGTGATGTGGACCTGTCCCTCCCCTTCCTGTGGGAATGGGGAATAAGCCCTGGAGTATATAAGGGTGCCTCATTTGAGGATCTACAGGCTATGAGTAAGGATCGATAGATCAGAAACGCGTCAGCCATGCTTGGGACCCCCCTCTGTTTGTGCAATATTTCATATTTTTGATATGTTCACGGTTTGTCTGCCACCGTGAAGGCTTTTAAGGAAGAACCCTGAATAAAGACGGACGTTTTACTTCTACTTGCTGGCTTTTTTAGTGTTTTATTTTAGTTTTATTCACTGTGCCAGGGATGAAAATTATTCCAAAAGAAACTAACTCAACTGTCTATGCTCCCCCGTTGCTCCAATATTGGTGTCCCGTTCTCTGTTCGCCGCCTTCTGCTTTTCCTGCAGGTCAGTGAATCACGGTGCGCTCAGTAACATCATTGTTTCAGCACCAGTTTTTCAAATCAGTGTGCCTCCAGTGTTACACCAGTGTTTACAAATAAGTGTGCCTCCAGCTGTTGCAAAACTATAACTTCCAGCATGCCTTGACAGCTAGAGACTGTCCGGGAATGCTGGGAGTTGTAGTTTTGGACCACCTGGAGAGACACTGTTTTGAAAACACTGCCTTAGTCAGTATTTTCCAACCTGGGGACTTCCAGCTGTTGCAAAACTACAACTCCCAGCATTCCCCTGACAGTCTTTAGCTGTCCAGGCATGCTGGGAGTTATAGTTCTGCAACAGCTGGAGACACTCAGGTTTGGTAGGTAGATCCTTAGTCCATTGTTTTCCAACCTTGGTGCCTCCAGCTGTTGAAAAACTCTAACTCCCAGCTTAAGACTGTCCGGGCATGCTGGGAGTTGTAGTTTTGCAACAGCTGGAGGCCCCCAGGTTGGGAAACACTAACTACGGCAGTGTTTTCGAAACATTGTCTTTCCATCTGTTGCAAAACTACAACTCCCAGCATGCTCGGACAGTCTTAAGCTGGAAGTTAGAGTTTTGCAGCAGAAGGTGGCATTTTGGTGGGTAGTTGGGCCCTTAGTCCAGTGTTTCCCAACCTGAGTGCCTCCAGCTGTTGCAAAACTACAACTCCTAGCATGCCCAAACAGCCAAAGCCTGTTTGAAAAACACTGGACTAAGGGCCTACCTACCAAATGTAACGTGGCCACCCACCTACCAACCAAACATATTACCTACCTAGCAAATGCTTTTCCTGCCTACCTAACAAACGTATACCGTATATACTCGAGCATTAGCCGAGTTTTTCAGCACGATTTTTCGTGCTGAAAACACCCCCCTCGGCTTATACTCGAGTGAACTCTCCGCCCTCAGTGGTCTTCAACCTGCGGACCTCCAGAGGTTTCAAAACTACAACTCCCAGCAAGCCCGGGCAGCCATCGGCTGTCCGGGCTTGCTGGGAGTTGTAGTTTTGAAACCTCTGGAGGTCCGCAGGTTGAAGACCACTGCGGCCTTCGACATCATCCAGCCCCTCTCACCCCCTTTAGTTCTGTACTCATCTCCGCTCGGCGCTGGTCCGGTGCTGCAGGACTGTCCGGTGGGGAGGTCGTCCGGTGGGATAGTGGTTCCGGGCTGCCATCTTCATCGGGGGGGCCTCTTCTCCGCGCTTCGGGCCCGGAATAGTCACGTTGCCTTGACGACGACGCAGAGGTACGTTCATTACCAACATCCCTCTGCATCATCGTCAAGGCAACGCCTCTATTCCGGGCCCGAAGCGCGGAGAAGAGGCCCCCCGGTGAAGATGGCAGCCCGGAACCACTATCCCACCGGACGACCTCCCCACCGGACAGTCCTGCAGCACCGGACCAGCGCCAAGCGGAGGTGAGTACAGAACTAAAGGGGGTGAGAGGGGGCGGGATGATGTCGAAGGCCGCAGTGGTCTTCAACCTGCGGACCTCCAGAGGTTTCAAAACTACAATTCCCAGCAAGCCCGGACAGCCAATGGCTGCTCGGGCTTGCTGGGAGTTGTAGTTTTGAAACATCTGGAGGTTCGCAGGTTGAAGACCACTGTATCAGACATTGACAAGCGGTGATGATGATGACATGTGGTGATGATGACAAGGGGATGATGAAGGGGGGGTGTGGGATTATGACAAGGGGATGATGAAGGGGGGGTGTGGGATGATGACAGGGGGATGATGAAGGGGGGTGTGGGATGATGACAAGAGGATGATGACAAGGGGATGATGAAGGGGGGTGGGGATGATGACAAGGGGATGATGACAAGGGGATGATGAAGGGGGTGTGTGGGATAATGACAAGGGGATGATGAAGGGGGGTGGGGATGATGAAAAGGGGATGATGAAGGGGGGGTGTGGGATGATGACAAGGGGATGATGAAGGGGGGGTGTGGGATGATGAAGGGGGGATGATGACAGGCTGTGATGATGAAGGGGGGATGATGAAGGGGAGATGATGACAGGGTGATGATTACAGGGTGATGATGATGAGGGTGTTAATGACGGGGGTCTGGATGATGACAGGGGGGGATGATGTATTTCCCACCCTAGGCTTATACTCGAGTCAATAACTTTTCCTGGGATTTTGGGGTGAAATTAGGGGCCTCGGCTTATATTCCGGTCGGCTTATACTCGAGTATATACGGTAACCTACCTACCTAGCGGCAAACCTTTTACTTGCCTTCCTACCAACTGAACTTACTACCTGCCTAAATAACTTGCAAACTTACCACTTGCCTACCTACTTAGAGAATGTTCTACTTACCTAATTTACTACTTGCAAACGTACTACCTGCTTACCTAGGAAACATATTACCTGGGTGGGGGGGGGGGGCAGGCATATTCTTTGCACAGGGGCCCTCTGTTGTCTGTGTCCGCCCCTGCCTCCGGCTGTAGGGGTGTCCCTAACGGCACCCATTCTGCCCCTATTCCAGGGGGCGAGAGCGGGTGCCTGGAGTCCTCGATCCCCAGCATCGGCGGCAAGATTGGGTCCCTGGAGCTGAGATGGCAGTTGCAGGCAGGAGGGACAGAGCACCTATAGCAGGAGGTAAGGCTGGCCTCCTGCTGTTGCTTAGCAACAACTCCCAGCATGCACAAAAGGGCATGCTGGAAGTTTTTGTTATGCAACAGCAGAAGGCACAACTACAACTCCCAGCATGCCCGTTGGTAGTTTGTGCATGCTGGGGGTTGTAGTTATGCAACAGCTGGAGGCACATTTTTGTTAATGCCTCCAGCAGTTGCATAACTACAACCCCCAGCATGCACGGATAGCCAAAGAGGGGGTTGTAGCAGTGTACCTCCAGCTATTGCCTAACTACAAATCCCAGCATGCCATTCGACTGTGCATGCAAAGAGTTGTAGTTTTGCAACAGCTGTAGGCTGGTTGCAAAACACAGTTTGTTACCTAACTCAGTGTTTTGCAACCAGTGTGCGTCCAGCTGTTGCAAACTACAACTCCCAGCATGCACTGAAAGACCGTACATGCTGGGAGTTGTAGTTTTGCAAAAGCTGGAGGCACACGGGTTGGGAAACACTGAGTTAAGTAACAAACTCTCAATGTTTTGCAACCAGTGTGCCTCAAGCTGTTGCATAACTACAACCCCCCAGCATGCACGGACAGCCAAAGGGCATGCTGGGAGTTGTAGTGTTGCAACAGCTGGAGGTTTGCCCAGTTTGCTGGATGTTTGTTGCAACAGCTGGGGTTTACATTGAGTTTCTCGCTGCAAGCTTGAGATGCAGCAAATGTATCGCTGCAGCTCAAACTCCCAGTGAAACACTGGCTGTGAACCCCCACCCATGTGAATGAACCCTAAAAACACTACACTACACAAAATAAAAAGTAAAACTCTACATATACACATACCCCCTACACAGTTACCTTAACCCCCCCCCCCCCCAATAAAAATGAAAAGTGTCTCGTATGGCACTGTTTCCAAAACAGAGCCTCCAGCTTTTGCAAAACAACAACTCCAAGTATTGCCGGACAGCCATTGACTGTCCAGGCATGCTGGGAGTTTTGCAACAGCTCGAGGCACCCTGTGCCGGAAACACTGCCGTGTGCTAATTTTGTTATTGGAGGCAAGTGTAATTCTTGCATCTGGGTCCGTCCCAATTTAAATCCTTAATTTAGGCCTCAAATGCGCATGGCGCTCTCTCACTTCAGAGCCCTGTCATATTTCAAGGCAACAGTTTAGGGTCACATATGGGGTATTTCCCTACTTGGGAGAAGTTGCCTAATACATTTGTAGGGGCTTTTTCTCCTTTTACCCCCTATGAAAAGGTAAAGTTGGGGTCTACTCCAGCATGTTATTGTAAAAAAAAAAAAAAAATTTACACTAACTGTTGCCCCATACTTTTTATTTTCACAAGAGGAAAAAGGAAAAAAAAGACCCCAAAAATTTGTAATGCAATTTCTCCTGAGTACAGAAATACCCCATATGTGGACGTAAAATGCTCTGCAGAAGCATTACAGGGCTCTGGAGTGACAGCAGCATGTACATTTGAGGTGATTTGCACAGGAGTGGCTGATCGTTACAGCGGTTCTGACATAAACGCAAAAAAAAAAAAAACACCCACATGTGACCCCCATATTGGAAACTACACCCCTATGGAAATTAACAAAGGGTATAGTGAGCCTTAACATCCCACAGATGTTTGAAATTTTTTCGTTAAAGTTAGACGTGTAAGTGAAAATTTTTTATTTTTTCACAAAAATTCTGGTGTTATTTTTCATTTTCACAAGAAGTAATAGTAAAATAGCCCCCCATAATTTGTAACCCATTTCTTCTGAGTAAGAACATACCCCATATGTGGATGTAAAGTGCTCTGCTGGTGCACTACAATGCTCAGAAGAGAAGGAGCGCCATTGGGCTTTTGGAGAGAAAATGTGTCTGGAATTGAAGGCCATGTGTGTATACAAAGCCCCCATAGCACCAGAACAATGGACCCCCCCCCCCCCACATGTGACCCCAGTTTGGAAACTACAGCCCTCAAGGAATGTAACAAGAGGTACAGTGAGCATTTACGCCCCACAGGTGTCTGACAGATTTTTTAACAGTGGTCCATGAAAATGAAACATTTTATTTTTCATTTGCACAGCCCACTGTTCCAAAGATCTGTCAAACCCCAGTGGGGTGTAAATGCTCACTGTGAGGCGTGTAGGTTCCAAAATAAGGTCACATGTGGGTGGGGGGGGGGTTGTTCTGGTAGCATGGGGGCTTTGTAAATGCACATGGCCCCTGACTTCCATTCCAAACAAATTCTCTCCAAAAGCTCAATGGCGCTCCTTCTCTTCTGAGCATTGTAGTTTGACCGCAAAGCACTTTACATCCACACATGTGGTATTTCCATACAACTTTTGGGGGGCATTTTCTCCAATTACCTCTTGTAAAAATAATAATTAATTTGGGGGAAAAAATGCATTTTAGTGAAAAAAAAATTCATTTACACATACGAATATACCGAAAACACGTCAAACACCTGTGGGGTGTTAAGGCTAACTGTACCACCTTGTTACGTGCCATGAGGGGTGTAGTCTCCAAAATAGTATGCCATGTGTTTTTTTTTGTTTTTTTTTGCTGTTATGGCACCATAAAGACTTCCTACATGCGACATGCCCCCCCAAAAAAACTTTCAGCAAAATTCACTCTCCAAAATCCCATTGTCACTCCTTCGCTCCTGAGCCCTCTAGTGCACCCACAGAGCACTTTACATCCACATATGAGGAATTTCCTTACTCAATAGAAATTGGATTACACATTTTGGAGGGATTTTTCTCCTTTTACCCTTTGTAAAAATTTAAAAAACTGGGCTATAAGAACATGTTAGTGTAAAAAAATTGAGATTTAGAATTTTCTTCTTCACGTTTCTGCTATTCCTGTGAAACACCTAAAGGGTTAACAAACTTTCTGAATGTCATTTCGTATACTTTGAGGGGTGCAGTTTTTATAATGGGGTAATTTATGGGGTATTTCCAATATGAAGACCCTCAAATCTATTTCAAAACTGAACTGGTCCCTCAAAATTTCCAATTTTGAAAATGTTGTGAGAAATTGGGAAATTGCTGCTGAAATTTGAAGCCCTCAGATGTCTTCCAAAAGTAAAAACATGGCAACTTCATGATGCAAACATAAAGTAGACATATTGTATATGTGAATCAATATATAATTTATTTGGTATGTCTATTTTCCTTACAAGCAGATATTTATAAAAATTATACATTTTCTAATTTTTCATGACATTTTTTAATTTTTCACCAAGAAATGATGCAAGTATCGACGAAAATTTACCACTATGTTAAGTAGAATATGTCACGAAAAAAAAAACTCTGAATCAAATTCACAAGTAAAAGCATCCCAGAGTTATTAATGCTTAAAGTAACAGTGGTCAGATGTGCAAAAAATGCTTTGGTAATTAAAGGGGTATTCCAGGAAAAAACTTTTTTATATATATCAACTGGCTCCAGAAAGTTAAACGGATTTGTAAATTATTTCTATTAAAAAAAATCTTAATCCTTCTAATAATTATTAGCTGCTGAAGTTGAGTTGTTCTTTTCTGTCCAGCAACAGTGCTCTCTGCTGACATCTCTGCTTGTCTCGGGAACTGCACAGAGTAGAAGAGGTTTGCTATGGGGATTTGCTTCTACTCTGGACAGTTCCCGAGGTGTAATCAGAGAGCACTAAGACAGAAAAGAACAACTCAACTTCAGTAGCTAAAAAGTACTGAAAGGACTAAGATTTTTTTTTTAATAGAAGTAATTTACAAATCTGTTTAACTTTCTGGAGCCAGTTGATATATATAAAAAAGTTTTTCCCTGGATAACCCCTTTAAGGGGAAAATTGGCTTGGTTAAATAGTCCTAAATAAAGATTTGTTGAGTATTTGCTTTTATTTTTACTTAATTCATAAAGTACAATGGCCAATTATTCTACAACAGCATGAGTCCTGGATTCTGCATTATTCTTATAAATGAAGAGTGTATACTGACAAAAATGCCTTTACTGATATCTTTACTTGATGAAAATGTTACAAAACTGCTTGTTCTTTCTTTCACGCTGACAAAGAAGATGACATGAAGGGGCACAGTGCCCCTTTAAACAAATAGAGCGGCAGACTTTGTTCAGTAGAGCAGAATGGAAATTATGTATATTTTAAATGAGCAAAAAAGGATTTGTCCCTTGGAGAAAATGTATTACACCACTTAACCGTAGAAGGAAGAAAGAAGCCAGGCTATTGCCCTTACACAAGACTACTCCATATTTGCTATAATTGAACAAAGAACATATTAAATATTTTAAAATATAGTCTGTAATTGTTATCATGTCTATATGTCATTGAAATATAAAATTGCTTTAGGTTGAAATCATTTGTAATGAAAAATGCAGGGGAAAAAAAAGAAAAAAAAAAACACCCGTAGATAAATATAAGTTAAAGTGTACCTGCCAAAAGGGCAAGATGAAGGCTGCCTACAGCATGGAGCACTTCATTATGATGTCAAATTGACAAAATAGAGGGAAATTACTAAAACCAATATGTTACACCGTGGTCTTGGTAAATTCACGCGGCTGTTCATTTCAGCAGAAGAGGCACCAACCCTTTAATAAATCTGCCACTGTGCATCAGGTGCTCTGGCATAAGACATGATGTAAAAGCTAAATAGTGACAGCAGCTCTGGAGGTGACTGGAGGATAAGACATGATGTAAGAGAAGAATAGTGAATGCAGCTCTGGAGGTGACTGGAGGATAAGACATGATGTAAGAGAAGAATAGTCAATGCAGCTCTGGAGGTGACTGGAGGATAAGACATGATGTAAGAGAAGAATAGTCAATGCAGCTCTGGAGGTGACTGGAGGATAAGACATGATGTAAGAGAAGAATAGTGAATGCAGCTCTGGAGGTGACTGGAGGATAAGACATGATGTAAGAGAAGAATAGTGAATGCAGCTCTGGAGGTGACTGGAGGATAAGACATGATGTAAGAGAAGAATAGTGAATGCAGCTCTGGAGGTGACTGGAGGATAAGACATGATGTAAAAGAAGAATAGTGAATGCAGCTCTGGAGGTGACTGGAGGATAAGACATGATGTAAGAGAAGAATAGTGAATGCAGCTCTGGAGGTGACTGGAGGATAAGACATGATGTAAGAGAAGAATAGTGAATGTAGCTCTGGAGGTGACTGGAGGATAAGACATGATGTAAAAGACAAATAGTGAATGCAGCTCTGGAGGTGGCAGGAGTATACAAACACATGATGTTATAATATTGAATTAAAGGGGTACTCAGGTGGAAAATCAACTTCTGCCAGAAAGTTAAACAGATTTGTAAATTACTTTTGTTAAAAAAATCTTAATCCTTCCAGTACTTATCAGGTGTTGTATACTACAGAGGTATAGTTCTTTTCAGTCTGACCACAGTGCTTTCTGCTGACACCTCTGTCCGTGTCAGGAACTGTCCATAGCAGGAGAGGTTTGCTATGGGGATTTGACAGTTCCTGACACTGAAAGAGGTGGCAGCAGAGAGCACTGTAGTCAGACTGGAAAGAACTACACAAATTCCTCTATAGCATACAGCAGCTGATAAGTACTGGATGGATTAAGATTTTATAATAGAAGTAATTTACAAATCTTTTTAACTTTCTGGAGCCAGTTGATAAAAATAATAATAATAATAATAGTTTTCCACTACAATACCCCTTTAACCCCTTAAGGACACAGCCCATTTGGGCCTTAAGGACACAGACAATTTTATTTTTGCGTTTTCGATTTTTCCTCCAAAAAATCATAACTCTTTTATATTTCCATCCACAGACTAGTATGAGGGCTTGTTTTTTGCGCAACCAGTTGTCCGTTGTTATGCCATCACTCACTTTACCATAAAATGTATGGCGCAACCAAAAAAATACTATTTGTGTGGGGAAATGAAAAAGAAAACCGCAATTTTGCTAATTTTGGAAGGTTTCGTTTTCACGCCGAACAATTTACGGTAAAAATGACATGTGTTTTTTATTCTTTGGGTCAATATGATTAAAATGATACCCATGATAACATACTTTTCTATTACTGTTGCGCTTAAAAAAAATCACAAACTTTTTAACTAAATTAGTACGTTTAAAATACCCTTATTTTCAAGACCCATAACGTTTTCAGTTTTCCGTATAAGCGGCGGTATGGGGCGCCGTGATCTGTACTTTTTATTGATACCATATTTGCTTATATAAAACTTTTAATACATTTTTTATACATTTTTTTTGGAATAAAATTTTATAAAAACGCAGCTATTTTGGACTTTTTTTTTAACGTTCACGCCGTTCACCGTACGGTATCATTAACATTTTATTTTAATAGTCAAGATATTTACGCATGCGGCGATACCAAATATGTACATAAAATATTTTTTTAACACTTTTTGGGGGTGAAATAGGGAAAATGGGACAATTTACATTTTTATTGGGGGAGGGGTTTTTTCACATTTTTTAAACTTTATTTATTTTTTACTTTTTTTACTTTTATTTTTACACCTAAATATTCCCCATAGGGAACTATTAATAGCAATCACTCGATTGCTAATCCTGTTCAGTGCTATGTATAGGACACAGCACTGATCAGGGTTATCGGTCATCTTCTGCTCTGGTCTGCGGGAAGGCAGATTAGAGCGGAAGACTCCCGGAAGGCAGCGGAGGCAGGTGAGGGGACCTCCGTCTGCCGTGCTGGATGATCAGATCGCCGCGGCAGCGCTGCTGGCAATGCGATCATCCATTTAAGTGACCGCGATGCTGCAGATGCCGTGATCTGTATTGATCACGGCATCTGAGGGGTTAATGGCGGACATCCGCGGGATCGCGGGTGTCTGCCATTACCGGCGGGTCCCTGGCTGCGATCAACAGCCGGGACCTGCCTCGCATGATCCGGGCATTGGTTATGCTTAGGACGTAAAAAAAACGTCCTGGTGCGTTAAGTACCAACTCACCAGGACGTATATTTACGTCCTTCGTCATTAAGGGGTTAAAGAGATGGTAGTGCTCCAGAAAATGCAGCTGCCCCTGGTTCTGCTAACACAGTAGTGGGGGTTCTAAACTTTGGGATTCCTATTCTAAGGATAGGGCATCGATAACATTTTCTTGAAAGCTCTAAGTCTGCTATGCTTTTTGTTTTAAAGGGGTTATCCAGAGAAAATTGTTTTTAACTTATATGCCCAGGCTGGGAAGTAAAATAATAAAAAGCTCATACGTACTTCCCTCACTCCCCGCTGGGCTCTGGTATCAGGTGGTACCGTCTGTTGCCACTGACACTTCGCTTCTCATAGTTGCAGGTTGTAGTGTCTGCAACTAACGTAGGTCACAGTGCTGCTCTGCCAATCACTGCCCGCTGCAGTGTCCCACCTCAGTCAGTGATTGGTGAAGCAGCATTGAAAGTTACGACAGCTTTAGAAGTGATGATCTTTAGCTATGAGAAGAGAAGTATAAGCAGCCGCAGACGGGACCACCTGATACCGGAGCCTGGCGGTGAGTGAGGGATGTACGTTTAAGCTTTTTTCTAATTTTATTGACAAGCCTGGGCATATAAGTAAAAAACAGGTTTTATTGGAAAACTCCTTTAACCCCTTCCCGACCTATGACATACCTGTACGTCATGGGTGGCAAGGTGTTCCCGACCCATGACATACAGGTACGTCATGAACATTACTGCCGCTACTCACGGCATCCCTCAGCGCCCGGAAAGATGGTGGCTATCACTGATAGCCAGCCATCTTACCATGCGACCACGGGGGGTTTCATCCCCCACCCCCCCCAGCGATCGCTGCTATCAGCTGGTCAAATCCGACAAGCTGATAGCAGCGTTTCGCTATGAAAATACTTAGCAGCGTGGTGTGTGAGTCCCGATCACGGGGATCGACACACACACCGCTCTGCTAAGTGTCCCTGATCCGTCGCCCGGCATCACTTACCCGTCCGAGCGGTGTCCCGAGCGGTCCCGGCGGTCCCGGCGTCCTCCATGCGGTACCGGCTGCGCTGCGTCCCGGCGGTGAGTTTCCGGCAGCAGTGCGGCATCTTCATAGGCAGCAGTGAGATCGCCTTAAAGCGATCTCACTGCTGCCTCTGAGAGTTTCAAAACTGCAACTCCCAGCATGCCCAGACAGACTTTGGCTTTCTGGGCATGCTGGGAGTTGTAGTTTTGCAACATCTGGAGGCCCACAGTTTGGAGACCACTGTATAATGGTCTCCAATCTGTGCTCTTCCAGATGTTGCAAAACTACAAATCTCAGCATGCTCAGTATGTCCAGGCATGCTGGGAGTTGTAGTTCTCTAACATCTGGAAGAGCACAGATTGGAGACCATTATACAGTGGTCTCCAAACTGTGGACCTCCAGATTTTGCAAAACTACAACTCCCAGCATGCCCAGACTGCCCAAGCATGCTGGAAGTTGTAGTTCGGCAACATCTGATCCTTCAGATATTGCCGAACTACAACTTCCAGCATGCCTGGGCAGTCTGGGCATGCTGGGAGTTGTAGTTTTGCAACAACTGGAGGCACACTAGTTGGGAAACATTGTCCGTTTCCTACCTCAGTGCCTCCAGCTGTTGCAATTGTTGCAAAACTATAACTCCCAGCATGCACTGACAGACCAGAACACTAAGTTTGGTTGCAAAACACTTGAAAGTTTATTACTTAACTTAGTGTTTCCAAACCAGTGTTCCTCCAGCTGTTGCAAAACTACAACTCCCAGCATGCATGGACAGCCAAAGGGCATGCTCGGAGTTTGCAACAGCTGGATGTTTGCCCCCTCCCCCCAATGTGAATGTACAGGGTACACTCACATGGGCGGAGGTTTACTGTGAGTGCTGCAAGTTTGATGTGGCGCAAATTTTGCGCTGCAGCTCAAACTTCCAGCGGCAAACTTGCTGTGAACCTCTGCCCATGTGACTGTACCCTAAAAACACTACACTACACTGACACTAACCTAAAATAAAAAGTAAAAAACACTACATATACACATACACCTACACAGCCCACCTCCCCCCAAAAAATGAAAAACGTCTGGTACGCTACTGTTTCCAAAACGGAGCCTCCAGCTGTTGCAAAATAATGACTCCCAGTATTGCCGGACAGCCATTGACTGTCCAGGCATGCTGGGAGTTTTGCAACAGCTGGAGGCACCCTGTTTGGGAATCATTGGCATAGAATACCCCTATGTCCACCCCTATGCAAATCCCTAATTCAGGCCTCAAATGCGCATGGCGCTCTCTCACTTTGGAGCCCTGTCGTATTTCAGGGCAACAGTTTTGGGACACATATGGGGTATCGCCGTACTCGGGAGAAATTGCCTTACAAATTTTGGGGGGCTTTTTCTTCTTTAACCCCTTATGAAAAGGTGAAGTTGGGGTCTACATCAGCATGTTAGTGTAAAAAAATAAATTTTTTACACTGACATGCTGGTGTTGCCCTATACTTTTCATTTTCACAAGAGGTAAAAGGGAAAAAAGACCCTCTAAATTTGTAACGCAATTTCTCGTGAGTACGGAGATACCCCATATGTGGGCGCAAAGTGCTCTGGGGGCGCACAACAAGGCTCAGAAGGGAGAGTGCACCATGTACATTTGAGGCGATTTGCACAGGGGTGGCTGATTGTTACAGCAGTTCTGACAAACGCAAAACAATAAATATCTATATGTGACCCCATTTTGGAAACTACACCCCTCACGGAATGTAATAAGGGGTGCAGTGAGCATTTACACCCCACTGGTGTATGACAGATTTTTGGAACAGTGGTCTGTGAAAATGAAAAATAAAATTTTTGATTTGCACAGTCCACTGTTTCAAATATCTGTCAAACGCCAGTGGGGTGTAAATGCTCACTGCACCCCATATTAAATTCCATGAGGGGTATAGTTTCCAAAATGGGGTCACATGTGGGGGGGGGGTCCACTGTTCTGGCACCATAGGGGCTTCCTAAATGGGGCATGCCCCCCAAAAACCCTTTCAGAAAAACTCACTCTCCAAAATCCCATTGTCGCTCCTTCCCTTCTGAGCCCTCTACTGCGCCCGCCGAACACTTTACATACGCATATAAGGTATTTCCTTACTCGAGAGAAATTGGGTTACAAATTTTAGGGTGATTTCTCTCCTTTTACCCCTTGTAAAAATTCAAAAATTGGGTCTACAAGAAAATGCGAGTGTAAAAAATGAAGATTTAGAATTTTCTCCTTCACTTTGCTGCTATTCCTGTGAAACACCTAAAGGGTTAAAACACTTACTGAATGTCATTTTGAATACTTTGGGGGGTGCAGTTTTTATAATGGGGTCATTTATGGGGTATTTCTAATATGAAGACCCTTAAAATCCACTTCCAACCTGAACTGGGCCCTGAAAAATTACGATTTAGAAAATCTTGAAAAAAATTGGAAAATTGCTGCGGAACTTTGAAGCCCTCTGGTGTCTTTCAAAAGTAAAAACTTGTAAATTTTTTATGCAAACACAAAGTAGACATATTGTATATGTGAATCAATATATAATTTATTTGGAATATCCATTTTCCTTTCAAGCAGAGACTTTCAAAGTTATAAAAATGCAAAATTTTCTAAATTTTCATGAAATTTTTAGATTTTTTACCAAGAAAAGATGCAAGTATCAGTGAAATTTTACCAATAACATAAAGTAGAATATGTCACAAAAAAACAATCTCGGAATCAGAATGATAAGTAAAAGCATTCCAAAGTTATTAATGTTTAAAGTGACAGTGGTCAGATTTTCAAAAAATGCCCAGGTCATGAAGGTGAAAATGGGCTGGGTCATGAAGGGGTTAAAGGGGTACTCTGTTTTGTTTTTGTTTTGTTTTTTTCAAATCAACTGTTGCCAGAAAGTTGAACAGATTTGTAAATTACTTCTATAAAAAAATATTAATCCTTCCAGTACTTATCGGCTGCTGTATACTACAGAGGAAGTTGGTTTGTTCTTTTCTGTCTGACCACAGTGCTCTCTTCTGACACCACTGTCCATGTCAGGAACTGTCAAGGGTAGGATAGGTTTGTTATGTAGATTCCTCCCAGCTCTGGACAGTTCCTGACATGGACAGAGGTCAGAGAGAAAAAAACAAAATCTTGATTTGTCTTAAAATTGTAAATTATTAAATAACACTGAAGTCTTTTATTTTCCTTGTCTCATTTCTTACGGACATTGTATTAAAAGAAAAACATATAAAAACATATACTTGACGCAGACACTGGCATTCTTCCTCAGGGAGACAGGTCTTGATGATCTATGGCTGTCAGTCTACAATCTAATCCTAGGACATGACCACCTCCGTATTCTTATTCAATCTAATTTTCTGTACTGATATGTTTAGTTTTTCCTGAACATATTCTAAAAGGAAATAAAGCATTACAGCTCACAAGTTGACATGATATATACAAGATGTAAGTGACATTAGACAGACTATGGCCTGTCTTTAACCTCGACAGTACTTTTTCATGCATTTTGCCCTCATTCCATCCATCTCCATCAAATATGTATGTGTGTTGTTTACAAAGCAGAAAGCAAAAGATACAGATAATGCAACTGGTACATTTTAGTAAAGGCATATATATATATTTTTATTTTTTATTTTATTTATTTATTTATTTATGTACTTAGTAAGAAAAACAGCAGGGCTTACACAAAACGAAAGAAGCAATCTAATTGGTTGCTATGGGCCACTTTTCCTCTGGATAGGTTTTGATAAATCTCCCCTATAAATGTTACCACCCTGTCCAAATAAAATAGAAAGTGCTTCTTCTTGTAGCACAGAACCTCAGTATGCAAATAATATCTAAGAGAGGCAAAAACACCAATCCATGAAGACAAACAAGAGTATAACAATTACCTAGGCATTCTGCTTGATGTTGTCTGAGAAAGACTGTCTACCACCTGTGTGGCCAAGCTGCATATGTCTTTAACCCCTTCCCGCAAAATCTGGTACATGTACGTGGTGATTAGGGACAACTTCCCGCAACACCACATACATGTACCTGATGAGAATAAACTGTCACAGCGCCGCCAGGCGCTGTGACAGTTTATTAAGCTCGGCTGTGCTGCAAGCCGGCCAGGGACCAATCACAGAGGTCCCAGGCCGGCGATCGCTGCTATTGGTCCGTCAGTACAGACGGACCAATAGCAGGGATCTGGTGCGGGTCTCTTCCTTCCCCCTCTCCTCCATCGCTTCACTGTGTGAAGCGATTGGTGGTGAGGGGCGCCCCATCGAAGGAGGCCACCCGCGGGCACTCCTGGGTTAACCCTTTAGACGCTGCGGTCACTAAGACTGCAGCGTCTATTAGGCCAGAGGGCAGATCGGCGCTCTGCAAAGTGAAAGCAGAGCGCCGATGATTGCCATGGCAACCGGAGGACTGACATTGGCCTCCGTTGTCATGGCAACATGAGTGATCAGTCCCTGCCTAAGGTAGGGACTGATCTATCCTATGCCTGTCAGTACTGACAGACATAGGCATAATTCAATTAATTCAATGGAGTACAGATGTGTACACCATTGAATTATGTGTATAATAGGGGGGGGAGTGCGAAAAAAGTGGAAACAATTAAAAAAGTTACAAAAATGTGAAAAAATAAAAATAAAAAAATGTGAAAATTAAAAGAAAAAAAATGTGAAAAAAATATACAAAAAATAAAATAAAATGTATTATGTATATGTATAATACACCCCCAAAAATAGCACCCCCCCAAATACATCAACATGTCCCGCAATAAAAGAGTCCTCACACAATTGCGTCAGTGAAAAAATAAAAAAGTTACAGCTCACATAATGCGGCGACTTACAAGCATGAATAAAAAAAATGTGTTTTTACGCCATAAATGAAATAAAATATTTAAAAAAGTATATAAATTTGGTATCACCATAATCATATCAACCTGAAGTGTAACATTAACATGTCATTTCTACCGCACGACAAACGACCTAAAAAATGTAAATAAAAAACAACCACAGAATCTTTTTTTATTTTTTTTTTATAAATCTATATATATAAAACTCAACGTGTGTGTGTGTATGTATGTATATATGTATGTATGTATGTATGTATATCTGTATGTATGTATGTATGTATGTATGTATGTTCCACAAAAACTTTCAAACGGCTAAAGATATTAACATGAAACTTGGCACACATGTTACTTATATGTCAACAACAAACATAGGATAGGTAATTTAACCCTTACTCACCCCCATTTGCCAGGGGCGGGGCTTATGTTTAGCGCCCCATGCAAGTCAATGGGAAATATGTGTTACTGCATAACTTCCAAACGGCTGGAGATATTTCGATAATACTTGGTCACATGTTACTTATATGTCAATTTAAAATATAGAATAGTTAATTTAACCCTTTACTACCCCCATTTGTGAGGGTCAGGGTTTTTGTTTAAAGTCCCATGCAATTCAATGGGAAATGTATGTTCCCATATAATTTCCGTACGGCTGGAGATATTTCAATACCTGGTACACATATTACGAGTCGGGATATGAGGACGGGATGGGAGGCTGGGATAGGAGGTCGAGATAGGAGGTCGGGATAGGAGGACGGGATATGAGGACGAGATATGAGGTCGGAATAGGAGGTCGGGTAGGAGGTCGGGATAGGAGGACGGGATATGAGGATGGGATGGGAGGTCTGGATAGGAGGTTGGGATAGGAGGTCGAGATAGGAGGATGGGATAGGAGGTCAAGATAGGAGGTCGAGATATGAGGACGGGAAAGGAGGTCGGGATAGGAGGTCGGGATAGGAAGTCTGGATAGGAGGTCGGGATAGGAGGTCAGGATAGGAGGATGGGATAGGAGGATGGGATAGGAGGTCGAGATAGGAGGTCGAAATATGAGGACGGGAAAGGAGGTCGGGATAGGAGGTCGGGTATAGGTGGACGGTATAGGAGGTTGAGATAGGAGGTCGCGATAGGAGGTCGGGATAGGAGGTCCAGATTGGAGGACGGGATAGGAGGTCGGGACAGGAGGTCAGGATAGGAGGTTGAGATAGAAGGACTGGATTGGAGGACGGCATAGGAGGACGGGATAGGAGGTCAAATAGGAGGACGGGATAGGAGGACGGGATAGGAGGTCAAGATAGGAGGTTTGTGAGGGTCAGGGTTTTTGTTTAATGTCCCATGCAATTCAATGGGAAATGTATGTTCCCATATAATTTCCGTACGGCTGGAGATATTTCAATACCTGGTACACATATTACGAGTCGGGATATGAGGACGGGATGGGAGGCTGGGATAGGAGGTCGAGATAGGAGGTCGGGATAGGAGGACGGGATATGAGGACGAGATATGAGGTCGGAATAGGAGGTCGGGTAGGAGGTCGGGATAGGAGGACGGGATATGAGGATGGGATGGGAGGTCTGGATAGGAGGTTGGGATAGGAGGTTGAGATAGGAGGATGGGATAGGAGGTCAAGATAGGAGGTCGAGATATGAGGACGGGAAAGTAGGTCGGGATAGGAGGTCGGGATAGGAAGTCTGGATAGGAGGTCGGGATAGGAGGTCAGGATAGGAGGATGGGATAGGAGGATGGGACAGGAGGTCGAGATAGGAGGATGGGATAGGAGGTCGGGATGTGGGGTTGGGATATGACAGCAATATATGAGGACTGCATATGGAGTCAGGAGGATGGGATGGGAGGTCTGGATAGGAGGTTGGGATAGGAGGTCGAGATAGGAGGATGGGATAGGAGGTCAAGATAGGAGGTCGAGATATGAGGACGGGAAAGTAGGTCGGGATAGGAGGTCGGGATAGGAAGTCTGGACAGGAGGTCAGGATAGGAGGTCGAGATAGAAGGACTGGATTGGAGGACGGCATAGGAGGACGGGATAGGAGGTCAAATAGGAGGATGGGATAGGAGGACGGGATAGGAGGACGGGATAGGAGGTCGAGATGGGAGATCGGGATAGGAGGACGGGATAGGAGGACGGGATAGGAGGTAGGGATAGGAGGTCAGGATAGGAGGTCGGGATAGGAGGTCAGGATAGGAGGACGGTATAGGAGGTCGGGACAGGAGGTCGAGATAGGAGGATGGGATAGGAGGTCGGGATGTGGGGTTGGGATATGACAGCAATATATGAGGACTGCATATGGAGTCAAAAGCTTCCTCCTTTGTTTATTTTCCTCCCCAAAAAGGATTTGGAAGTAAAAACCGGGCAACGCCGGGTACTCAGCTAGTAACAAAATAAAAAACGATCAGAGCATCACATGTACCCCAGAATGGTACCAATGAAAGCGTCAACTTGTCTCACAAAAAATAGTTTTGCATCCCAAGGCCTCTGTAATTTTATATGATGCCAACAAAATATCACAAACTAAAAGGATGCTTCAGAATCCACACAGCACACCTTCATGTCTGAGGCCTATGTGAGAGACACGTAGCGCATAAAGGCCACATATGGGATATTTCTAAGTACATTAGAATTCGGGGAATAAATCTTGAGTTTTATTTCTTTGTCAACACCTACTGTGTTATAGAATTTTTTTTATTAACCCCTTAACAACCACGGACGTAAATGTACGTCCTGGTTTGGCGGGACTTCCTGCACCAGGATGTACACTTACGTCCTTTGTATGACCGCGAGCATTGGAAGGGTGCTCGCGTCATACACGGCAGGTTCCGGCCGTAATGGCCGACATCCGCAATCGCGCGGATGTCCACCATTAACCCCTCAGATGGCGTGATCGGTACTTTGATTGGATGATCGGATCGCCCGCAGCGCTGCCGCGGCGATTCGATCATCCAGCATGGCGGCCGGAGGTCCCCTCACCTGCCTCCGGCCATTTCCCGGGGTCTTCTGCTCCGGTCTGAGATCGAGCAGACCCGAGCAGAAGATCACCCATAATACTGAGCAGTGCTGTGTCCTATGCATAGCACTGCACAGTATTAGCAATCAAATGATTGCTATACATAGTCCCCTATTGGGACATAAAAAGTGTAAAAAAAAAAAGTTGAAAAAATGAAGAAAAAAAAGTAAAAAAAAAGTGAAAAGTCCCCTCCCCCAATAAAAATGAAAATTGTCCGTTTTTCCCATTTTACCAACAAAAAGCGTATTTTTTTTAAATAAACATATTTGGTGTCACCACGTGCGTAAATGTCCGAACTATCAAAATATAATGTTAATGATCCCGTACGGTGAATGGTGTAAACATAAAAATAAAAAAAAATTTATTTAAAAAAAATTTATAAAAAATTATCTAAAAGTTTTATATATCCAAATGTGGTATCTAAAAATAAGTACAGATGATGGCGCAATAAATGAGCCCTCATACCGCCCTATATACGGAAAAATGAAGAAGTTATAGGTGGTCAAAATAGGGCAGTTTTAGATTACTGATTTTGTACAAAAAGTTTAGATTTTTTTCAAGCGGTACAAAAATATAAAAGTATCTAGCCATGGGTATCATTTTAATCGTATTGACCCACAGAATAAAGAACACATGTAATTTTTACTGTAAAGTGTACAGTGTGAAAACAAAACCCTCCAAAATGTGCAAAATTTTGGTTTTCATTTAAATTTCCTCCCTAAAAATTTTTTTTGGGGGGTTTGCCTTACATTTTATGGTAAAATTAGAGGTTTCATTACAAAGTACAATTGGTCACGCAAAAAACAAGCCCTTATATGGGTCTTTAGATGGAAATATAAAAGAGTTATGGATTTTAGAAGGCGAGGAGGAAAAAACGAAAACGCTAAAATAAAATTTGCCTGGTCCTTAAGGTGAAAATGGGCTTGGTCATTAAGGGGTTAAAATGAAAAATCTACAAAAAAAATAACATTTTAAAATTCTTCCTCCACTTTGCTTTTATTTCTGTGAAACGCCAAAAGGGTTAATAAACTTCTTTAATGTCATTCTGACTACTTTAAGGGGTGCAGTTTATAAAATGGGGTGACTTATGGGGGTATTTAACATACAGGCCCCTCACTTCAGAGCTGAACTGGTCCCTGAAAAATTGGATTTTGCAATTTTCTTGAAAATCTGGAAAATTGCTACTAAACTTATAAACCCTCTAACATTCTAAAAAAGTTAAAGAATGTTCATCAAATAATGGAAACATAAAGTAGACATATTGTAGATGTAAATTAATCATTAATTTGGTGCGGCATGACTATTTATCGTACGAGCAGAAAATATAATGTCTGGAAAAATGCAAATTTTTATTTTTTTTTGCAATTTTTTTTTGTTTTACAAAAAACGCTAAATATATCAATCAAAAATTACCATTAATGTAAAGTACAATATGTCACGAAAAATCTATCTCAGAACCGCTTTCATAAGTAAAAGCGTTCCAAAGTTATTACCAAATAAGTGGATGCATGTCAGATTTTGTAAATTTGCCTTTTTTCATTAAGGTTAAAACAGGCTGTTGAGTAAAGGGGTTAAAGACTGTCCAAAAAGATCAAAAAAGATCAGCTACTGTCAAGGGACCAGTGAGTGCTACTCCTGCATCTGTTCCAGCCCCAGTGGTTAGCAACAAAAAGAAAAATGAAAAAATAAAGCTGTCCAAGTCTACTTTGTCCTCGGTCCTTGCCTGTGATTTGTGGTGGATCTGGTATCTTAGCTAGTCAAAAGACCTCTTGGAAATCCAACCATCTACCCTGCATGACTAATTTGTGGAAGATGATCTACTAGAGCGAGTAGACCTAAAAAAAATAAGGATCCGTCTGGCAAAAATAAGGATCCGTGGTAAATATGGTTTTGTGGTAACCTTCATTTTTTTTGTCTTATAACAGATCTAATGTTAGCATCTTTTGTATCAATGTGAGTGGATGTTAGGGATAGGTCCAGTGCTAAACTTTTTCCCTAGAGAGGTGACATTTTTATGCTGCAGGAATTTGTTTGTCTTGTTCCAGATCTTACAACCACCTGGCAAGGCTGTGGTCTTTTGGCCTCTCCTATTGGTCCAGTGGTGGAAGATCAGGGAAAGTTCATTCACACATAAATCGGTACTGGTCATGCTTATCAATATGTAATACCTTGATAAAAAGTGAGTGTCTGAAGTTTTTCCAGCTACCCAGTTGGTAATTCCCAGTTGGTGTTGGGCAGAGACTTCAACTGCCTCATCGAGAATTGATCTCCACAACCTCTAAATTGCCCATTAAGATAGTGATACAGGCATCCTTGCTGGATGCTGAGGCCTGTATGGGACTGGCTTCATAAACTACAGTTCTAGCTGCTCCAATGATTTAAAGTGTTCCAGCATTGACTTTGCGTTAAGATAACAAAACAGCAATCATCAATGGCAACTGATCATACGCTAAGAGATGAAAATACAGCGAAACACGCGTATAATGATCAATGTTTCAAAACTTTATTGACATAAATGCACACAAACATTTAAAAGACATTAAAATACAAGCATAAGACAAAAAGGGCATATATGGCCAGGGAAAAAACAAAGGGAAAAGAGGATAGAGGAGGTCTAGTTAATGTCCAGCAGCAACATAATTGCCAAAGTGCAAAGTAAATGCATATGTAAACATTTGACTATAAGGTGCATAAAGAAATGTAAACACCCTTTTAAATTGCCCTATGCTGAATAAGGGACATGGCAGCTAGCTGGCATTAAAGAATAGATAGGTAAAAAGTATGTAACTTGCCTAGTGGATGACAGTAATGGACCTCCTGCACCCTGCAAATTACACTCTATGGGGGAGATTTATCAAAAACCTGTGCAGAGTAAAAGCTACCCAGTTTCCCATAGCAACCAATCAGATCACTACTTTCATTTTTAACAAGGCCTCTGCAAAATGAAAGAAGCAATCTGATTGGTTGCTATGGCCAACTTGGCAGGTTTCCCTCTGCACAGGTTTTGATAAATCTCCCCCTATATGCTTAAATAATGGCCTATGTGTCTCATTAAACCCCACAAATGCAGGCAACTTGGCCTAAAATGCATATTTCACATTCACTATAAAGGCTTTTAATGTGTATTAATGGGATTAAGCTTTCTTTGTATTATAATGTACAGTGGGGCAAAAAAGTATTTAGTCAGCCACCAATTGTACAAGTTCTCCCACTTAAAAAGATGAGAGAGGCCTGTAATTTTCATTATAGGTATTGCTCAACTATGAGAGACATAATGAGAAAAAAAACCATAAAATCCCATTGTCTGATTTTTAAAGAATTTATTGGCAATTTATAGCGGAGAATAAGTATTTGGTCACCTACAAACAAGCAAGATTTCTGGCTCTCACAGACCTGTAACTTCTTCTTTAAGAGTCTCCTCTGTCCTCCACTCGTTACCTGTATTAATGGCACCTGTTTGAACTTGTTATCAGTATAAAAGACACCTGTCCCCAACCTCAAACAGTCACACTCCAAACTCCACTATGGCCAAGACCAAAGAGCTGTCTAAGGACACCAGAAACAAAATTGTAGACCTGCACCAGCCTGGGAAGACTGAATCTGCAATAAGCAAGCAGCTTGGTGTGAAGAAATCAACTGTGGGAGCAATTATTAGAAAATGGAAGCCATACAAGACCACTGATAATCTCCCTCGATCTGGGGCTCCACGCAAGATCACACCCCATGGTGTCAAAATGATCACAAGAACGGTGAGCAAAAATCCCAGAACCACACGGGGGCCTAGTGAATGACTTGCAGAGAGCTGGGACCAAAGTAACAAATGCTACTATCAGTAACATACTACGCCATCATGCAGTGCAAGACGTGTCCCCCTGCTTAAGCCAGTACATGTCCAGGCCCGTCTGAAATTTGCTAGAGAGAATTTGGATGATCCAGAAGAGTATTGGGAGAATGTCATATGATCAGATGAAACCAAAGTAGAACTTTTTGGCAAAAAAATTTGTCATGTTTGGAAGAGAAAGAATGCTGAGTTGCATCCAAAGAACACTATACCTACTGTGAAGCATGGGGGTGGAAACATCATGCTTTGGGGCTGTTTATCTGCAAAGGGACCAGGATGACTGATCCGTGTAAATGAAAGAATGAATGGGGCCATGCATGGTGAGATTTTGACTGAAAACCTCCTCAAGGGCATTGAAGATGAAATGTGGTTGGGTCTTACAGCATGACAATGATCCCAAACACACTGCCCAGGCAGCGAAGGAGTAGCTTCCTAAGAATCATTTCAAGGTCCTGGAGTGGCCTAGACAGTTTCCAGATCTCAACCCCATAGAAAACCTTTGGAGGGAGTTGAAAGTCTGTGTTGCCCAGTAACAGCCCCAAAACCTCACTGCTCTAGAGGAGATCTGCATGTAGGAATGTGCCAAAATACCAGCAACAGTGTGTGAAATCCTTGTGAAGACTTACAGAAAACGTTTGACCTCTGTCATTGCCAACAAAGGGTATATAACAAAGTATTGAGATTGTCATGTCTCCCCCTGTCCCTGGCAGTGCCGCGGTTCACATTGCCTTCTCCGGTCATGTCCCTCGCTCCGGTGCAGAGCACGCTCGATTGCAAGCCCCGCTCTGTCCTCCTCCTGCTCGTTTCTGTCCGTGCGAGTCCCCGCCTCCTAGGGCACTCGCGTGCCGTCTCTGTTAAATTTAAAGGGCGAGTGCACCAATAATTGGTGAATTGCAGAATCAGTCCCTATTTAGTTCTGGCACTTCCAGCGGCTTGCTGCCAGATCTTTGTTCCCTAGTTTCCGAGAGAAAGCATATTTTGTTTCTAGCCTTTCCATGTATCTGATCTCCTGATACATATTCTGACCTTGCTCCTGTGCTGCCTGCCTTCTGGCGTCCTGCTTTGTGACCTGACCTTGCTGCATTGCCGCCTGTCCTGACATCCTGTCAGTCCTGACTATGTCTGAGTCTCATCCTACCTGTGCAACGTTATACCTCGGCTGTCTGTGGGGACGAGTCGTATCAGGGGTAATGACCTGGGTGCCGCCTGCCATAGCAAGTCCATCCCGCTTTGCGGTGGATTCTGGTGAAAACCAGCGGCACCTTAGACTCCGCTCCCTGGTACGGCCCAAGCAATCTTCCTCAACAGGTCAGTGGATCTACCTACCACAGCCGTTACAGTAAGATCCGGCCATGGATCCCACCAAGGTACCTTTGCTCAGTGTCTCTGATCTCTCAGCTATTGTCGCACAGCAGTCCGTGCAGATTGAGCAGCAAGCACAGCAGTTTTCTCAGCTTACCGCACTGATGCAGCAGTTTCTCACCTCACAACTGCCACGACCAGCTCCTGCGGAACCTTCTGTGTCAGCTGCTCCAGCAGCATCTGGTGGTTCCAGGATTCATTTATCTTTGCCGTCCAAGTATGAAGGAGATCCCAAGTATTGTAGAGGTTTTGTCACTCAGTGCTCTATGCATCTGGAACTCTTTTCTGACCAGTTCCTTACGGAACGTGCTAAGGTGGCCGATTTTCTGAGAGACAGGAATAGCTTTGCCATGAACGAGAATCCGTCCAAACATGTCGGTTCCCTAGCCTGGCACCTGTGTTCCAGCGTCCGCTTCATTCATCTATGCCACCAGGGGAGGAGCCTATGCAGGTGGAATGGACCAGATTGTTTTCACAGGATAGGTCTCGTCGATATGAGGAGAATTTGTGTCTCTACTGTGCCAGTTCAGAGCACTTCCTTAAGGATTGTCCCATGCATCCACACCGTTCGGGAAACGCTTGGACCTTGGATATGTGGGAGAGGCGTGTGAATAGTACCTTTCCACGTTTGACCATGCCTGTTCTAGTCTATACCTCCACGAAAATACCACAAAACTCCCCTAGGGGTCTCTGGGCCAATGTAATATACAACCAACCTACTGGGGACAAGATCCCCTCAGAAAAAATGCTGACTAAAGAACCCCCTATAGAATAAAGTTAAAATTTAACTTTTATTTATTCCATTTAAAATAGTGCTTTTACTTTTTAGCTACTAGATGACATTGGTGCTTTAAAATTTCTCAACACTGTGCAGGCATTTTTTGAGAAAGCCATTGTAATATTGCGAAACGTTAAGGAGTAGAGGTGTTATGTTTTAATGTCACACTATGCCATAGTTCCATGTAGTTAGAGCACTCCTGTTGCTGAGCTGCAGTAAGGCATCGGAGGCAATTATATTCAATATAGTAGTCTGGAAGCAGACACTAAAAAATCTTTTTTCAGTACACGGAACATTTTGGGCACAGTGTTGAGAAATTGTAAAGCACCACTGCCATCTATTGGGTATAAAGTAAAAGCACTATTTTAAATGGAATAAATAAAAGTTACATTTTAACTTTATTCTATAGGGGTTCTTTAGTCAGGGTTTTTCCTGAGGGGATCTAGACTTCTTTCTCTGCTTCTGCCTTCTTGGATTCCGGTTCCGTAGGAAATTTTATTGATGCTTACTTTGTCCAAAAGCATCATCTCCCTGTGTCTCGGGTAATCAAGCCTCTATATATTTCTTCTGTCAATGGAGATAACCTGAATGGTACGGTTCTGTTCAACACTGAACCTCTCACCATGCAGGTGGGAGTGTTACATAAGGAGACGCTAGAGTTCTTTGTGCTTCGTCATTGTACTTTTGAACTTCTTCCAGGAGTTCATTGGCTTCAGCGTCACTCTCCGCAACTCGACTGGAACACTGGAGAGGTTTTTATTGGGGAACTTTGTGTCATGGACACTGTCTGGAGTCCACCCAGCCTAAGACGGTCCTATCTTCTCCTATTTTCGGGCCTACCTCTCCCTTATCGAAACTATTCTGATGTGTTCTGTGAGAAACAGGCAGAGACTCTTCCACCACATTGTCCCTATGATTGCCCCATTGATCTTAAACCTGGCACTACTCCCCCCTGGGGAAAAATTTACCCACTGTCTCTACCAGAGACACAAGCTATGGCTAAATATATCCAAGAAAACCTACAAAAGGGTTTCATCCGGAAGCCCACCTCTCCAGCCGGGGCTGGATTCTTCTTTGTAGTAAATAGTGTTGCTCGCGAATATTCGCAATTCGAATATTATTCGCGAATATCGCATATTCGCGAATTCGCGAATTTCGCGAATATAGCGCTATATATTCGTAATTACGAATATTGTTTTTTTTTTTTTTTTTTTTTTTTTACTTCACAGTACACATCACAGTGATCACCCCTCTCTGCTTCCAGCTTGTGTGGTGTAAAGAAGGCTGTAATACTACTGTGTGAGACTGGCGTGTGAAAATTCGCATACACGAAAATTCGCATATGCGAACATTAGCATATGCTAATTTTCGCATATGCGAATTTACGCGCGTGTTAATTTTGTATATGCCAATATTCACTTATGTTAATTTTCGCATACGCGCATATTCGCATATGCGAAAATAAAACGGTAATATAACGAATATGCGAATATTCGCGAATATATGACGGATATTCGTCCATATATTCGCGAATATTCGCGAATTCGAATATGGCCTATGCCGCTCAACACTAGTAGTAAAAAAGGATGGATCTCTGTGTCCCTGTATTGACTATCGGGGTTTAAACAAGGTTACGATCAAACATCGCTATACTTTGCCTTTGATTTCTGAACTTTTTGATTGTTTACAGGGAGCCAGGATCTTTTCTAAGTTGGATCTGAGGGGAGCATACAATCTTATTCAAATTTGTGAAGGCGATGAATGGAAGACAGCCTTTTACCCCTGGGGGACGGAGGTTTTTCCATTTTTGCACTTTCATTTTTTCCTCCTTACCTTTAAAAATCATAACCCTTTCAATTTTGCACCTAAAAATCCGTATGATGGCTTATTTTTTGTGCCACGACTTCTACTTTGTAATGACATCAGTCATTTTACCTAAAAATTTATGGCGAAACGGAAAAAAAATCATTGTGCGACAAAATTTAAGAAAAAATGCCATTTTGTAATTTTTTGGGGCTTCTGTTTTTACGCAGTACATTTTTCGGTAAAAATGACAATTTATCTTTATTCTGTAGGTCCATATGATTAAAATGATACCCTACTTATATAGGTAAATTTATGTGTTTATAATTGTCATCTTCTGACCTCTATAAATTTTTTATTTTTCCGTGTACAGAGTGGTATGAGGGCTCATTTTTTGCGCCGTGATCTGACATTTTTGTATTGATCTGACTTTTTGATCGCTTTTTATTCATTTTTTTATGATGTAAAAAGTGACCAAAAATACATATTTTTTTTGCACGTGCGCCATTGACCGCGCAGTTTAATTAACGATATATTTTTATAATTCAGACATTTCTGCACGCGGCGATATCACACATGTTTATTTTCATTTTTATTTACACTGTTTTTTGTTTTTTTTTTAAAATGGGAAAAGGAGGGGTGATTCAAACTTTTATTAGGGAAGGGGTTAATTGATCTTTATTAACTTTCTTTTCCCACTTTTTTCCCATAGGGGGCTATAACACTTCATACACTGATCTTTTACATTGATCAATGTTTTCTCAATGATTCTGCTGCTTGACTGCTCATGCCTGGATCTCAGGCACTGAGCAGTCATTCGGCGAACAGACAGCGAGGAGGAAGGTAGGGGACCCTCCTGCTGTCCTACAGCTGTTCGGGATGAGTGATTTCACCGCGGCTATCCCGAACAGCCTCCTGAGTTAACCGGCATTAGTTTACTTTCACTTTAGATGCGGCGTTCAACTTTGAACACCGCGTCTAAAGGGTTAATAGCTCGCTGCACCGCAATAAGTGCCGTGCGCTATTAGCCACGGTGTAGCCCCGCGTTATAGAAAGGGAGTGGGTGGAGGGCATACAGGTACGCCCTCTGTCCCCCACAAGTTAACACCCGAGACGGCCATTTTGAGTATCTTGTCATGCCTTTTGGCCTCGGCAACGCTCTCACTGTCTTCCAAGAATTCATCTTTGGAGATCTGTTGTACATCTGTGTAATTGTCTACCTGGATGATATTTAGATTTTTTTCTCCTAATATGGAAGCTCATCTTGTCCATGTCTGTCAGGTCCTTCAGCATCTCCGAGAGAATCATCTGTATGCCAAGCTGGAGAAATGCCTCTTTGAGAAAACAAGTCTTCCTTCTCTTGGATACATTGTCTCCCACCAAGGTCTTCAGATGGATCCTGCCAAGCTTTCTGCAGTTTTGGACTGGCCACGTCCTTCTGGTCTACGGGCTATTCAACAATTTTTGGGCTTTGCTAAATTACTACCGTCAATTCATTCCACACTTTTCTTCCTTGGTTGCCCCAATTGTAGCCCTCACCAAAAGGAAAGGAAACCCCAAGAACTCAGCGCTCCCTGCTTCAAGCCTCCTCCCGTATGAAATCTCAAGCAGATAAGAAAATAAATCCTCCTCCATCCTTCTCTCCCAGTGAAAAAAGGTCTGGTTATCCTCCAAATTTATCCATTTTAAGATTCCCAGCTACAAGCTGGGTCCTGTTTCCTGGGTCCATTTGAGGGTATACAAAGGATTAATCCAGTCTCTCATAAACTTCGTCTGCCTTCTTCTCTTCGCATTCCAAATTTTTTCCATGTCTCCCTTCTCAAGCTAGTTGTGATCAATCGATTCTCTCAAAAAAGTATTGTTGCTAATCCTGTTTCTGGGTCTTCTGATATCTACAAGGTCAAAGAGATCTTAGCTTCGAAAACGTTAAGAGGGAGACGTTATTTTTGGTGAACTGGAGAGGATTCGACCCGGAAGAGAAATCTTGGGAGCCGGAGGAGAATATCCTGGACTTTGACTTAATTCGGAACATTTTAAGTACCAAAAAGAGGGGGGAGACCCAAGGGTGAGGCGGGGAACTGTCATGTCTGCCCCTGTCATAGACGTGCCCGCATGTGAAACCCACACTGCTGCTCACCTGCCTCTGCCTTCCTGTTGCCTAGGAGGCGGGGAAGCGCATGCCGACTCTGTTAAAGCGTACCCGTCAGATCTAACAAAAAATTTTTTTTTATGTATCACTCAGTACCTAATCCTGACCATGTACAACTAATTTTTAGGTGTCTAGCACCTTTATTTATTTATTTTTTATTCCACTTTTAGTTCAGCTCACTAGTCTGAATTCCTCTCAAGGGGAGGGGGTGTGGCCTCACTGTGCAGGTCTCTGCCCCCTCCCTCAGTATGCTGTCTGCTCACATCTCCCCTAGCATTGGCAAAACTACAACTCCCAGCACTCACAGCTGTCAATCAAGGAAGTGTGTCCATGACATAGGTGATGATGCATGGACACAGCAGGACTAGTATGTGTCCAAGAAGGCAGGGGGGCAGTTGTTTGACTGGGTTTTTCAGTATGAAATACAGAACATTTTCTAATGAAAGCAATTGCAAAACCTATTGGTTTTTGCATGCTTTACAACATATCAAAAGTTTTTGTATCTGACAGTGTCCATTTAAATTTAAACTGTTGGGGACCATGGGCGTATGGATTTAAGCACCAACGGCGTACCTGTATGCCCATGGGAAATCATTCAGCAGGCATCCCGTGCAAATGCCTGGGGGGTCCTGAGACCCCCTCATGTCAGCGATCGCTGCAAATCGTCGATCAATTCAGATTGGCGATTCACGGCTTTTCCGAGCTGATTGGGTCTCTAATGACCTGATAGCCCGGAAAATAGGGATGATCGGACAGCCCCGATCATCCTAAAGGATAGGAGCAAGGTGGCAGGGGTGCCACGTCCTCCTATCCCCTGCAATTGGCCGATGCGGCCAATCGGCGAATCGCAGGACAGGGGCGGGGGGGAACATCCATTTTGGCCCACCCCTGGAGGTTGGGGCAGAGCGGGGGAAGATGGCGGCGATGTGCAGGGGCCGTTGCGGGGACCGCCGGCACCGGTTACCTGGGTTCCGGCGGACCGAGGACCAGGGAATGGCTGACAGGAGGCGGCAGGCAAGTGGAGGCAGTGGCAGCGGTTTCCCAGATACTGCAGTGAAGATTGCCGTAAAGAGATCTTCACTGCTGTATCTAGACGTTTCAGAACTACAACTCCCAGCATGCCCAGACAGCCTTTGGATGCTTGGGCATGCTGGGAGTTGTAGTTTTGCAACATCTGGAGGGCCACAGGTTGGAGACAACTGTCCTTCCAGATGTTGCGAAACCACAACTCTCAGCATGCCCAGACTGTCCAGGCTTGCTGGGAGTTGTAGTTCTGTAACATCTGGCCCTTCAGATGTTGCAGAACTACAACTCCCAGTATGCTTGAACAGTCTCAGCATGCTGGGAGTTGTAATTTTGCAACATCTGGATGGGCACAGTTTGGAGACCACTATACAGTGGTGTCCAAACTGTAGCGCTCCGGATGTCAATCCAAAGCATGGCAAGACTGTCCAGGCATGCTGGGAGTTGTAGTTTGGCAACATCTGGCCCTTCAGATGTTGCCGAACTACAACTCCCAGCATGCCTGGGCAGTCTGGACATGCTTGGAGTTGAAGTCTTGCAACATCTGGAGGGCTACAGTTTGGAGACCACTACACAGTGGTCTCCAAACTGCTCTCCTCCAGTTGTTGCATAAGTACAACTCCCAACATGCCCTTTGGCAGTCTGGACATGCTGGGAGTTGTAGTATTGCAACAACTGGAGGCGCACTGGTTGGGAAACATTCTCCATTTCCTCAGTGTTTCCCAACCTGTGTACCTCCTGCTGTTGCAAAACTATAACTCCCAGCATGCACTGACAGACCATGCATGCTGGGAGTTGTAGTTTTGCAACAGCTGGAGGTACATTGGTTGGGAAACACTGAGTTAGGAAACAGACAGTGGTGCGGAAACACTGCGGTAGTCTGTTACCTAACTCAGCGTTTCCCAATCCCAACCAGTGTGCCTCTAGCTGTTGCATAACTAGAACTCCCAGCATGCATGGTCTGTCAGCACATGCTGGGAGTTGTAGTTCTGTCCCCCCACCCCCTCCCCCACATGAATGTACAGGGTACATTCACACGGGCGGGGGTTTACAGCAAGTTTTTCGCTTCAAGTTTTAGATGCGGCAAATTTTCGGTTGCAGCGGGAAACTCACTGTAATCCTCCGCCTGTGTGAATGTACCCTAAAAACACTACACTACACTAACCCTAAATAAAGAGTAAAACACCACATATACACTACACCCTTACACTGTCGCTGCCCCCCCCCCCCCAATAAAAATTCAAAACGTCTTGTACGTCATTTTTTCCAAAATGGAGCCTCCAGCTGTTTGAAAATAACTCACAGTATTGCCGGACAGCCATTGACTGTCCAGGCATGTTGGGAGTTTTGCAACAGCTGGAGGCACCCTGTTTGGGGAAAACTGATGTACAGTATTTTTGGTGGAAGAGGCAAGTATAACGCTTGCATCCGGGTACACCCCTATGAAAATCCCAAATTTTTGACTCAAATGCGCCTGGCGCTCTCTCACTTCAGAGCCCTGTCATATTTCAAGGCCACACATCGGGTGACTCCGTACTCGGGATAAATTGTGCTACAAATATTGTGGGGCTTTTTCACCCTTTTACCTCTTATGAAAAGGTAAAGTTGTGGTCTACACCAGCATGTTAGAGTAAGAAATTTTTTTTTTTACTCTAACATGCTGGTGCTGCCCCATTCTTTTCATTTTCATAAGAGGTAAAAGGGAATAAAGACCCCCAAAATTTGTAACACAATTTCTCACAAGTACGGAAATACCCCATATGTGAACGTAACATGCTCTGCAGGTGCACGGCAAGGTTCAGGAGTGAGAGAGCGCCATGTACATTTAAGGGCCTAAACTGGTGATTTGCACAGGGATGGCTGGGGTGCATTTTGACATAAACACAAAATAAATACCCCGATGTGACCCCATTTTGGAAACTACACCCCTCACGGAATGTAACAAGGGGTATAGTGAGCCTTTACACCCCACAGGTGACTGACAGATTTTTGAAACAATGGTAAGCACTCCTTACGTTCCTTGAGGGGTGTAGTTTCCCAAATAGTGTGCCATGTGGGGTGTTTTTCACTGTTCCTGCACCATGGGGGCTTCCTAAATGTGATATTCCCCCCAAAAACCATTTCACCAAAATTTGATTTTCAAAAGCCCGATGTCGCTCCTTCCCTTTTGAACCCTCTAGTGCACCAGCAGATCACTTAACATATGAGGTATTTTCTTACTCGAGAGAAATGGGGTTTCACATTTTGGGGAACATTTTCACCTATTACCCCTTGTGAAAATGAAAAATTTGGGGTAACATCAGCATTTTAGTGAAAAAAATTTAAATTTTCATTTTCACGTCCAACTTTATTGAAAATTTGTCAAACACCTGTGGGGTGTTAAAGCTCACTGTACCATTTGTTACGTTCCTTGAAGGGTGTAGTTTCCCAAATAGTATAGCATGTTTTTCGCTGTTCTGGCACCATAGGGGCTTCCTAAATGTGACATGCCCCCCAAAAACCATTTCAGCAAAATTCGCTCTCCAAAATCCCATTGTCGCTTCTTCTCTTCTGAGCCCTCTAGTGCACCCACAAAACAGTTTACATCCACATATGAGGTATTTCCTTGCTGAGAGAAATTGGGTTACATATTTTGGGGGGCTTTTTCTCCTTTTACCCCATGTAAAAAAAATATGGGTCTACAAGAACATGTTAGTGTAAAAAATTGAGATTTTGAAGTTTCGCCTCCACTTTGCTGCTATTCCTGTGAAACACCTACAGGGTTAAAAAAAACTTTCTGAATGTCATTTTGAATACGCTGAGGGGTGCAGTTTTCATAATGGGGTCCATAATGGGGTGTTTCTAACATAAAGACCCTCAAATTCACTTCAAAACTGAACTGGTCCCTGAAAAATTCAGATTTTGAAATTTACCTGAAACATTTGAAAAGTTCTGCTGAACTTTGAAGCCCTCTGATGTCTTCAAAAAGTAAAAACATGTCAACATTATGATGCAAACATAAAGTAGACATATTGTATATGTGAATCAATATATAATTTATTTGATATGTCTATTTTCCTTACAAGCAGAGAGCTTCAAAATTATAAAAATGCAAAATTTTCAAATTTTTCTTGAAATTTTGGAATTTTTCACCAAGAAATTAATCAAGTATCGACGAAAATGTACCACTCACATAAAGTAGAATATGCCACGAAAAAAATTATCTCTGAATCAAATTCATAAGTACAAGCTTCCCAGAGTTATTAATGCTTAAAGTGACAGTGGTCAGAATTGCAAAAAATGCTCTGGCCCTTAGGGTCAAAATGGGCTCGGTCCCCAAGGGGTTGAAGAGCCAGTGCACCAATAATTGGTGCTTTGCAGAATCAGTCCCTATTTAGTTCCGGCACTTTCTGCGGCTTGCTGCCTGATCTTTGTACCATGGTTGCCAAGAGAAAGTGTATTTTGTGTCTAGTCTTGCCGTGTATCTGATCTCCTGCTACATATTCTGATCTTGCTCCTGTGCCACCTGCCTACTGACCTCCTGTTTTGTGACCTGACCTTGCTGCGTTTCCGCCTGTCCTGACCACGTCTGAGTCTCATCCTGCCTGTGGGGATGAGTCGTATCAGTGGTAGCCACCTGGGCGCCGCCTGCCACAGCAAGTCCATCCCGCTTTGCAGTGAGCTCTGGTGAAAACCAGCGGCACCTTAGACTCCACTCCCTGGTATGGCCCACGCCATCTTCCTCAACAGGTCAGTGGATCAACCTACCACAGCCGTTACAGAGATGAACTTTTGTAATTGACCAAATACTTATTTTCCACCATAATTTGCAAATAAAGGGGGGTATTTATGATGCATTTTACCCTGGTTTTCTTGGGTAAATTTATTTCAATATTTTAGCGCAGTGTGTTTTTTCCGACTTTTCCTGCGACTTTTCATTTACCTGTGTTTTGGTTTGTTGCTGTGGTAGACATGTTTTTGGTCGATTTTTTGCAGTGGTCATGGATTTATGAAAATGCAACTTTTTTTTAAAAGTCGCATACTTTGGCGTAACCCACCAAAACTGGCGGCATTATTAAAAAGTCGCATAATTGTTGCACTGATTAAAAAGTCGCATAAAAAGTTGCACAAAAACACCATACAAAGTGGAGTACTGAAGAAATGTCATCAGCACCATGTGATAAATTAGGTGCAGGTACACAGTTTCTACTACATGAATTAATGGAGTAAAAAGACGTTCATAAATACCCCCCAAATTCTTTAAAAATCAGACAATGTGATTTTATGGATTGTTTTCTCATTATGTCTCTCATAGTTGAGGTATACCTAGGATGAAAATAACAGGCCTCTCTCATCTTTTTAAGTGGGAGACCTTGCACAATTGGTGGCTGACTAAATACTTTTTTGCCCCATGTACAAGCTTTTATGGGCTAATTCTACAGTGACATTGCTGAGATCTGCATTGCACCAGATCAGTCAGCCACTGCACCCCATGCACCCATTCTGATTGGCACTACTGCAACATTATTGGATGCCATGGTAGATTCAATCAAATTAGACCAACAATTTCAGGAAATTTGCTTGTCTCTACCTATATGGCATTGTGGGGGCACAACATCCCAGCATACGTGTACATTATGATGCCCCATGGTAATACATAGAGAACCAAGAATTGAGGGGGCTCAATCAATAATGATATGGGTGCTGATCAGTGTACATATACATATGAACCAAAGAACCAAAGAAAACAGCGTAACACTGAAAAGATATCAGGACACCAGTATTGTAATGCATATCTTTATTTGATACATATAAACCACTGTAAACAACCACAAATAAGTAGTAGGAATGGAAGAAGGATCAAACCAATTAAAAGTATGGGCTACAGAATAAAGCCCAAGCCCACCAACTCTAGGGAGGGGCCATGAACTACCTCACCTAGAAATTGGCACCTGTCTCCCTCAATGAGATGTAAAGACCATAAACAATAGAATATAAAGTGCATATGCAAAGGAAGGGATATAATAATGCAGCAAATACTGTCAATATCAACTATACTTCAATAATACAATCCCTATATACTTGCAAGCGTGAGAGATGGTAGGAAGCAAGCGTCCCAGACTGGATGGAGGGATCAGAGAGTGATGTAGTGTAGTGATGTGGGGAAGGGGCCACAGGAGACCCCACACGTTCCATCGCTCCTAAGGCGACTTCCTCAGGGGTGCTGTGGTAATACATTTCATTAACAATAAGACAATTCTCTAGCTATATAATTGAAAATGAGTAAATATACTTTGTGAGTCCAAAACAAAGAGTTTGCAGGGACTCCTAAAGCTTAGCCAATTTAATCCACTAATAGTTTTAGTAAGAATGTAGTCTGTATCATTTACAGTATATACAAATAGATTGGCCTAATATAAAATAAAGCATTTCAGTAAAGTGCAGATCTAGACAAAAGCATGTTTCTAGAGCCTTGATCACATGTCCCTGTAATATGATCATTTTCAGCTTGACAAATACTTTCATCACACACCATGCACTTTTACTAATAGAGAGAAAACTTTTGTAGATTTTTATCTTCCAAGCTAACAAAGTGTTTAGCAAACCAAAAGTCATTTGATCATGAACAGTTCACTAGTTTTGCATTTTATGTGGTCTACTAGAATCAAATATTTAACAGTTTGGTTTGACAGAGTTTTCGAAAGCCATCTTTTATTTGACACTTATGACTGTAAAACAGTGTCACATATTCTGTAGAATAACTGATGCCTCTAAAAGACTAATTTTGGCAATAAGGTATTACGTTGTGAAGTAATATTTTTCAAACTGCTGTATAAATGACTGTGTGTTAACCCCATTTTACTATTAATCCATCCCCATACCTAGTTCTAAACAGATTTGTAAATAACTTCTATTTAAAAATCTTAATCCTTCTAGAGTGAGAGAGAGAGAAAGAGAGAAAGAGAAAGAGAAAGAGAAAGAGAAAGAGAGAGAGAGAGAGAGAGAGAGAAAGAGAGTCAGTCCTTTCTGGGACTCCTTGATGTCAGGCAAGGCTTCTCTCTTGCACCTCTTTTTTTGTTTTGTTTGTGTTAGAAAACTCCTTCCAGAGTCTATCTGGAAAAACCACTTTACTGGAAACAGATCCCCAAGCGGCCAAGTGTTCGCTGTATAAGGATGATGTGACTGTCTTTTGTGCTGATTTTGGTGAAAGCACTCATCCAGACCTGCAAAGAATTCTGCCAAACTGCAGAGGTAAAAGTCAACTGCGGGATAGCAAAAGCCATGCTCTTTGGAGAGTGAGCTCTAATTCCCAGATTTTGCTTCAGTACACAGTAGAAGCCTGCCCTTCCCTGTCCCTCAGTTCACCCTCCTACAGGCCATTACTAGGTCTTTTGCTTCATCTGGGCTCCAAATTGGACAGAGAAAAATGGACAGTCATGTCATGTCACGCAGAGGTGGAAAAGTAGTTCCAGATATTCCCACGTTGCTGTGGGTCTTCTTTGCATGTCACTCTGTTTGCAGGACTTTGACAACATCCAAAGTAGGCTTGGTGGGTTGTTACATGTCTTGATTCTTTCTCCTGTCTCTCTGGGATAAAAAAGTGGGACAACTCCTATCCTAAAGATTAAAAGATGAATTTTGAAATTTAAATTCAAGATTTATGGTAACTAGTGCTACCATAAAAATTTGTAGGTAATGTCCCAGGCCCAGCATCATCAGTAAACCATATAGTGCCTGAATGATACAGCCTGCAGCTTGCGGCAGCATGAGTTGATCATATAGTGGCTAAATGGCACAGCCTGGAGTTGGCAGCAGATGAGGAGAAAATAGGGCTTCACAAACCCTAAAATTAAAAGATTAATTTTAAACTGTAAATTGAAGATTTATGGTAGCTAGTGCTACCCGAAAATTTGGTAGGTAATATCCCAGGCCCAGCAGCATCAGTAAACCAAATAGTGGCTAAAGGACACAGACTGAAGCTCATGGCAACATTAGGAGACCATAGGACCTCACAATCCCTAAGATTAAGATTCATTTTTAAATTTAAATTGAAGATTTATGGTAGCTAGTGCTACCATAAAAAATAATGTTCCAGGCCCAGCAGCATCAGTAAACCAAATAGTGGCTGAATGGCACAGCCTGGAGTTGGCGGCAGATGAGGAGACCATATAGTGGCTGAATGGCAAAGCCTAGAGTTTATGGAAGATGTGGAGACCATATAGTGGCTGAATGGCACAGCCTGGAGTTGGCGGCAGCATGAGTAAACCATATAGTGGCTGAATGGCACAGCCTGGAGTTAGCGGCAGATGAGGAGACCATATAGTGGCACAGCCTGGAGTTGGCCGCAGATGAGGAAACCATATAGTTGCTGAATGGCACAGCCTGGAGTTGGCGGAAGCATGAGTAAACCATATAGTGGCTGAATGGCACAGCCTGGAATTGGCAGAAGATGAGGAGACATAAGTGGCTGAATGGCACAGCCTGGAGTTGGTGGAAGATGAGGAGACCATTTAGTGGCTGAATAGCACAGCCTGGAGTTGGCGGCAGATGAGTAGGACATATAGTGGCTGAATGGCACAGCCTGGAGTTGGCGGTAGATGAAGAGATCATATAATGGCTGAATGGCACAGACTGGAGTTGGCGGCAGATGAGGAGACCATCTAGTGGCTTAATGGCACAGCCTGGAGTTGGCGGCAGATGAGGAAACCATATAGTGGCTGAATGGCACAGCCTGGACATGGCATCAGCATGAGGAGACCATCTAGTGGCTTAATGGCACAGCCTGGAGTTGGCGGCAGATGAGGAAACCATATAGTGGCTGAATGGCACAGCCTGGACATGGCATCAGCATGAGTAGAACATACAGTTGTTGAATGGCACAGCCTGGAGTTGGCGGCAGCATGAGTAGAACATATAGTGGCTGAATGGCACAACCTGGAGTTGGCGGCAGCATGAGTAGAACATATAGTGGCTGAATGGCACAGCCTGGAGTTGGCACTGAATAAGTAGAACATAAAGTGGCTGAATGGCAATGCCTGGAGTTGGCGGCAGATGAGGATACCATATAGTGGCTGAATGGCACAGCCTGGAGTTGGCGGCAGTTGAGGAGACCATTTAGTGGCTCAATGGCACAGCCTGGACTTGGTGGCAGCATGAGTAAAACATATAGTGGCTGAATGGCACAGCCTGGAGTTGGCGGCCGATGAGGAGACCATATAGTGGCTGAATGGCACAGCCTGGAGTTGGCGGAAGCATGAGTAAACCATATAGTGGCTGAATGGCACAGCCTGGAATTGGCAGAAGATGAGGAGACATAAGTGGCTGAATGGCACAGCCTGGAGTTGGTGGAAGATGAGGAGACCATTTAGTGGCTGAATAGCACAGCCTGGAGTTGGCGGCAGATGAGTAGGACATATAGTGGCTGAATGGCACAGCCTGGAGTTGGCGGTAGATGAAGAGATCATATAATGGCTGAATGGCACAGACTGGAGTTGGCGGCAGATGAGGAGACCATCTAGTGGCTTAATGGCACAGCCTGGAGTTGGCGGCAGATGAGGAAACCATATAGTGGCTGAATGGCACAGCCTGGACATGGCATCAGCATGAGGAGACCATCTAGTGGCTTAATGGCACAGCCTGGAGTTGGCGGCAGATGAGGAAACCATATAGTGGCTGAATGGCACAGCCTGGACATGGCATCAGCATGAGTAGAACATACAGTGGTTGAATGGCACAGCCTGGAGTTGGCGGTGAATAAGTAGAACATAAAGTGGCTGAATGGCAATGCCTGGAGTTGGCGGCAGATGAGGATACCATATAGTGGCTGAATGGCACAGCCTGGAGTTGGCGGCAGTTGAGGAGACCATTTAGTGGCTCAATGGCACAGCCTGGACTTGGCGGCAGCATGAGTAAAACATATAGTGGCTGAATGGCACAGCCTGGAGTTGGCGGCCGATGAGGAGACCATATAGTGGCTGAATGGCACAGCCTGGAGTTGGCGGAAGATGAGGGAGACATAAGTGGCTGGTTGGCACAGCCTGGAGTTGGCGGAGGATGAGGAGACCATTTAGTGGCTGAATGGAACAGCCTGGAGTTGGCGGCAGATGAGGAGACCATATAGTGGCTGAATGGCAGAGTCCTGGAGTTGGCGGCAGTTGAGAAGACCATTTAGTGGCTCAATGGCACAGCCTGGAGTTGGCGGCAGATGAGGAAACCATATTCTGGATTTTGCTAAAGCGTTTGATACTGTCCCTCATAGACGTCTGACAGGTAAGTTAAGGTCTTTGGCTTTGGAAATTTTAGTTTGTAACTGGATTGAACACTGGCTCATGGATCGTACCCAGAGAGTGGTGGTCAATGATTCGTACTCTGATTGGTCCCCGGTAATTAGTGGTGTACCCCAAGGTTCTGTACTGGGACCGCTGTTTAATTTATCAATGATATAGAGTGTTATGATTCGGCAGGCTGGATGTGGATCCTCTGTGTCAGCGAGGGATTGGTGTGGACCGTGTCGGTGGACCGGTTCTAGGGTTGCTACTGGTATTCACCAGAGCCCGCCGCAAAGCGGGATGGTCTTACTGCAGCGGTAGCAACCAGGTCGTATCCACCGGCAACGGCTCAACCTCGCTGACTGCTGAGAAGGCGTGGGACAGAAGGACTAGGCAGAGGCAAGGTCAGACGTAGCAGAAGGTCGGGGCAGGCGGCAAGGTTCGTAGTCAATAGCAATAGCAAGAGGTCAGGTACACTGGTAAGGCAAACACTGTAACGCTTTCTCTGGCACAAAGGCAACAAGATCCGGCAAGGAAGTGAAGGGGAAGTGAGGTTAAATAGACAGGGAGCAGGTGGAGGCTAATTAGATTGATTGGGCCAGGCACCAATCATTGGTGCACTGGCCCTTTAAATTTTAGAGAGCTAGAGAGGAAAGCCGCGAGCACTCCAGGGAGGAGCAGGGACCCGGAGCGCTCGGCGTAACAGTACCCCCCCCTTAGGTCTCCCCCTCTTTTTGTCCAAATGTCGCTCCACATGGGACGAGGACATTGGGAGCGATTGTAGAGTCTCCTTCTGGAGGACAGTGAAGTCCTGGGTATGGTCATCAACGGCAGGCAGTTCAGAAGGAATGGGAATGGGGAGGGGGGGCAGAGGGTGAAACTTGGTACGGGGCAGAGTGTTACCAGGATGGGGGCTATGAGGAGGCAAAGCATAGTCCTGATAGGCCTTGGGTAGACCAGGTGTAGGAGGAGGCACTGAGGCTTGCCTGACGGGACTGGGAGCAGACGTGAGGCATTTTTTGTGGCAAGAAGTACCCCAGCACTTGATTTCCCCGGTGGTCCAGTCAAGGGTAGGAGAGTGGCGTTGGAGCCATGGCAGACTGAGGAGGACTTCAGAGGTGCAGTTGGGCAAAACAAAAAATTAAATTTTTTCGTGATGCAGTCCAATGCTCATGAGCAGGGGTTCTGTGCTGTAACGCACGGTGCAGTCCAATTTAACTCCGTTGACCGAGGAAATGTAGAGCGGTTTGACAAGACGGGTCACAGGGATGTTGAACTTATTAACAAAAGAGGCCAAAATAAAATTTCCCACAGAACCAGAGTCCAAGAAGGCCATAGCTGAGAAGGAAGAGTTGTCAGAAGGAGAAATCCGTACTGACACAGTGAGACGTGGAGAAGAAGACTTCAGACCAAGAGACGCCAGTACATGCTGGGAGTTGTAGTTTTACAACAGCTATAGGCACACTCGTTGGAAAATACTGAGTTAGGTAACAGAACCTAACTGAAGGTTTTCCAACCAGTGTGCCTCCAGCTGTTGCAAAACTACAACTCCCAGCATGCACGGTCTGTCAGTACATGCTGGGAGTTGTAGTTTTGAAACAGCTGGAGGTTTTCCTCCCGTGTAAATGTACAGGGTACATTCACATGGGCAGGTTTACAGTAAGTTTATTGCTTCAAGTATGAGCTGCCGCAAATTTCTAATGGGAAGCTCCCAGCATTTCCGGACAGCCACTGACTGTCCAGGCATGCTGGGAGTTTAGCAACAACTGGAGGCACCCTGTTTGGGAATCACTGGCATAGAATACCCCTATGCCCACCCCTATGCAATCCCTAATTTAGTCCTCAAATGCGCATAGCGCTCTCTCACTTAGGAGCCCTGTCGTATTTCAAGGAAACAGTTTAGGGCCACATATGGGGTACTTCCGTACTCGGGAGAAATTGCACTACAAATTTTGGGGGGCTAACATGCTGTTGTTGCCCCATACTTTTTATTTTCACAAGTGTTAAAAGGAAAAAAAGACCCCCAAAATGTGTAACACAATTTCTCCTGAGTACGGAAATACCCCATATGTGGGCGTAAAATGTTCTGCGGGTGCATAACAAGGCTCAGGAGTGAGAGCGAACTATGTACATTTGAGGCCTAAATTGGTGATTTGCACAGGGGCGGCTGATTTTACAGCGGTTCTGACATAAACACAAAAAAGAAATATCCACATGTGATCCCATTTTGGAAACTAAACAGAATGTAACAATGGGTATAGTGAGCCTCAACACCCCACAGGTATTTAATGAAAATTCTTCAAAGTTGGATGGAAAAAAATATATATTTTTTTTCACAAAAATGCTGGTGTTATCCTAAATTTTTCATTTTCACAAGGGAAAATAGGAAAAAAGTGCCCCAAAATTTGTAACACCATTTCTTCTGAGTAAGAACATACCCCATATGTGGATGTTAAGTGCTCTGCTGGTGCACTACAATGCTCAGAAGAGAGGGAGCGTCATTGGGATTTTGGAGAGAGAATGTGTCTGGAATTGAAGGCCACGTGTGTTTCCAAAGCCCCCATAGTACCAGAACAATGGACCCCCCCCCCACTTGTGACCCCATTTTGGAAACTACACCACTCATGTAATGTAATAATGGGTACAGTGAGCATTTACACCCCACAGGTGTCTGACAGATTTTTGGAACAGTGGTACGTGAAAATGAAAAATTTAATTTTTCATTTGCACAGCCCACTGTTCCAAAGATCTGTCAAACGCCAGTGGCGTGTAAATACTCACTGCAATTCTGTGAGGCATGTAGTTTCCAAAATGGGGTCACATGTGGGGGGGTCCACTGTTCTGGCACCACGGTGGGCTTTGTAAACGCACATAGCCCCCGACTTCTATTCCAACCAAATTCTGTCTCCAAAAGCTCAATGGCGCTCCTCCTCTTCTCAGCATTGCAGTTTGCCCGCAGAGCACTTGATGTCCACACATTTGGTATTTCCATACTCAGAAGAAATGGGGTTACAAATTTTGGGGGTCATTTTCTCCTATTACCCCTTGTAAAAATGTAAATTTGGGAAAAAAAACAGCATTTTAGTTTTTTTTCATTTACACATCCGACTTTTTTTTTTTTCATTTACACATCCGACTTTAATGAAAAGTCGTCAAACACCTGTGAGGTGTTAAGGCTCGCTGTACCCCTTGTTGCGTTCCTTGAGGGGTGTAGTTTCCAAAATAGTATGCCATGTGTTTGTTTTTTTTTGCTGTTCTGGCAGCATAGGGGCTTCCTAAATGCAACATGCCCTCCAAAATCCATTTCAGCAAAATTCGCTTTTCAAAAGCCAAATGTGACTCCTTCTCTTCTGAGCATTGTAGTGCGCCAGCAGAGCACTTGATGTCCACACATGGGGTATTTCCATGCTCAGAAGAGATGGGGTTAAACATTTTGTGAGGCATTTTGTCCTATTATCCCTTGTAAAATAAATTTGAGGGAAAACCAGCATTTTAGTGAAAAAAAAAATTCATTTACACATCCAACTTTAACGAAAATTCATCAAACACCTGTGGCGTGTTAAGGCTCACTGGACCCCTTGTTACGTGCCTTGAGGGGTGTAGTTTCCAAAATAGTATGCCATGTGGGGGTTTTCTGCTGTTCTGGTACCATAGGGGCTTCCTAAATGTGACATGTCCCCAAAAACCATTTCAGAAAAACTCACTCTCCAAAATCCCACTGCAGCTCCTTCCCTTCTGAGCCCTCTACTGTGCCCGTCGAACACTTGACATACACATATGAGGTATTTCCTTACTCAAGAGAAATTGGGTTACACATTTTAGGAAGATTTCTCTCCTTTTACCCCTTGTAAAAATTCAAAAATTAGGTCTACAAGAACATGCCAGTATAAAAAATGAAGATTTTGAATTTTCTCCTTCAATTTGCTGCTATTCCTGTGAAACACCTAAAGGGTTAACAAACTTTTTGAATGTCATTTTGAATACTTTGAGGGGTGCAGTTTTTATAATGGGGTCATTTATGGGGTATTTCTAATATGAAAGCCCTTCAAATCCACTTCAAATCTGAACTGGTCCCTGAAAAATTTCGATTTTGAAAATTTTGCGGAAAATTGCTGCTACGGTATAATTTGAAGCCCTCTGATGTCTTCCAAAAGTAAAAACATGTCAACTTTATGATGGAATCATAAAGTAGACATATTGTATATGTGAATCAATATATGATTTATTTGGAATATTCATTTTCCTTATAAGCAGAGAGCTTCAAAGTAAAAAAAAATGCAAAATTTTCTATTTTTTCATCAAATTTTGGACTTTTTCACCAAGAAATTATGCAAGTATCGACAAAAATTTACCACTAATATAAAGTAGAATATGTCCCAAAAAAAACTATCTCAGAATCAGAATGAAAGGTAAAAGCATCCCAGAGTTATTAATGTTTAAAGTGACAGTGGTCAGATGTGCAAAAAAATGGCTGGGTCCTACTGTGAAAATTGGCTGGGTCCTTAAGGGGTTGAGTGTATGAGGCAACTCATAGCTCTCTGCCCCTCTCTGTAATACACTGCTGTAGAAAGTGACTGGGAGGTTAATGGATGCAGTAAAAATTATTTTCTGTGAAAAAAGCACTGCTCTCTGTCCACCAGAATGCTGATGTGACTATGAGGTGAAACACTGCTGTAAAAAGCTTGTCTGTGTAACGCATAGCGCTGTCCTATCTCTCTGCAGGGAAAAGATAAAGTGACAAGCCAGAATATGGCTGCCGATTATATAGGGCTGTGACATCACAGGGGTGACTGGCATGTGATTCAGGATAATCCCGCCTACACAGAGTTCCTTGCCCCATGTCTTCACATGTGGATCCACCATTTTAGATGCCCTGGAGCCTGGACCGCACTAAATGGAGTTTAATAAAGTGATTCACGCAAAAGAATCACGGCGATATTCGCATTCGTTACGAATCAAATTTTTTATGAAATTCGTAACAAATTTTGATTCGTGTGATTCAATTCGCTCATCTCTAATCCTTTTAACTGGGAACCACTCTGGTACTACCAGGAATTTCTCAAGTCAATGAGGAAATTTCAGCAGGATGGACACAAGTCCGATGGTGGAAACCAAAACCTGCCCACAAACGCATTTAAAGGCAGGATTCCTTTAGATCTATTCTAGGGCTCTCTGTAGCCACAGCTAACACAATTTAGAAATATGTGGCTTTTAACAGGCTTATCAACAGACCCAAAGATCTGGCATTGATGGCTTCTAGTGCTTTATTGTTTAATTTTGTGGCTTTATAATGTGTGCAGGAATGTTAGTGTAGCATGCTGTATGTTGAACTGTCACATTATGTATAGGAATTAATTTATTATGCACTTCTTCCTAGCCTGCAATGCAACACAGTACATTGTATGTATGTTTATGATTGCTTATGAATTAGGTTTAAAATATTTGGTTCTGCTATACATTTTATAGTAAATCGAAAGGTGCAAGTAAAATATACAATTGGAGAGGAAAAAGCCATCATGTTGATGGGAAAATAAAAGAAAATGAAAATTAAACAAAATAGCAAAAATTAAAATTGGCTGTGTCTGCAAGGATAAAATGGGTTGTGTTAAATTAAATGAGCTCTCACATATACTAAAAAGTAAAGATATGCAGTGATCACTACCATGAAGCACTTCCTATTTACACAGCCTTCCATACCTGCAAAATATACGGTGCTGGTTGATCTCAAAAAGAATCTAGCTGCCCTAGCCTGCATACCATAGTGGAGCCACAATGGGCATTTGTAAACCTTCTAATCACAAGCAGTTTCTACTGCTGACACTATCTGTTGTAATATATATTGGCAAATCACCACTGAGGTTAAGACAATCTACATGAGGAATCACAAATCAGCAGTATAGTAATAATTGTAGAAGAACCAAATTACATTTCCTAATGTAAGTCTTTTATTTATTTTATTTCTTTACATATTACAGTAAAACTATTTTAGAATATTTTACAGATAGTTTAAAAAAAATCTTTTAGGTAAGGATTTTTTTTTCTATTACATCATTTCATTTCACTTGGAAAAATAAGCTGTTGAAATTCAATCAAAGCCTGAGAAGCAAAAAGAGGCCACAATGTTTGATTCCAAAAAATCAATACCTTTCAAGAAGCCATCTCTGCAATGCCACTGTAAGTCAGATAATAGTGTGCTAACCTAAAATAAGGTGCATTAAAAAGTGACATTAATGACCCACTTGCTTCTGAAAGGATGGCAACTTGCCATTGCTAGAATTATATTAAAAGGTGGTTTTAGCAAGTGATCACCTGGTTTCGGTTTTCTCCCAAGTATAAATGTAAATCCCTTTCTTCACTATTGCATCATGTTTGCTTTCGGGTGAGGTGTAATTTACGTCACTTCAATCATCATTCTAGTTATCACAGTTAATGCTATTTTTATCTAGGAGCTGAGGAAAGTGCTCTCTATCACTTAAGTGCAGCAAAAAAGTGCAAACATGTTACACAAAAAAAATGTGCATGAGGATTGCACGTTTGCAAAGGATAGGGGATAAGATGTTAGATTGTGGGGCTCCCGCCACTGGGGACCTCTGCGATCTCTGGGCTGGCAGCTGTGGCGTCACACCACGCCCCCTCCATTCATGTCTATGGAAGGGGGCGTGGCACCTAGTGCAGAGCCGTCACGCCTCCTTCCATAGACTTGCATGGAGGGGGCGTGGCAGCCTGCATTGGGCACGGAGCAGAGTTTGCTCCATGCCCCGAATGACAGAGGTGCCGGCCCGAAGATCGCGGGGCTCCCCACTGGCAGGACCCTCTCGATCTAATATCTTATTCCCTATCCTTTGGATAGGAGATAAGATGTGTGCAGCAGAGTACCCCTTTAACCCCTTATCCTCTTAAGGACTTAGGGTGTACCTGTACGCCTTCCGCCCGGTCCTGGTATTTAAAACGGGGTCACGCTGGGACCCCGCGTCATACCAGGTCGGTCCCGGCAGCTAATGATAGCCGGGACCCTGGGCTAATAGCTATTAACCCTTTAGACACGGCGATCAAAGTTTATTGCCGTCTCTAAAATGAAAGTGGAAGCTTTCCGGCAGCTCAGTCAGGCTGATCGGGACTATCACGATAAAATCGCAATGTCCCGATCAGCTAGCACGCGAGCAGAGGTCCACTTACCTTGCTCTGCCACGTCCGATCGGCTTTTGATTGCTCCAAGCCTGAGATACAGGCTTGAGCAATCGACTGCCCATGACACTGATCCATGCAAAGCTAAGGCTTTGCAGGGATAAGTGTAAAAGATCAGTGTGTACAGTGTTATAGCCCCCTATGGGAGCTATAACAGTGCAAAAAAAAGTTTTCCCTAATAAAAGTTTGAATCACCCCCCTTTTCCCATAAAAAAAAACTGTGTGAATAAAAATAAACATATGTGGTATCGCCGAAATATAAAAATATATCGCTAATTAAACTGCATGGTCAATGGTGTACACGCAAAAAAATCCCAAAGTCCAAAATAGCGTAATTATGGTCACTTTTCATGTCATGAAAAAATTTATAAAAAGCGATCAAAAAGTCCGATCAATACAAAATTGGTGCCGGTAAAAACTTCAGATTACGACGTAAAAAATGAGCCCTCATCTTGGCCCGTAGGCAGAAAAATTAAAAAGTTATAGGGGTCAGAATCTGAAAATTTTTAACATATAAATTTTCCTGCATGTAGTTATGATCTTTTTCAGAAGCACGACAAAATCAAATATAAGTAGGGTATCATTTTAACCATATGGACCTACAGAATAAAGATAAGGTGTCATTTTTACCGAAAAATCCACTGCGTAGAAACGGAAGCCCCCAAAATTACAACATGGCATTTTTTCTTCAATTTTGTCGCACAATGATTTTTTTTCCGTTTTGCTGTGGATTTTTTTTGGTAATATGACTAATGTCACTGCAACGTAGAATTGTTGGTGCAAAAAATAAGCCATCATATGGAATTTATGGGGTTAATGACAAGGGTTTTTTCCATTTTTGCACTTCAATGTTTTGCTCCTTACCTTTAAAAAATCATAACTCTTTTTCCTCATCGTCCCTACAGCAGCACAGAAGGGATATATCAGATCCCGCTCCCATGTCAGGACCGTCCCCTAGAACTTAATTAACAATTAATACTTAATTAGTAACGGGGCGGGCCAGACCCCCATAAAGGCCCCTTTCACCAATGTCACACTGTGTTTTTTTCAGTCCTCACCTGTAGGATCGTCCATTCATCCATTCTGGCCTTGCGGGGTCCTGGCTACCACGGTCCAAGCCATTGCGGGGTCTCTGGCAGGTACCTATGGGATATTCGCTGGTTAAATACCGTTGCGGGGCATCGGTTCCATGTAACCTATGAATACCTGGCCCGGTGCGGGGCCCTGGCGATATTAAGGTACCTAGACGTGACTGATCTGCAGTCTCGACAGAAATAGATGTGTACAGTCATAGCCGTGCGGGGTCCGGCGAGTTCTATGTCTAAAGTCCGGTGCGGGGTCCCGGCATTCTAGACAGTTTGCCGGCAGTAGCAGAGTCCTATTGTGCGGTGCGGGGTCTCCGCTTACATGGCTGAAAAGTTATCAGGTTCTGCTCTGTATTACTGTCGTGCTATGCAATGGTAACTCACTTGGTGCGCGCTGCTGCTGTGCTCCTCTGTTGTTCTCTCTGCCGGCATTCAGCGCATCAGGCGCGTGGTCCAGGCGCGCGTCCTCCAGCTGTTTGTGTGCTGGGAGGGCGCGCGCTTCTGACGTCACCGGGGTTGCCTCTCCACGGGGGGCCGGCGGAAGAGGCCTTATTAGACCGGGAGCTCGGTGTTGCCGCTCTCTCTGAGCTGGGCAGCCGGGTTCTGGGTCTGATAAGGTTAGTTGCCAGTGGTTGCCGTGAGCAACTATCTCTGGCCTGAGCATTATGTTATATATTATATTTATTGCAATAAATATGTGTTTCAGATGTCCTCTGAAGCGAGTGCTGGGAAAAAGAAATCTAAGGTTAAACACAGACTATGTGTGTCTTGTGAGCAGCCCCTTCCAGATGAGTGCCCATATGAGGACTGTGATAGCTGTGCAAAGAAAAAAGAGCTTGCAGCATCTGTAGAAGCAAGGAGATGTATAAGCTGTCTGCAGACGCTTATGGAGGAGTGGCCGTCTGACATATGTAAGAATTGTTCACCCCCAGAAGCGGATTTAGCCACGGAGGCAAAAACCTTTTTTTCCTGGTTCAGAGACAAATTCTCTCAGGATAGAGATGAGGGAAAGAGGCGAAAGAAGCTTTCAAGGGAGCGTACTGGTTCAGCTGCCAGCAGTTCCTCCTCTGACCAGGCTAATAAGAGAAGGAGAAAGACGGCGGTTGGTTCTGGTTCAAGTTCCACGTCTTCTCACGCTTCTTCCTCTCCAGGGCCCTCCACTAGGAGGAAAAAGAAGCACCATAGGAAGCAGAGTTTTTCTTCCTCAAATTCTTCCTCTTCTTCTAGCTCTTCCTCGGGGGCGAAAGGGCTGACTGAGGATTTTTACCTTTTAAAAAAAAAGAGACGGCAGAAGGCCTGATCAAAAAGGTCAAGCATTGTGTAGAATCTGGCAAGCATGAACGCTCCAGACAAAATAAAGAAGCCTTATTCTATTTTCCTAGGAAAAAGTCCAGAGTGCTGCCTGGGCACCAGGTCCTTAAAAAGATAATGGAGAAAGAATGGGAGAAACCGGATAAGCGGCTAGATCTTGGATCACGCTTCCGGATGATGTACAAATTGGATCCATCGGCCTCTGAACTTTGGGATCAACCTGCAGCAGTGGACCCAGCAGTAGCTGGTCTATCTAAAAAATCTTTTTTTCCAGCTGATGAATCTACGCTGTTGAGAGACCCCTTAGACAGAAGAGCAGATACCTTGTTGAAAAGAACCCATCTTAACCTTGCATCACTCAGCAAGGCAGCGCTGTCGTCAGTGCCTGTCTCCAGGGCTCTTAGACTGTGGCTAGGTAATCTATCCCAGGATATAGAGGCAGGAGTCTCTAGGCATAAGCTGTCCCGACAGTTATCCTCGCTCAAGTCAGCGGCGGATTACCTATGCGATTTTTCTATTGATGTGCTAAAAATTGCGGCCAAAAGTATGGCAGTGGCAAACTCCACTCGTAGAGCGATTTGGCTGAAGCCCTGGGCAGGCGATGCGTCATCCAAAGGGCATTTCTGTTCTCTACCCTTTGAGCCGGGTAAGCTCATTGGGAAGAAGCTTGACAAAGTGTTAAAGCAAAAGAAGAAGGAGAAGGAATTGGATGTTATGCAATCCTTTCGGAAACCCTTTAAGAACTTTCGTGGCCAGAGAAATAAAGGCGGCAACCGTAGACGTTTTTTTCAACAGAGGGAGAGAAAATACCAGCCTAGATACCAGGATAGGAAAAAGAAGCAGTCAGGTCCGGGTCCCAATCCCAAGACTGACTTCTGACGCCAGGCACGATGGACCGGTGGGCGCAAGATTGCTGGAGTTTCTTCCAGAATGGCAGTCAGTTACCTCCGACCCCTGGGCCCTGAGAATTATTCAGGAGGGGTATGCGCTAGAGTTTGTACACCGGCCGAGGGACCGATTTTTTCTCAACCAAGACAAAGATTTCAGAGTCCGGTCGCTCCTGTCGGAGTTCCTTCAGAAAGCGGCACTGGAGTCTGTCCCCAGTGGGGAGGAGTTTCAAGGGGTATACTCACATGTGTTCCCAGTACCGAAGCCAGACCAGAAATGGCGATTAATCATAGACCTGAGATACCTCAACAGATACTTAAAGAAGGTAAAATTCAAGATGGACAATATAAGATCACTATACAGCATTGCCAGTCCTGGGGATGTCATGGTCTGCCTGGACTTGAAGGACGCATACCTCCACGTACCCATAAAAAAGGAGGACAGAAAATTTTTGAGAATAGCTGTCCAAGGGAGAGATCAGGTCCATCATTTTCAGTTCAGGGCGCTGCCCTTTGGGTTGTCACCCGCACCCAGGATTTTTACCAAACTGGTCGTTGTTCTGGTAGCAGCACTTCGGCTCCAGGGAATAAAGATTGTGCCGTACCTCGACGACTGGCTAATCATTGCCAGCAATACGGAAACTTTGAAGAACCATCTTCAAATCTGCCTCTCTATGCTGCAGAAGGTGGGGTTCATGGTGAACCATCAGAAATCCAAGTTAACCCCCTCCTCTCGTGTTCAGTTTCTGGGGCTTCTGGTGGATCTGCAGCAAATGAAAATTTTTCTTCCAGAAGAAAAAATAGTTCGCACAAGACAGAAAATCATGAAGCTCCAGCGTTGCTCAAGAATTTCTATCAGGGAAGCGATGAGTACGCTGGGATTACTAACAGCCTCCATAGAGGCAGTGCCATGGGCAAAAAGCCATTTGAGGAGCTTCCAGCAAGAAATTCTGAAAGCATGGAACAAGAGCCTGGCACATCTGAACTCCTTCATGAAAATCTCCCCTGTTGTCAGAAGGGATTTGCTGTGGTGGACCATCAGGGCGAATGTGAGTCAAGGGAAGAGTTTTGTTACCGAGCATCAAACTGTCATCACTACGGATGCCTCAGCCGCAGGTTGGGGTGCACACCTCGGCAATCACTGGACCCAAGGTACTTGGTCTGCGAAGATGAGATTAAGATCCTCCAACTATCGGGAGTTAAAAGCCATCCATCTTGCCCTGCTCCACTTCGAGTCTTATGTCTGCAAGAGATCTGTTCTGTTGCAAACAGACAACGCCACAGCGGCTTATTATTTAAACAAACAGGGCGGCACACGGTGCGCGACCCTACAACACCTGTGTGCCCAGATCATGCACTGGGCGGAACAAGTTGTCACAGATCTGAAGGCAATTCACATCAGAGGAACTTTGAATCAGCAGGCGGACCTCCTGAGCAGGCAGGCCCTACTTCCTACAGAATGGTCTCTCAACATGAAGCATCTCAGACCACTATTCCTCAGATGGGGGTTTCCAGAGATCGACCTTATGGCAACCAAAGAGAACACCAGGTTGAAGAAATTCGGGTCTCTGAATGTGTGGGAACATCCGGAAGTCCTGGATGCGTTCTCCATCCCTTGGAACAACAAGTTTATCTATCTGTTTCCCCCACTGCCTCTTCTACCGAGAGTCTTAGGGAAAATCCTGAAGGAAGGACCATCGGCCATCCTAATAGCACCATTCTGGCCTCGCAGAGTGTGGTTCCCACTACTGCTCCAGTTAGCGGAGGGGAGTTTCTTCAGGTTTCCTGCAGCAGTAGACCTTCTAATACAGAAAGGGTTCTTTCATCCTCAACCAGGCAGACTACATCTAACTGCCTGGTTTCTGAGAGGGAAAGACTATTGAACCTGGGTCTCTCTGATGAAGTTATAAATACTTTGCTGTCATCCAGGAGGCCATCAACTAACCTCGTATATACAAAATTGTGGAGAAAATTTGTGAGCTGGCTATCATCGGCTAACCTGCAGTTTTCAGTGGAAAACGTGCTTCAATTTCTGCAAGAGGGGTTCGACAAAGGTCTTAAACCTAATACCCTTAGGGTTCACATGACCTCTATTAATGCAATGTCTGATGGGAAATTTGCAAACCACCCTCTTATTTCCAGATTTTTTAAAGCCCTGAAGAAACTGAGACCGACAGTGAAGCCTCCAGTTGCACTTTGGGATCTGACTCTAGTTTTGAACGCCCTCACAAAAGAACCGTTTGAGCCCATTGCAGAAGTGGAACTAAAATGGCTCACCATGAAGCTTCTCTTTCTCATTGCCATTACATCAGCCAAGAGGGTAGGGGAGCTACAGGCTCTCTCTTCAAAGTCTCCTTTTCTGAAGATCCTTCCAGAGGGTGTGAGACTTCGCACCGTTCCTTCTTTTATACCTAAGGTAGCATCAGTGGCTAACATTAACAGAGAGGTGTTTCTACCAGTGTTTTGCCCCAACCCTGTATCAGAGGAGCAGGAAAAGTTCCATCGACTTGATGTCAAGCGTTCCCTGGTCTCTTATTTAAGTCGAGTCCAGCACTTTCGGAAGGAAGAGAATCTTTTTGTTCTGCCTGCAGGAGCTAGAATGGGTTACAAAGCTTCTAAGGATACGCTGGCCAGATGGATCCGGTCTACTATTGTGGAAGCCTACCAGAAAGATGGAAGGGATCCTCCACATCCATTGAAAGCCCATTCAACCAGAGCTACATCTACATCTTGGGCAGAAAGGGAGCAAGTCTCCTTACTGGAAATCTGCAATGCAGCATCGTGGTCATCTACATCTACCTTCGCCCGTCATTACAGGCTGGACCTGCAGACCCAGAGCCCAGCCTTTAGTACCGGAGTATTGTCTGCTGTTGGCAAGAATTAACCCCCCCTTTGTTATCTTTGGTAGATCCCTTCTGTGCTGCTGTAGGGACGATGAGGAAAGTCGGTATTTACTTACCGTAATAGTTCTTTCCTCGAGTCCCGAAGGCAGCACAACACCCACCCTAATAAATTCGTTTTTGTTATTGCATCAGTTGGTCTTAATTATTACACAGTGTGACATTGGTGAAAGGGGCCTTTATGGGGGTCTGGCCCGCCCCGTTACTAATTAAGTATTAATTGTTAATTAAGTTCTAGGGGACGGTCCTGACATGGGAGCGGGATCTGATATATCCCTTCTGTGCTGCCTTCGGGACTCGAGGAAAGAACTATTACGGTAAGTAAATACCGACTATATTTTGCACCTAAAAATTCATATGATGGCTTATTTTTTGTGCCACCAATTCTACTTTGTAATGACATCAGTCATTTTATCCAAAAATCTACTAGGAAACAGAAAAAAAAATAATTGTGCGACAAAATTGAAGAAAAAACTAAAATGTTTAACTTTTGGGGGATTCCGTTTCTACGCAGTACATTTATCGGTAAAAATGACACCTTATCTTTATTCTGTAGGTCCATACGGTTAAAATGATATTCTACTTATATTTGATTTTGTCGTACTTCTGGAAAAAATCATAACTATATGCAGGAAAATGTAAACGTTTAAAATTGGCATTTTTCTGACCCCTATAACTTTTTTATTTTTCCACATACGGGGCGATTTGAGGGATCATTTTTTGCGCCGTGATCTGAGGTTTTTAGTGGTATCACTTTTTTATTGATCGGACTTTTTGATTGCTTTTTAAAAATTTTTCCATGATATAAAAAGTGACAAAAAATAAGTTATTTTGGACTTTGGAATTTGTTTGCGTGTACGCCATTGATCGTGCGGTTAAATTAATGATATATTTTTATAACTTGGATATTTCTGCACACGGAATGGGAAAAGGGGGTTGATTCTAACTTTTATTAGGGAAGGGGTTAAATAATTTTTATTAACTTTTTTTCAACTTTTTTTTTTTTGTAATGTTCTAGCTCTAATAGGGGGCTATAACATTGCACACACATGTCTTTTACATTGATCAATGGTTTCTCATAGGAAACCATTGATCAATGATTCTGCCGCTTGACTGCTCATGTCTGGATCTCAGGCACTGAGCAGTCATTCGGGGATCGGACATCAGGAGGCAGGTAAGGGGACCCTCCTCGTGTCCTACAGCTGTTCGGGATGCCGTGATTTCACCGCGGCAGTCCCGAACAGCCCACTGAGCTAGCCGGGGGTAGTTTAGTTTCACTTTAGATGGGGCGATCAACTTTGAACGCCTCATCTTTATGGGTTAACAGTGTGCAGCCCCTTGTTATAGAAAGGGAGCGGACTCACGGCGTACAAGTTACGCCCTTGATCCTTAACAGGTTAAACTCCTTCCCTGTATTTGTAGCTACCACTTCTACAGGGGGGCTATTCCATGCATCCACTACTCTCTCAGTAAAGTAATACTTCCTGATATTGCTGCAGAAACCTTTGCATTTCTAATATAAAACTATTGTACCAAATGTTTAAAACAACATGCTCCATACCTGGAATTGTCCACCTTCCCACTGAAAATGCTTAAAATTTGTCAGTTTTTTATTACCTCCTTCAGTGTCTTCCATACTTTTCAGCAATCTATAATTCTGCTTTTCCTTCCTGCAGACTTTCTGGATATATTCACAAGCCTCTTCAGTCAATAAAACGTTTGTCTATGGTAACACAGCAACTTAAGGGGGTACTCCAGTGGCAACCTTTTTTTATCAACTGGTGCCAGAAAGTTAAACAGATTTGTAAATTACTTCTATTACTAAATTTTAATCCTTCCAGTACTTTTTAGGGGCTGTATACTACAGAGGAAACACTTTTCTTTTTGGATTTCTCTTCTGTCACAACCTCAGTGCTCTTTGCTGACCTCTGCTGTCCATTTTAGGAACTGTCCAGAGCAGCATATGTTTGCTATGGGGATTTTCTCCTGCTCTGGACAGTTCCTAAAATGGACAGCAGAGGTCAACAGAGAGCACTGTGGTCATGACAGAAGAGAAATACAAAAAGAAAAGCATTTCCTCTGTAGTATGCAGCCGCTAATAAGTAGTGGAAGGATTAATATTTTTTTATACAAGTAATTTACAAATCTGTTTAACTTTCTGGCGCCAGTTTATTAAAAAAAATAATGTTTTCCACCGGAGTACCCCTTTAATGACAGTAAAATCAAAATTTTTTGGAGTTGGCCACAAGTTTGACTTAAAAAAAAAAAGTTTTCCACCGGAGTACCCCGTTAAGACAAAATAAAAAGAGATCCTTGTCTATTTCATGTGATAATTCTGGTAGCCAAAATGTGTAAACAGTTTGCATATGGATATTCTAGACACAAAAAAGTATAAAGAATCACACGTAAAATATAATATGACATTTTTGTCAATTTTTATTTTATTAGGAAAGAAAGGAACTGATGATGTAATCTCAGTAGACTTGTGACCAACCCCCAAGAAATCAGATTAGATGATCAATAATGAGCTCAGGAAGTCCCGGTCACACACCATTTTACAGTTTCTTGATATGTCCTTCTGTTCTTGAGATACGTCCTTCTCTTCTTGAGATATTTTCCTAACAATTCTTGAAATGTGTCAGATGAGCGGGAATTACATTTTAAGAATGGGAGAAATTATCAGGTGATTGGCAGGAAAATACAGTCAGGAAGTGTGTATTGGTAAGACACGCACCTCAATGTACAACATACACACCCTCTGACTGTATAATCCTGCCCATCACCAGTCTCTCTCATTATTAAAATTAAGTTCACGCCCATCTGACTGATGTATTGAATCATCAGTCTAGCAATATCAGAAACAGAGGAGTGTATCAAAAAACTGTAAAAAGGTGTGTGATCAGGGCAACTTAAGCTACTTAAAGGGGTACTCTGGTTGAATTTTTTTTTTTTAAATCAACTGGGGCCAGAAAGTTAAACCGATTTGTAAATTACTTCTATTTAAAAAATCTTTACCCTTCCAGTACTTTTTAGCAGCTGTATGCTACAACGGAAATTATTTTCTTTGTCTGTGTCAGAAACTGTCCGGAGCAGCATAGGTTTGCAATGGGGATTTTCTCCTGCTCTGGACAGTTCCTGATACGGACATCAGATGTCAGCAGAGAGCACTGTGGACAAGACAAAAAAGAAATTCAAAAAGAAAATCAATTTCTCTGTTGCATACAGCTGATAAAAAATACTGGAAGGGTAAAGATTTTTTAATAGAAGTCATTTACAAATCTGTTTAACTTTCTGGCACCAGTTGATTAAAAAAATGTTTTCCCACCGGCATACCCCTTTAATGACAGTAAAATCAAAATTTTTAGGAGTTGGCCCCAGGTCCTCTTTAGAGGGGTACTCCGCTGCTCAGCCTTTGAAACAAACTGTTCCGAACGCTGGAGCCGGGAGCTCATGATGCAATGCCCCGCCCCCTCAATGCAAGTCTATGGGAGGGGGTGTGATGGCTGTCAAGCCTTCTCCCATAGACTTGCATTGAGGGGGGCAGGGTGTGACATCATGATGGTCGGGACTATGACATCATGAGCCGGCAGCTCCAGCGTTCAGAACAGTTTGTTGCAAACACTGAGCAGCAGAGTACTCCTTTTAATGTAGATATGGTATGTCACCTACAATCCATTGAGTCTTCTCAGGGATCTTGGTGATGAAAGTTGAGTGCACTTGAATAGAAGTTCTTTGTTCTTTTGTTACCTTAATAACCATTAAAAAAAAAGGGGGGTAAGGGGAAAGAAAGAAAAAGAGGATGTTTGCACCTTTTCATAAGAAAATGTATTCAGGGGGGCGTGTCCTGCAGTGCATGGCGGCGGTCGCATAAACCTTGTGCTCCGCTGCAGCCCAGGCCTAATAGCGGCTAAACAGCATTGATCCTGAGCATATCGCTACGGCAATTGTGCCCACCGGTACCTGAACTATCGGGGCACCTGATGATGACCCGGAGGCGAGGGAAAAAGAGCCCACTGAAGCTCACGGCGTTCTTTCCTGCTGCAGAGGCCTCACAAGATGGCGCGGCTCAGTGCGGGTCAGCGTCTCCGGCTACTGGAAGTGCCTCACCAGCGTCTTCATCCTCTCAGACGGGTTGCGCCCTGGAGGCTTCTCCTTCAACTCCTCCGATTCTCCTGACAGGCTGGTCGCCTTCGGTGCAGCAGGACCCGCAGGTACTGTTTTCCCCGATCTCCTCCAAGCCACTGGGAGCGGGGACCCTGCATACTAGAGGCCCAGGAGGCCCTGATGGGAGCTCCCCGTCGGCGCCCCTAACTGAACCTATTATGAGGGGGCTTCTCGCTGAGTTACATACCTCCATTCAGGGTGACATTAAGGCAGCCGTGTCCAATATACAGCATGAGATCTCCTCTCTTGGACACCGCACATCGCACATTGAGAACAAGATGGCGGAACTCACCTCTTCTCATAATGAAGTAGTGGACTTAGCTAATGGCCTGGAGGATGAGGTTGCCGCTCTTCAACTTAAGATAGCTGATATGGAGGACAGGTCTCGCCGAAACAATTTAAGGGTGAGAGGGGTGCCGGAGTCTGTGAAAACGGAGGACCTCAGCACCTTCCTAACGGATTATTTTGCATTGTTGCTGCCTCAGGCTTCCACCCTAGATCTGCTAATGGACAGAGTCCACAGGCTTCCTAAGCCCAAAACCCTACCTGCTGCTACACCAAGGGATGTGATTCTGCGCCTTCACTTTTACCATATTAAGGAGCAATTGATGTTGGTGGCGCGCTCCTCACCCTCCCTACCAGATGGGTATTCGGGACTCCAACTCTACACGGATCAATCTGCTGCCACTCTGGCCAGGAGACGTGAGTTCAGTGCAGGGACTAAAGTTCTCAGAGAAAAAGGGATCCCTTATAAATGGGGATTCCCTGTGAAATTGATTATCACCAATAAGGGGTCCAAACATGTGGTCTCTTCCCCGGAGACCCTTCTGCAACTGTGTGCGGAATGGAACTTGCCTGTTGATCTGTCTGCTCAGAGGTCCCTGGACATACCGCATGCTGCAAAGATAGCTGAGGAATGGAAGGTTGTCTCCCACCGCAAGAAAAAAATCAAGACATGAACTGTTCCTCTGCCTTTAGACAGGCTTGTCCGACTTGTCTCACTGGCTTGCGACTGGGGTATCCTTCCCCATCCTTTGGGTTACTTATCCTCTTAGTGCTCTGGATACTTTTCCTGAATGTTTAAACATTCGGCCTAACTGCAGTCGAATGTACTTACCTACCCCCATTAAGACCTACCACATGGTCTTTACTACTGCTTGCTCAATTTATTTGTTCTTTGTTGTTCGTTCTGTTTTCTTGTTTTCTGTCCCGTTGGTCCTCCATCACTTACTTTCTCTGATAATGGATATGAGAGGCTCCTCTTGCGAGCTGCTAAGTGTAGATGTATCCTCTTCGACGGGAGCACCTGCTCCTTTTCAGTTTACTGTGCTAATGGTTCTGCTTTGCGTTGATGTATACTTTAATTATGGTTATTAAGGTTGTGTCTATGAATGTGCGGGGTCTTAACTCACCGTATAAAAGGTCTCTGGTGTGGAGGGAGGCTAGACGCCTGGCAGCCGATGTCCTCTGTATACAAGAATCCCATCTATTAGCCCTAGATGCCCATAGACTCCAAAATAAGAGATATCCACATATCTATCAAGCGCATGCTGTTCACAAGAAGGGAGGAGTGGCGATTGCATTTAAGGACACCCTGACGGTTACTGTCCAGCACTCTGTGATAGATGATAGAGGTCGTTTTATAATTATTGTGTGCTTACTAAACAATGTTCAATACACCTTAGGCTCCTTATATGCGCCTAATACGAAACAGTGTACCTTCCTCAGGGCATTCTTGCGCAAATTGGAGTCCTTGAGAAGGGGACACTGCCTACTGCTAGGAGATTTTAATATGACCATGTGGCCTAGTGTAGATTCTACTTCGCCCAGTTTGAAAAAAGAACCCACAGGTTTCTTCACTAGTGTGTCCCAAAATGACCTATATGATGTTTGGCGTATATCCCACCCCACGGAAAGGGACTTCACCTTCTTTTCTCATGTGCATAAGATATACACCAGAATAGATTACGCCCTTACCTCCCACTCTCTCCTATCATTGGTTTCAGAGGCCCAAATTATGCCCATAGAATGGTCGGACCATTCCCCCATAAGCGTAACCATTAAAGAATCGCATAGCCCCCGCCCGACCTATATTTGGAGACTTAACCCACTAATACTCCATAATCCTGAATACTCTGAAGCGACCAAGTTGGCGGTTGATGCCTACTTCCGCATTAATGATACTGGTGATGTCACAGACCCCATGCTTTGGTGTGCGTTTAAGGCTACAATTAGGGGCCACTTTATTAGTCAAACAGCCTATGACAGAAAGCTCCGCCAGACCAAAACACTAGAACTCCAACAGCGCCTTGCGGAATTACATAGGCGCAATAAGACCTCGTACTCTCCATCACTAGTAGGAGAAATTTCTCAGGTTAACGCTACCCTACACTCCCTCTCTTTACACAGCTATGAGATGGCACTGAGAAGGCTCAAAATGACATGGTATTGGCAGGGTAATAGATCTGGCTCTACACTGGCTAAACAACTTAAAAAACGTCAGGATAAGGGGAGAATCCCCTTCCTTACTAAATCTGATGGTTCTATAGTTACTGACCCTCAAAGTATAGCCAATTGTTTTGCAGACTTTTATAGCGAATTATACAATCTTCAACATGACATTGCTACTCCACAGCCTGATGACGCAGTTATCTCTTCTTTTCTGTCCTCTATGTCCCTCCCCTCTCTGTCCGCGGACCAAGCATCTGATCTTTGCTCTCCCTTCTCCACAGAAGAAATTCTTGATTGTGTGCGTTCCCTCAAGCCCTCGAAGTCACCTGGCCCTGATGGTATTACAAATGAATTCTATAAGCGATTTGGCCCTTCCGTAGCTCCCTTTCTGACCAGAGCCTTTAACAGTATTAAGGAGAACGGTGTGCCCCCTAAGGAGATGTTGGATGCTCTGGTCATTACCATACCTAAACCTGGTAAGCCACTGGACTCTACCCTAAATTACAGACCAATCTCTCTCCTAAATAGTGATATTAAATTGTATGCCTTGGCTCTTGCTGCTAGGTTGAATAGGGTTTTGCCGGACCTAATTCACAGGGACCAGGTTGGCTTCGTCAAGGGTCGTCAAACGGTGGATGGTACGAGACGCTTTCTCGACATCATCACAAAAGCGCATTCCGATCGGACGCCTTCTCTCTTGCTATCCCTTGATGCGGAGAAGGCGTTCGATCGAGTGCACTGGGGATATCTGCGAAGTGTGCTGCGTAAGTTTGGTTTTCCCCACTCTTTGGAATCCGCCATTATGGCACTATATACGCTCCCATCTGCTAGAATTTACACGATGGGTACCCTTTCTAATAGTTTCTCACTTAGCAATGGGACAAGACAGGGGTGCCCACTATCCCCCCTTATATTTACCTTAGTTATGGAGCCGCTTGCTCAATCCATCAGGGACTCCCCAGACATTGCGGGCATTCAAATAGGTAAAGTAGACCACAGGATTGGCTTGTTTGCCGACGATGTTATCATTAGTCTCTCCAACCCCCTGAGCTCTTTAGGCCCAGTTATGGACATTATTGATGCCTTTAGCCGAGTTAGCTTTTATAAGATTAACCCCACAAAGTCGTGTATCTTGCCATTGCAGATACCCACTGAGCAACAGAGAGTACTACAAGCTAAATATCCCTTTCAATGGGTCACTGACCAGATTCCTTACCTAGGCATAGTCCTTACTGCGTTGCCTGATAAGACAATTGCTTCTAATTTTGCTGTTGTGCGGTCCCTGCTTACCAAAGAAATTGATAACTTCTCCAAGCTTCCTGTCTCATGGGCGGGACGTGTTGCCACTGCTAAGATGATGCTGCTCCCTAAAATTTTATATTTTTTTAGATGCCTGCCGATGATAGTGCCCGCCTCCTTCCTCTCACAACTACAGAGAATGCTCTTACGATTTATTTGGGATGGTAAGCACCCTAGGGTTGGTGCGAATATATTGTATCGCCCTGTGCATGAGGGGGGTATGGGGGTGCCGAACCTTAAAATGTACTATCACGCTGTTCTACTCGATCAGCTTAAAAAATGGTGGTGGCAGGACGCTCCCCCCCTGTGGGTAGATATTGAAGCTGCTGTCCTCAATGTTTCTAATTTTAATAACTTTCTCTGGGCATTGCGCTTTAACCCTACCTTTGCTCCCTCTTCTCCTTTCTCTACTATCGCGGCTGCTATCAGGTTGTGGAGTAAGGTAGCGCGAATTAAAAGTCTTTGTCCACCTAGAGTGAAGGATATCCCTTTAGCTGCTATAGGAGACTATATTCTAGATATAGACTTTAAGCCCTGGATAGATGCGGGCATCCTCACTGTGGCATTGATTAGCGATGCTAATGGGTTGATGCCTTTCACTGATATTGTACGCATGTTCTCTATATCACAGAAAGACTTTTACAAATATTTGAGGCTTAGGCATTTTTTGAGATCCCTCCCTTGGGATAGCTCTCGGCCTCGCACTGCGTATGAACATCATTTCCTGTGCAGGGACTCCTTTACTAGGGGTATCTCCCTTGCTTATGCAGCTTTGAATGAGGCGGAGGGGGAAATGGTCAATACGTTTAAGTCCAGATGGGAGGAGGACCTGGCACGCAGATTCACAGCTGAGCAGTGGAGCTTTGTCTTTGACATGCACAAAAAATATTCTAAATGTGTTAATCATTTCGAAGCTTCTAGGAAGCTCCTATACCGATGGTACTACACGCCGGCTCGTCTGGCTAAAATATACCCTACCACCTCCCCAGTGTGTTGGCGATGTAACCGGGAAAGTGGTACCTTGCTACACGTGTGGTGGACTTGCCCGTTAATTGCACCTCTTTGGACCGAAATTTAAAAGTTGTTGGACAACCTAGTGGATTGCCCCTTCTCATGGGGCCCAGAGAGTGCACTACTATTCCTGTCCCTAGAACAAGTTTCCCCGCATTATATGACCATTTTATATCATATTCTGACAGTTGTGAGGGCTCACATTGCTCGGAGGTGGAGGTCGACTGAGGTGCCGGGTCTTCCTGCCATTCTGGCGGAGGTGCATAGTAACCTCGTGTTGGAGGGATTGATAGCGAAGAGGTGTGGGGCTTCTAATAGCCGTATAGCTACTCTGTCCCAGTGGACGGACAGTTGTTCGACCTCAATTAGGGTCGTAGATTAGCTAATTGTATATGCACGATGTATCCCACTCTGATATGTGTATTATGATTTGTGTATTATGATTATGATTGTATTGGTGGTCTCTCATTCCTTGTTTTATACTTTATATATTGAGGACCTTACTGTTGTTCTGTTGGTTCTGCTCCTTTAATAGGTGCATAACTGTACTGGTTTGTGTTATATGAAAATTTATAAATAAAGTTTAAAAAAAAAAAAAAAAAAGAAAATGTATTCAGCTGGCGGATCCACTTTAAGTCCAAGTTGTGTTCTACTAATAATTCCTAATTTAACATCTATATGTGAATTAGACATTTTACTTCCAATAAAGGTGTATTTTTTATGGTTAGTTAAGATTAAACAAAGTTGTATAAAGGAATTAAAGTTTGAGTAATGAGGATTAACAGCAAAAAACCTATAATCTACATAACACATGGGCAAAGACAGAGGAGAAAGGGGATTTATTGAAGTACAAAAAAATCGTGCACTGTATAGATAATGTCAAGTTGAGTTACTGTTATCAAACTTGCACAGATGGCTGGACAAAAGGAGTATGAAAACTAATTACAGAAACACCCTGATTCAGAGCAGATGTTGGGAAGAATTTTTATTTATTTATTGAATTATAAATCGGTAGAGGTCTACTTGGCGAGATAAGGATGTTGTGCTCTAAACACTTGAATCATTCGAGACCACAGTTGCCTGCTGATGGGAAGCAAACTTTATAGTGCTCCTAGGATGCCAATTTATTGTAAAAAAAATATCTACTTTTCCCATTTATTTCCTGTTTGTATTCTTTCTTGTACAAAACGTGAAGGTTTTGCTGCTTAATATCTGCCCTAGTAAATATCAGATAATTGCAAAAACTAAACATGCGTTAACCTGCTTGGGCTCATCAATTTTACAGTAGTAGCAAATTGCACTATTTTTCTTCTTGTTAAATCATCTCCTGTAGAGCTGGGTAGTTTTAGTTACACATTACATCAATGCACATCCTCATTAAATAAAGAGAATGGCTTTAATTGCAAGGTAATTGGCTGTCACCTGTGGGGAAGAAGGCAACACAGTCACCTTTTTATTGTTTGAGGGTAAGCACGCAATACTTTGAAACTCTTTGTTGCATAGGAAAGAATAAAATGACCTCTTTTAGGAGACATTATTATTAAAGTAACTTTCTATTTCAATTTATTTCCAGGAAAACTAGGAATGAATGCATATACAGATGTGTTCTGTATGAATCCTTGAAAACAAAGTGCTTGTTCTTAGCAATGCATCTTATTAATAGCCTAGTGATTTTTATGTAATCTACTCAGACTTCTTTTGCAATGTCACTACTAGAAAAGATGCGATGATCCACTTGAGTTCCATTTTATTTACCACAGGTACCCCTCAACAGACATGAGGAATGCAGCTACAGAGAAATCAATATGGAAAAACACAGATGAACTCAACATAGAAATACAATGTTTTAACTTATAAACTTTGAAAAAAACAGTCAGAACTTTGCTAAAAGTTCGGTTTGGCTAGAACTGGAACCTTCGGGTGGTTCAGTTTGGCAGAACCTGCTAAAATAACATCAGCCACAAGGAGAAGGAGAAAGGATCACATGACCTCAGGGAATTCCATGCTTTCAAACAGTTCTCTCAGCCAATCAAGATGCAGTATAGGGGTGATGTCAAAGACACTATAATGGGAAAGATGTTTGGAGCATGTTATATTTCAAAATGCCTAATTCTTTTTTTTGACTCTCGAGATAAAGGAATTCTAATGTGCACTTCTATGGCCAAGTCACAAACTTTGGAAGTTGGCAACAGCTATCAAATGTGTATGGCTAATCTTAGCAGGAAATTGAGTTTTCTAATCAAAGGTGTGTCTAGCACTGTGTGCAAGGGGAGGGTTTACATGGTTAAAAAAAACACCCCTTTCATTGCTTTCAGCTACATCTGTATCCTCAGAATGCAGATGTTGTTGATGACTCGCCCCCTGTCTGCACCTTGCTCGTTAACGTTAAGGCCTGAGGCCTATGGCCTGGACTGTTCTGCTCATAGGGGGAGTGGGAGTTGGATAAGCATTGTTTTTATATTTCAGGTGGAGCACTTACTGTATGTAGACACCTCAACTATGTGAAGGCACTATCAATATAAAGAGGCTGTAAGGAGCAGTATGGAGTGTAGCTATGAGCACAATACTGTCAAGGGGCATGGGGAGAGCACAAATATTATGTGCATTGCATACCCAAAGAAGGGCACAATGTGAGACTTTTACTTTTTTTTAAGAGCCGAGGAACGTGCTCTCGAATCACCCAAAGTGCAAGAAAAAGTGGAAATGTTTTACACTAAAAAAAAGTGTACAAAGGATGCGGTCTATTGCAAGCCCTTCTCCGATAGGAGAGAGGCCCCCCAACAAACCTTACCCTTCGCCTCCAGACCAAAAGGTACCTGCAAGGTTCCAGGTTCAATGTCCCTTTTTGCCGAAGCTACTAAGGGACTACAAATGCTTCCGGCATCCCCCTTGGCGTTAGCCAAGGTGTCTGCCTGCAGAGCCATAAACGGTCGGTACCCTGCCCATACAGGAGTACCCGGGGTTTTTGCAGGGAGGTGAGGAACCTGATGGCCACACACAGCTCCCATAGACCGCTAGGAGGGACACCCAAAAGGGCTACCTCATTCTTACAATCCTGTGAACACACAACACGTAAAAAGTGACACAGTGACAAAAAATATAAATGAGTGAATGTGTGCAGATATACTGCCCGGACCAACCATCGGAGCACTTTCTGTTTGGCACTTTCTGGGTAGTGAGGTAATTTTAATAATGAGGTCATGGGGCCAGCAACAGGCAAAGTTATGGGAGAAGCAGCAGGATGGGAGTAAAGGGAGGGCACGCGGAAAATGGAGAGCCAAAGATGGATGTGCACAAAACTCTTCAAACTAGTTGTGGCTAAAAGAAGCTTTCATATTGGTCTGGACCAGTTAGAGAAAAAAACAGAAAGTAATCAACTTCGATCAGGGAAGATGTCCCTTTTAAATCACTGCACTGTAAACACTTATACAGTCTGCAGAGCCTATGTAGAACTTATGAGGGAGCACCTGCCATTGTAAACAAACATTTTTTTGGACCCACTCTTTTTCATTTTTGTCAATTCTTTATTTAGGTTTTCAAATACAATAAACAAATTTGAACTTTAGAACAAAGGTCATGCCATGGTAAAGCATTGCAGTAAAAGTAACAATTTTGGCACAATCACAACTGAAAGAGCTCGCTAGCCATAATCGTACATTTTAGACCATGACAGCAAAGTTAGAGAACACAGGTGAAACACTCAATCAAAATGGTAAAAACAGTAACTGAGTAGTAGCAAAAGTGCACCCAATGAGTGGGTGTGTACTGTTAGTGTGTAGTTAGCGTAGTGTAGCAGGCAAGGAGAGGGGGAGGCCGGCGTAGGGTTAGCGTAGTTTAACCTCAGTGTAGCGTAGTTAGCCTAGATTGTAGCGTAGTTAGCTTGGTTTAGGTTTTAAAATGAAAGGATGTAGGTTAGGTTTTAAAGTAAAGAGACTACAACTCCCAGCATGCCCAGGCAGTCTAAGGCAGTCCAGGCAGGATGGGAGTTGTAGTTTTACACATGTATAGAGTAGTTAGTGTAGAGTAGTGTTAGCGCAGTTTTACACCAGTGTAGCGTAGCATAGTTTTTACACAGGTTTAGGGTAGTTCGTGTAGCGTAGTTTTATACAGATGTAGTGTAGTAACCATAGCGTAGTGTTAGTGTAGTTTTACACAGGTATAACGTAGTTAGCGTAGAGTAGTGTTAGCATAGTTTTATACAGGTGTAGTGTAGATAGCATAGAGTAGTGTTAGTGTAGTCTTACACAGGTGTAGCGTAGTTAGCGTAGCGTAGGATTAGCGTAGTTTTACACAGTTGTAGCATACCGTATATACTCAAGTATAAGCGAAAACGCCCCCCTCGGCTTATACTTGAGTGACCAAAAAACGCTTCTGGCTTAGCTGTGAGAGGATGGGCCAGGCCATCCATCTTTGGCCATCTCTGCTGCAGAGACCGTCCGGTGGGGAGGGTTAGTCGTTCCGGGCTGTCAATATTCACCAGGAGGCCCTCTTCTCCACTCTGGGTCGGCCCCAAACTAGTGACGCTGCATTGAATGTTCATGCGAAGGGACGTAATGGACGTCTGCTGCGCACGGACGTCCCTGCGCGTTGTCGTCAATGCAACACCACGCTCCTGGCTCCTCTGCTTCTTCTGACTGTTGGCGTGGGCGTACCCGTTTCCTGGGACACGTGTCGGCTCTCTGAAATTTAAGGGACCATTAAATTTAAAGGAAATTTAATTGGTCCTGCCGGGCGCCGATCCTATAAAGTGTCTGCACTTCCTCTTGACCCCTGCTGTTTTTCACAAGTGGTTCAGCGGATCCACTACTCAGACCGTTAAAGTAAGATCTGGCCATGGATCCTGCCAAGGTGTCTCTGCCCAGCATTGCTGATCTCACCACCATCGTGGCCCAACAGTCTCAGCAGATTGTGCAACCGGCGCAACAATTCAACCAGTTATCCGCTATGATACAGCAGCTCCTCTCCACCCCTGCAGCAGCAGCCGCTGCAACCTGCCCCAGTGCCTCCTATGGTGTCTGCAGCTTCTGTAGCATCCTTTGGTCCCAAGCTTCAATTGTCCCTGCCATCGAAGTATGAAGGGGACTCAAAATTGAGCAGGGGGTTCATGACCCAGTGCTCCATGCATGTGGAACTAATGGTCGACCAATTTCCGACCGAGCGTGCCAAGGTGGCATTTGTGGTCAGTCTTCTCTCTGGGAAGGCTCTTGCCTGGGCAATCCCTCTCTGGGACAGAAGTGCTCCACTGACAACCAACCTGCAAGCCTTCCTCTGAGAGATCTGCAGCGTCTTCGAAGAGCCAGCATGGGCCTTCTTGGCCGAAACAGAGCTTCTGAACCTTTGCCAAGGGGACTCTTCTGTTGGTGATTATGCGGTCCAGTTCAGCACTTTAGCCTCTGAGCTGAGCAGGAATGGTTTGGCCTTTTGCACTATCCTTCCTGAGTGAGCTTATTTTGTTGCCCGCATCAATGTGTGCTTTGTCGAGAGGCAGGAAGAACTCAGCCAGGAATGCGAACCAGCCCGGACGCATCGTCTTCCCCAACTGGCCCCGATGTTCCGCCTCAACCACTTATGCCGCTAGCCGAGGAATCCATGCGGGTGGATCGAGCTCACTTGACCCAGCAGGAGAGGTCTCGCCGACACAAATAAAATTTGTGTCTCTATTATGCCAGTCTGGAGCATTTCCGCAGTAATTGCCCTCTATGACCTCAACATCCGGGAAATGCACGCACCTAGTGCACGTGAGAGAGGCGTCTCTATGTGTGAATACTCCCTCTCCATGGTTGACCATGTCTGTTCAACTTTCCACCTCTTCCGTATTCTCGTTCCACGCTTCAGCCTTTTTGGATTCGGGACCTGCTGGGAACTTCATTTATGCCTCCCTTGTCCACAAATACCATCATCTGGTCACATGCCTCGCTAAGCCTTTATACATTTCTTCTGTCATTGGGGAATACCAGAACTACGCGGTGCAATTTCTCACTGAACCACTTATGTTGCATGTGGGAGTCTTGCACAAGGAAAGGATCAAGTTCTATGTGCTTCCCCACTGTTCTTCTTGGGTTCTTCTTGGTCTTCCCTGGCTGCAACGTCACTCCCGGTTCTTGACTGGCATTCCGGCGAAGTCTCTCTCTGGGGACAAGACTGTCTGACTCGTCTGGCGACTCCACAACTGAAGTGTTCCATGCCTCCTTCTTCTCTGCCGGGTCTGCCTCTTCCATATCAGGACTTTGGAGACTTTGTATTCTGCAAAAAATAGGCTGAGAGTCTTCCTCCACATCGTCCCTATGACTGTCCGATTGACCTTCAGCCTGGTTCTACGCCTCCGCGAGGAAGAATTTACCCTTTGTCGGCTCATGAAACTAAAGCCATGCTTGAGTACATCAAGGAGAATGTTCAGAAGGGATTCATCCAAAAATCTTCTTCCCCTGCTGGTGCTGGATTTTTCTTTGTGGTGAAGAAGAATGGGTCTCTTCGCCCATGTATTGATTACTGGGGGCTCAATAAAATCACGATCAAGAACCGATATCCTCTTCCGTTGATTTCTGAACTTTTTGACTGCTTGCGGGGTGCCACGGTCCTCTCCAAACTGGATCTAAGAGGAGCATATAATTTGATCAGAATACGGGAAGGAGACGAATGGAACATGGCCTTTAATACCCGTGACATTTCGAGTACTTAGTGATGCCATTTGGTCTCTGTAACGCCCCAGCTGTCTTCCAGAAGTTCATCAATGACATCTTTCCTGGGGCGTAAAAACCCTCGGGCAGAATATAGAATATTTGACACAGTTCTGACCTCAGTATCTGAGGAAAGGGATTTAGGAGTAATTATTTCATTATAGTTACCTTGGGGGGAGTTTTCCTATAACCACCGGGACTCTGAGGCTACAAAAACGTCTCCATTCTTCATTGTCTATGGTCGCCACCTCTTCTGCTGCCCACTACTTCTGGGGTTCCTGCTGTTGATGATCAGGTTCGAGACTTTATGGCTATTTGTCAGGAAACCTAATGCTCTCTAGTTCTTGCCTCCTTTCACATGAAGTCTCAGGCTGACAAGAAGAGAAGGCCACCCCCGGTCTTCTCTCCTGGGGACAGGGTCTGGCTGTCTGTCAAATATGTATGTCTGAGGATCCCCAGTCCTTTTAAGATCTTGCACCGTATTAACCCGGTGTCATACAAGCTCCACCTGCCACCATCTCTTCGCATCCCGAACTCCTTCCACATCTCTCTCCTTAAGCTGCTATTCCTCAACCGCTTCTCCCAGGGTAATGTCACTCCCACTCCTGTGTCTGGTGCTCCTGACGTTTTTGAGGTAAAAGAGATTCTGGCCACCAAAACTGTCAGGGGAAAATGATTCTTCCTGGTGGACTGGAAGGGGTTTGGTCCTGAGGAAAGGTCCTGGGAACCAGAAGAGAATATACTTGATCAGGATCTTGTGCTGAGGTTCTTAGGCCTAAAAAGATGGGGAGACTTAAGGGGGGTACTGTTATGAGTCAAGCCACAGCCAGTCATGCTGGCCACTGGCCTACTCACAGCCTGTCTCCATGTACAGCTTTGGGGACGGGCAGCACTGCAGCCAACATGTCCGGCTGCGGTCGCACTCTGTCAGCCGGCGGTTACTTACCTCACTGCGCTCCTGGCTCCTCTGACTGCCGGCGTGCACGTATCCATTTCCTAGGGCACCTGCGAGCCGGCTCTCTGAAATTTAATGGGCCAGCACACCGGTAATTGGTCTTGCCGGGTGCTGACCCAATAAAGTGTCTGCACTTCTTCTTTTTTTATTTTTTAATCAAACGTTTTTATTGAATTTTACAGAAAAACATACAACAATTGTACAATAATGGAAAAGTTGCAGGTACTCCAAAGGGGGCACCTGATATACAATAGGTCATATGACAGGTGAACATCAGATGAACATCTTTTAAATAACGCAACATGCCCGTTACTTGGGCTTTGGATATATTAATAACATAAAGGTAAAGAGAAACATTAGCATCAGAAGGAGTAGAAAAATGTCTGCACTTCTTCTTGACCCCTGCCAGATCTTTGTGCCTTGTAGCCATTGAGAAAGCATACCTTGCAGTGACCTGTCTATACAGTGTACCAGTACAGTTTTTTGACGTTATCTGACCACGCTCCTTGCCGCCAGCCCTGACCTTCCTTATTAAATTGTATCATGCTTCACCTCGGCAGCCACTCTGTACCAGGGGTAGTGACCTGGGAGCTCACCTGCCACAGCAAGTCTATCCTGCTTTGCGGCAGGCTCTGGTGAAAACCAGTGGGTCATTAGACTCCGCTTCCTGGTGCAGCTTTCTCCAGTGGCACAGCGGATTCACTACTCAGTTACATTAGACCATTACAGTAGCGTAGCATAGTTTTACACAGGTATAGAGTAGTTAGCGTAGCTTAGTGTTAGCGCAGTTTTACACCAGTGTAGTAAAAATGTAATTATATTTCTTCATGTTTTTCTTCTCTTCTTGTTTCAGATACGTGAATGCAGAGGACTACGTCAGATTTGGTGGACTACGATGATGACCTGCATTTAAAAAAAAATAAAATGGTTAACGAAGGCTGTGGTGGGACTGTTTTTCATAATAAATATGTTTTAACGTGTGTATGTGTTTTTTTAATTACTTTTCAGGCTTAGTAGTGGAAGCCGTCTTATAGACGGAGTTCATTACTAAGCCGGGGCTTAGCCCCAAAAACTATATACACTCAAAAATCTGGGCTCATCTACCATAAAACAACAGGGGGTGCCACAATGCATATCAGACTTGAACACTATACCAAAGAAAAAGAAATACACAATGTAGCGCACACCCAAAATATATGTACCAAAAAAGATTTGAAAGATTTGAAAGTTTTATTTCACATACAAAAAGTATGCATTAGCAGACAATACAATTAAAAACATTTAAAAGGCCCAAATGGCCACCTACACACCCAGGGGGACCAGCTCATCTCAGTATACTCCATACCCCTCACAGTAGTTATTGTATAAATCAATGCACATAATCAATTCAGTAATCTCCCCCAGAGCAAATAACAATCATACAACCTGCACTGGGATACTCAATTACAGCACTGGAGAAGCAAGACTACAGACGGCAGATGGAAAAATAGACCAGGCAGGTGCCCCCCTAGACCCCGCGTGTTCCGTTGCCCATCGGGCTCATCCTCAGGGGTGTTGTGCATAATTAGATAAATAGCTAACAGAAGGAGATACCTGGTGGTCCGTGTCACTGCATATCCGAGCGCCGAAAGCCGCGCGCTTGTACTTCCGGGTAATGCACGGATCACATCCGTTCCAATACACTGCACTCACGCACGCGCATATTACATTCGCAGCACCTAGTCTATGCACCTGCGCCCGATCGCACTTCTCATCAATTAACTATCACTGTGCCTGTGCATTCAGTCACCCTTCAATCACATACTCCTGTGTGCCTGTCTCAGCACCTACATTAAATAAATCATTGTTACATTAGCGCCTTCACTTCCATCCATTATCATATAGTCAACTTGAAATTATGTCATGAGATGTCATAAAACATTCCAACCTATATAGTGCATTATTAACCCATTGTTGCTTAAATAGTGTGCAATCAATACTCTACACTAGTGCTGCATATAAATCATTAACCTATTGAACAATGTACAGTCAATTTCACAAACTGGTGCTGTATATACACCATTAACCCATTATAATTCAAAGACTTAAAGTCTATGTATATATCTATTATCACACAGTATGTTCCTATGAATGCAATAACATCTAGACCATCAACATATGTAGAATATAATACACAGCCTATAACGCAATTATATACAAGTCATCTACATATATGCAGTTTTCTGATGCATGACCCTACATATCTCTCATTACACAAAACGGTCCTATGGACATAATAACACTCAGACCATTAAATATACATTTCCATAGGCAATACACGGCCTATGGAATGCAATTAAACCCAATTATCTATACATATGTAGTTTGAAAATATATGACCCTCAATGTATCATGTCTCATTTATGCAGCATTCGTGCTTATGAGTATCTAATCTCTAAACATCCAAGTCACCCTAGTTCAGTGAAAAGTATTAGTACAGTACCTATTGAGGTGCATATCTTAGCACCCAACAACACTTAGAGGATATACCTTCAACCCATACTCCACATATATCAATATCCACTATTATTAACGGTTATTACACTTAATGGATATATATTCTACCCATAGCCCATTATTACCCTGGTTCCCACTGCCACAGGGGTACCGGGAAGAGCCAATACCAACAGACCCAGATCACCAAATATGGTGCTTTTGGGTCTATACGTTACAGACTGGCATTATTTGGGCTGGGGAGGGCCGGTAACAATCGTCCTCGCCCACTCTGGTAACATCAGGCTGTTGCTGTTTTGTTGGTATCTGGCTGAGAATGAAAAGACGGGGAACCACACACTTTAATTTTTTTCATCTGTCTGGGCATGCTAAGAGTTATAGTTCCTTCACTGTAAAACCTGCAAAACTACAACTTCCAGCATGCCTGGACATCCTTGGCATGCTGGGAGTTGTAGTCTCTTTACTTTAAAACCTAACCTACATCCTTTCACTTTAAAACCCAAGCTACGCTAACTACGCTACAATCTAAGCTAGCTACGCTACACTGATGTTAAACTACGCTAACTATAGATGAGCGAACTTTTCAAAAATTCGATTCGGCCGATTCACCGAATTTTCCCGAAAAGTTTATTTCGATCCGAATTTATTCGCGGCGAATCGATGTTAAAAAAGGCTATTTCTAGCCTATATACAGCCTCTATAGGGGTATAGAACACTTTGCTGTGTCGTAAAACGCATATGGAGTGTGCTGGGGTAGTGAAATAATACTGTTATTCAGAATAGCATGCAGATTACCGGCATCGCTCTTAGAATCACTGCCGCACAGCAGGACAGTGAACCACCCAAAGACATTCTTCTCAAAAATAATAAACCACACAATGTTTGAAATTTTTTTACAAAAACTAATTCAATATGTGTGTAAGCGCATCTGTCTCCAAAAGATCAGATCACCAAAGGACTTTTTTCGCCCAAAATGTTGAAGCAGAGTTAATCCCTGTCCGTATTTTTATTATTTTTTTTATTTTTTTCATTAACAAATCACATGCAACAAGCGTTCCGTTGCCTAACGATTAGCATTCTGGAAAATTCAATTTTATTACTGATAAAATTATCAGCAAATAAAAAAAAAACACTACCCAAGAGTGTTTAATTACCCCATACATTGCACCAGGAGCAGTCAGGAGTAGGCCTCAGCAGTACCCAAGAGGCTTTAATAACCCCTTACCTTGCCCGATCAATTGCGAGATCGAGCAATAACAGGTGTGTTATGGCCTCAGATGTCCTGGGCCGCACTAGCGCTCCACTGAACGGATTAGCATCTCTCTATCTTTCAAGGACAGGTGCATGTTGCACGCTGAAACCAGTTCGTGATAGTGATCTGTGATTGCAATTATTTAATCTTAAAACGAGGAATTACCAGTAAGTGAGGGTCATAAGCATTTATTAACTCCCTGCCCTTTGTACACACCGCCCGTCGCTATAAGCGATTGGATTAGTTAGTGAGTTGGTTAGTTAGGTCCTCGGATCGGCCCAGGCGGGGTAGGAGAAGGCCCTGGCAGAGCGCAGAGAATTTAACGATCATTGTTGAAATTTGCATTAAGCATGTATTTAGCTACTGCTAAACATCCAAAAATTTAAGGCCCAAGGCCAGAGGCACCAGGGAGGCAAGTGGTTTCTGAAAGACACAGAATGAGTCTGGAGCAGTCATTCGCAGTACCCAAGAGGGTTTCATAACCCCTTACATTTAAAGATCAATGTTGACATTTGCATTAAGCATGTATTTAGCTACTGCTAAACTTCAAAAAATTATAGGCCCAAAGCCAGAAGCTTCAGTTTTCCCCATATTAGGAGCATAGTTGTCCCCCAGATTAGGCAGCATAGATGTCCCCCAGATTAGGACCATAGTATTCCCCCAGATTAGGCAGCATAGATGTCACCCAGATTAGGAGCATACTTGTCCCCCAGATTAGGCAGCATAGATGTCCCCCAGATTAGGCAGCATAGTTGTCCCCCAATCAGCGCGGGCCGGTCAGAGCCAATCAAAGGGCCGTATGTATCAAGCGGGCCGTACAATCCCCAGGTCTTCCCCAGAGGGTTTCATAAGCGACCACATTAGAGAAAATTTTGTTGTAGGAGCATGGTCAATCTACTCAGAACCATCTGTCATTGGTGGCAGGAAATCCTGGCTGATCCATCCCTGATTCATCTTGACAAACGTCAGTCTCTCCACATTTTTAGTGGACAGACGAGTTCGCCTTGGGGTGACTATGGCCCCGGCCGCACTAAACAGCCGCTCTGATGGCACACTACTGGCCGGGCAGGACAGCTTTTCTAGGGCAAACTCCGCTAGTTGCGGCCTTAAATCGAGTTTGGCTGCCCAGAAGTCCAGCGGATCTTCAACGGTTGTTGGCAGGGTCATGTCGAGGTAAGCCATCACCTGCTGGTTCAGGTCCTGCTCCATGTCCACCTGCTGCTGATGAGTAGCTTCACTACACGGCTGAAGGAAGCTACTCATCAGCGTCTGTAGACTCAGGCTGTTGCTGATTGAGCCGGTACTACTCCTGCCACCCCTCCCCTCCCCAGCAGCCGTGGCAGGGGAAGGTGAGCGCAGAGGGCCCCCCGAGTCAGACCTGCGAGTGGATGGACCATGTGGCCGATAGGCATCGGCCAACCGACTACGTAGAAGCTCCCTGAAGTAGGTCAGTTTGTCCTCACTCTCAGTGGGTGTAAAAAAGACCCCCATTCTGGGCCGGTAGCGAGGGTCTAATAAGGTGGAGGTCCAGAAGTCATTGACGAATTTTGACAATTCGGGGGTCACTACGCAAGCAACTCAGCATGCATCGTGCCATTTGTGACAGTGACTCACTGGGACTACCTGCCTCCATCTCCACTGCATACTGCCACGGTGTGTCTGGGTCCTCTGTCTCGCCTCTCTCGTAATAACCCTCCAGCTCCTCTGGCTGCTCCTGTTCCTCCCCTCCTGTCCAATGACCAGAAAAACCGGCCATCTCATCCACCGTAAACTGTGCTCCGCTCTGCCCCTCATCATCCTCCTACAGTTCATCCCCCACAGGACTCATGTAGCCTTCTGATGTAGGCTCAACATCTCCATTGCCATGACCAGCCATGTTTTCAATAATTTTTTGGAGTAAATGTAGGAGTGGAATTACTTCGTTCATGGCGTAATTCGAGCGACTAACAAAAAATGTGGCTTCCTCAAAGGGCCTCAGCAAACGGCAGGTGTCACGTATGAGCTGCCACTCGTTCACATTGAAGTTACACAGGGGAGTACTCCTATCTGCTTGTATCATCAAAAAATCCGTGATGGCTTTTCTTTGTTCGTATAGTCTGTCCAACATATGGAGGGTCGAATTCCAACGTGTGGCAACGTCACAAATGAGACTGTGTTGTGGGACACCATTCTGACTCTGCAGCTCAAGCAAAGTGTGCTTGGCAGTGTACGAGTGGCGGAAGTGCATGCACAGTTTCCTTGCCATTGTCAGGTCGTCTTGCAAATGGGGTGAAGACTTGATGAACTTCTTAACAACCAGATTCAACACGTGTTCCATGCAGGGCGCATGGTTCACACTTCCTTGTCGCAGCGCGGCCACAATGTTCTTCCCATTGTCGGTCACCATGGTTCCCATTTCCAGATTTTGTGGAGTAAGCCATACTCGTGGTACGATGAAGGGCCACCGAGATTTGGATGTGCAGTGGAGGCCTAGGACACGGGGGAGGAGGAGGCGCACACTGTAAAAGGACCAACTGCCTGGGAGCGAGAGCGTGGAGGAGGAAGCGGTGTGACCTGTCCAAGTTGCTGCTGTGGCTGTGCAGGAACAACATTTACCCAGTGGGCCGTAAAAGACATGTATTGTCCCTGACCGTAGTTACAGCTCCACACGTCGGCGCTGCCGTGCACTTTTGAACACACCGACAGGCTCAAGGACTGGCTCACCTTCTCTTGTACAAACTTATGCAGGGCTGGTACAGCCTTCTTCGCAAAGAAATGATGGCTTGGGACTCTCCACCTCGGCTCGGCACAAGCCATCAATTCCCTGAAAGCTGCAGAGTCCACCAGTTGGAAAGGGAGGGACTGCAACACCAGCAACTTGGACAGGAGCACATTCAACTTCTGTGCCGTTTGATGAGTGGGCGCATACTGTTGTCTCTTGGACATGGCTTCGCCGATCGATTGTTGGCGGAATGGCTGACTATGAGCGGAGGAAGCAGGAGCGCAAGAAGGATGGTTTGACACAATGCTCCCTTCGGCTGAGGTGGTGGAGCCTTGGCTGGATGACGGAGGGAGCGGATGGCCACTGGGTGATGCGGCAGGCTGGACCACTACCTCGGAGCCACAGTTATCCCAGGCCGCTTTATGGCGGCGAATCATGTTTTGATGCAGGGCCGTGGTGCCGAGATTGGGACCCTGGCCACGCTTCACTTTCTGCCCACAGATTTTGCATGTGACAATGCTAAGGTCCTCCGGATTCTTTATGAAGAACAACCACACCGCAGAGTAGCTGATTTTCCCACCCGTAGTTCGCACTATTTCACTGCTATTGGCGCGGTCTCCAGGAACCCCTGTTCCACTACCTCCCTGAATGGTAGCTTGCCGCGAAGCAGGAGGTCTTCCCCTGGCACGTTTGGCTCCTGAATTTCCACTACTGCCACCACCACGCTGATTGCCAACCGTGCTACCGCCTTGCTGCCTCATAGACAAAGAGCAAATCTCTGCTCCTGATGATGATGAAGCCCCGGCTTCTGCACCCGGCTCCCAATTGCGATCGGCTTCATCATCTTCAAAAGATGTGTGCACGTCACTGATGTCCTCCTCGTGTTCCACAACAGTGTCTGCCTCAGGACCCTGAGCAATTGAAACACCGCTTCCCTCGTCACTCTCCACATCACTACTTAGCCGCCTTGCGGAGCAAGGGATGCATGTCTCCTCACATTCTTTGCTGCCCATTAGATGCTGACTGTCCTCTATTACATCGTCCTCGCTAAATAGTGGAGCTGAACCCAAAGCATGAGATACTTTTTGGGAGAGGGAACAGCATAGAACAAAGGCAATGGGATTACAGGGACTGCTCCCTGGCCATGCCAACTGAGGGTTGTGTCTGAGGAACCCACCAACTCTTGACTGGGGTTGTCAGATGTCGCTTGTGATGATGGGGATGAGTGTGCAAACCAATTGACGAGGAGAGATGGGTCGACAACACGACCGCTGGGTGTTAACGGGAGCTCAGGCCTATTGCTGCGACTCCTACTGCCACTCGCCCCAAGTCTGCTGCCAACTCTGCCTGACGTATGTAGGCCTCTGCCCCTTCTCTGTGCACGTCCTGGCACTTCCCTGCCTGACATACTTAGTGTGTTTATGAGGGTATAGAACAGCAGCAGGCGATTACTTATGGCAGTCCTTTCAAAGTATATAGGCCCTAGACAGAATAACAGTTACTAAATAGTACACTCCTTTGTTGTATGTATGCCCTTTGCAATGATGAGCGCACTGTTAAGCATATTTGTACTCAGGAAAAACTTTTTTTTTTCTTTAATACACCGGAAGGTGTATAACGTGTTTTTGTTGTATACATCAGCCAGTGTATACTAATGTGTGGAATAGCACTGAATTTAGCACCGAGACAGAAATACAGGTACTAAATAGTACACTACTTGGTTTTATGTATGCCCTTTGCAATGATGAGCGCACTGTTAAGCGTATTTGTACGCAGGAAAAACTTTTTTTCTTTAATACACCGGCAGGTGTATTACGTGTGGTATAAAACAGAAATACAGGTACTAAATAGTACGCTATTTGCTTGTATGTAGGCCCTTCGCAATGATAAGGCCACTGTTAAGCGTATTTTTACGCAGGAAAACCTTTTTTATCTTTAATACACCAGCAGGTGTATAACGTGTGGTATAACACTTAATTTAGCACAGAGACAGAAAAAAAGGTGGTATATGGTACACTATTTGCTTGAATTTAGGCCCTTTGCAATGATAAGGCCACTGAAAAAGCGTATTTTTACGCAGGAAAAACTTTTTTTTCTTTAATACACCGGCAGGTGTATGACGTGTGGTATAACACTGAATTTAGCACAGAGACAGAAAAAAAGGTCGTATATGGTACGCTATTTGCTTGTGTGTAGGCCATTTGCAATGATAAGGCCACTGTTAAGCGTATTTTTACTTAAGAAAAACTTTTTTTTCTTTAATACACCGGCAGGTGTATAACGTGTGGTATAACACTGAATTTAGCACAGAGACAGAAAAAAAGGTAGTATATGGTACGCTATTTGCTTGTATGTAGGCCCTTTGCAATGATAAGGCCACTGTTAAGCGTATTTTTACTCAGGAAAACCTTTTTTTTCTTTAATACACCAGCAGGTATATAACGTGTGGTATAACACTTAATTTAGCACAGAGACAGAAAAAAAGGTAGTATATGGTACGCTATTTGCATGTATTAAGGCCCTTTGCAATGATAAGGCCACTGTTAAGCGTATTTTTACTCAGGAAAAAATGTATTTTCTTTAATACACCGGCAGGTGTATAACGTGTGGTATAACACTGAATTTAGCACAGAGACAGAAAAAAGGTGGTATATGGTACGCTATTTGATTGTATGTAGGCCCTTTGCAATGATAATGCCACTGAAAAAGCGTATTTTTACTCAGGAATTTTTTTCTTTTCTTTAATACACCGGCAGGTGTATAACGTGTGGTATAACACTGAATTTAGCACAGAGACAGAAAAAAGGTAGTATATGGTACACTATTTGCTTGTATTTAGGCCCTTTGCAATGATAAGGCCACTGAAAAAGCGTATTTTTACTCAGGAATTTTTTTTTTCTTCAATACACCGGCAGGTATATAACATGTGGTATAACACTAAATTTAGCACAGAGACAGAAAAAAAGGTAGTATATGGTACGCTATTTGCTTGTATTTAGGCCCTTTGCAATGATAAGGCCACTGTAAAGCGTATTTGTACTCAGGAAAAAAAAAATTCCTTTAATACACCGGCAGGTGTATAACGTGTGGTATAAGACTGAATTTAGCACAGAGACAGAAAAAAAGGTAGTATATGGTACGCTATTTGCTTGTATTTAGGCCCTTTGCAATGATAAGGCCACTGTAAAGCGTATTTGTACTCAGGAAAAAAAACATTTCTTTAATACACCGGCAGGTGTATAACGTGTGGTATAACACTGAATTTAGCACAGAGACAAAGTAACAGGTGAAAAATGGTAAAAAGGCACTAAAGTCCACACTAATATGACTTATTTCTGAACAGCAGCAGTACCCAACAGTGCAGCACCACCAAAAAAAAAAATCCAGGGATTAAACCCTAAATTGCACTCTGTCACACAATTCTGAGCAGCAGAAGATTTGTGGAGAAAAAAAAAACTCAATAGAGCTGAAAAATTAGGAGATAAGATACTTCAGAAAGTTCAGGCAGCTTGGAGATCTGTATGAGGCAGCTGACAGCTATCTGCCCCTCTCTGCTGCAATGCTCAATAACGTGAATAGGAGGTTTAGCTATCAATGATCCTGCTCAGTGTAACAGCACAGTACTCTGCACTCCTGCCTTTCCCTAATGCTGATGTGACTAGCAGTTGCAGTGTAACGCTGTGGTATGAGCTATTCACACACACACAGTCCCGTCCTCTCCATCTGAGTGCATAGATGAAATGAAGTGAGGCAAGATGGCCGCCGATTATATAGGGTCTGTGACATCACAGGGGTCAGTGAACACTGATAGGCTGCATCTCACATGTGGTTCTCGGTCAGCCCACCTACCTTCATTCCCGCCGCTGTTTCTCGCTCTCCCATAATCCCCTGGCCCATGTATTCACATGTGGATCCGCCATATTAGCTCTATAATAGCCTGGAACGCTGTAAAATGGAGTTTAATGAAGCGATTCGTGCGATAGAATCGCGGCGATATTCGTATTCGTTGCGAATCGAATTTTTCATGAAATTTGTAACGAATTTGGGTTCATCAAGTTCGATTCGCTCATCTCTAACGCTAACCCTACACTGGTCTCTCCATGCCTGCTACGCTACCTACGCTAACTATGCTAACTACGCACCCTGTGCATGTGCCCGCAGTGTTCTACGGACTTCTGCTTGTTGCGCTAGCACTATGCTCCTAATGCTAGTTCTGCGCGGTAAGAACAACTGTGCATGCACAGGGCTATGCTAGCACTACACTCTTAACGCTGCCTACATTAGCCCTACGCTGTCAGCGGAGTGCTACGCATGCGCTTTCAGTTTTCTATGAATCGTAGAAAGCTTTACATCACCGCATCTATAAAAATTTCTACGATCATAGCCAGAAGCCCAGGAATCAAGAGGTGAGTGCCAAAGGTGTAGAGGTTGGTAGCTGTGCGTCAACACAGTGTGCCAACCCTCTCAGTGAGTTTCAGCACCTCAGGGTCACCACTCCTGAAGACACAAAATATAAGATGATTTTGGGGACCCACTCAGATGGTTTTCCTCATACCCCCATTATCTAGCTATATAAGTAGTTGTCATTTGGTAGGTACTCCTATATATTGCTGCAAACCAGAATTTTTTTTCTATAAACAACTAGTATTAAAAGTAGTCCAGTATTGCATTAGACAGAGTGCTTAAACCTGTCTATGATCACATATCTCTTGTAGGTAAATGTGTTTGAAAAGTCTGTGTTTACATATATATTGCTTTACGTGTAATTCTCTGCTATCAATCTTCAGTAAAATTGAGAAACTCATGAATAAAATGTAGAGTTTAACAAATCACCTGGACTCACACAGAAAAGAATGTGTTAAAAATACATTCCCAAGGTGCAATAATGCATCACTGGAGGGAGACATAATGTGGATGAGGCAAACATAATTTTTCTGTGAATATATCCCCAGTCACATTTATAAACAGATATTTCCAAGCCAATGTCATCCAGAGAGAAGTCAGCATTCGTATGTTACATACAAAATGCATTTCTATGAACAGAAAAAATAATCCACAGTTTAAAAAAATATGCCAAAAATGAACAAATTTCTTTGAGTGACTACAGTACATGACTAGATGTATATATACAAGCTCAAGGCCATATATCAAGTAGTTAAAGGGTTATCCAGGAAAAAAAACCTTTTCTTTATATATCAATTGGCTCCAGAAAGTTAAACAGATTTGTAAATTACTTTTATAAAAAAAATCTTAATCCTTTCAGTACTGATGAGCTGGTGAAGTTGAGTTGTTCTTTTCTGTCTAAGTGCTCTCTGATGAAACGTGTCTCGGGAACCGCCTAGTTTAGAAGCAAATCCCCATAGCAAACCTCTTCTACTCTGTGCAGTTCCTGAGACAAGCAGAGATGTCAGCAGAGAGCACTGTTGCCAGACAGAAAAGAACAACTCAACTTCAGCAGCTGATAATTATTGAAAGGATTAAGATTTTTTTTTAATAGAAGTCATTTACAAATCTATTTAACTTTCTGGAGCCAGTTGATATAAAAATAAAATAAAAAAAAAGTTTTTTCCTGGAATACCCCTTTAAATCAGTGATAGAGATCCATGTAATAACCCTGTTATATCTTCAGAACCATTTGTTAACGTGCCAAATCAATGTGCTGGATTACAGGGGAGGGGATCATTTATATGTAACATTCTGTGCGAGCAAATTTTTGTGAAGCCGGATAATCCTCTTAAAAAAATACACATTTGGTCATGGTTGAGGCTTTCAATATTGTTTTCTACATTGACAACACAGCCTATGAATTCTATTGCACTCTTCCAAAAAGAAGAAGTTTTGTTGGATCTTGTCCCCCAATATTTTTTAAGTGATTTGAAATTTGTTAGGTTAACAAATGTGAGGTGTTAGACCCATAGTTAAGATTCAAATACCCTTCTGGTACTGGTTAACAGTACTACATTCCTTATCATCTTGGACAGAAAGACTTGTTTGCCTCCATCTTATTATGATGGTAGGGATAAAACCCCCACACTATTTTTTTGTGTCTCCAGGCAAGAGTTTGTAAGCTATGTGCCCTACATGACACATTTACGTTACTCCCTTAGGGGTGGTGCCAGACATGCCCTGTCCAATTACAAATACCGTAGATACTCGAGTATAAGCCAACCCGAATATAAGCCGAGGCCCCTAATTTTACCCCAAAAACCCAGGAAAAGTTATTAACTCGAGTATAAGCCCAGGGTGGGAAATACATCATCCCCCCTGTCATCATCCAGACCCCCGTCATTAACACCCTCATCATCATCACTTGTCATCATCCCCCCATCATCATTACCCCTTCATCATCCCCCCTTCATCATTACCCCTTCATCATCCCCCCTTCATCATTACCCTGTCATCATCCCCCCTTCATCATTACCCCTTCATCATCCCCCCCTTCATCATCCCCCATTCATCATTACCCTGTTATCATCCCCCCTTCATCATTACCCTGTCATCATCCCCCCCTTCATCATTACCCCTTCATCATCCCCCCTTCATCATTACCCTGTCATCACCCCCCCTTCATCATTACCCTGTCATCATCCCCCCCTTCATCATTACCCCTTCATCATCCCCCCTTCATCATCCTCCCCTTCATCATTACCCTGTCATCATCCCCCCTTCATCATCCCCCCCTTCATTATTACCCTGTCATCATCCCCCCTTCATCATCCCCCCCTTCATCATTACCCTGTCATCATCCCACACCACCCCCTTCATCATCACCGCTTGTCAATGTCTGATTTAACAGTGGTCTTCAACCTGCAGACCTCCAGATGTTCCAAAACGACAACTCCCAGCATGCCCGGACAGCCATCGACCCACTATGCCGTGGCCCCACATTATAGATCGGTACGTCATGGGTCCTTAACAGGTTAAGGTTATCCAGCATTTGTAAATAAGATTAAAAAAATATTTTTTCATAGGTGTGCTATGTTTCTACTTATATTAGGAAATGCCATTAAGGCTAAGTTTCTACTTTTTTTTTTTTTTTTGTGGCCCAAAAAAAATGCAAGAAAAAAAAAAAATGCCTGAAAAAATGCCACAGCATTTTCCTGTGTTTGGCATTGTTGGCCCCTTTGGCGTTTCTTTTTGGAACCCAAAATTTTTTGGGTACCAAAAAAAAAAGAAAAGGGATGCAGTAGTGATGGCAAAATAATGTATTTGAAGAAATTTATATTTTTATAACAAAATTGTTATAAATTTTTAATAGTGTGTGTGTTTCACTTCTTTTCTCAATTGTTTACATTTTGTAGGTAGTACTACTACTCCCAGCATGGAATAAACTGTTCCATGAAAGGAGTAGTAGTACCTGTGCTAATAGACATATCGCCCCGGGTGTCAGTGGTGATCGTCCATAATATAGCAGAGATGCGGAGCAGCTCTATACAGCACTCACATCTCTGCACTATACTCTGGCCAGCGATGTGAATAAAACATCACTCATTCATATTTTCTGCCCAGAGTGGGGATAGGCCGGATGCTTGCAGCCAATCACTGCTCTCAGAGGGAAATATGAACAAGTGACATTCTATTCACATCACTGGCCAGAGTACAGAGCAGAGATGCGAGCGCTGCAAAGAGCCGCTCCACATCTCTGCAATAGATAGCACAATTGCATCGGGTGTCAGGAGTGACACCCGCTGTGATCTGTTCTTAACTGCAGGTACTACTACTCCCAACATGGAGCACACTCTGCTCCATGCTGGGAGCTGTAGTACCTGCATTAATAGACAGATTGCAGTGAGTGTAACGTCTGACACCTGTTGCAATCTGTCTATTAATGCAGGTACTACAGCTCCTAGCATTGAGCAGAGTGTGCTCCATGTTTGGGGTAGTAGTAGCTGCAGTTAAGGAAAGATCACAACGGATGTCACTCCTGACACCCGCTGTGATCCTCCAGTATAATGTATAGATGCCACCAGCCGCTCTTCTATGGTCCCCTGCACTGATGTATATATACACCTATTCATATTTCCCACAGAGAGTTGTCATTGGCTGGTATCATCTGGCCAATCACAGCTCTCTCCGGGAAATATGAATAGGTGTATATATACGGCAGTGCAGGGGACCATAGAAGAGCGGCCGGCCGCATCTATACATTATACAGAAGGATTGCATCAGGCGATCTGTCAATTAGTACAGGTACTACTACTCCCATCATGGAACAGTGTGTTCCATGCTGGGGGTAGTAGTACTACCTAAAAAAAAAATATGTGTGCTACATTTTTAGTGCCCTGTCCGCACACATAAATTGATCCCTGTTTTAAAAATTTATAAAAATGTTGTTATAAAAAAGACACATTTTGTAATTTCGTTATAATTTTTTTCCTTCACTACTGTATCTTTTTTATTTTTATTTTTTAATGGTACCCTACAAAATTTTATTAAAAAAGGTATCTCCATCACTTTTTTTGCTAAAGTCCAAAAAAGAATAAAAACCTCCTGCAAAAACGCCAAAGTTAAAACTTGGCACTTTTTTTGCAAAACCGCCAAGGAGCTAAAAAAGAGTGAAAAAATGCCAAAAGGATAAAAAAAAAAAGCCAAACTGAAAAACACCAAGTTGAAAAAGAATTTTGTGATTTCTCATTGATTTACAGCTAACATCTGGCCGCAGCGTTTTTTGGCCGAAAAAACACCATGCGGCAGAATTGGCGTTTTGTTCTTGGCGTTTTTTTCTTGGCCTTTTTTCCCCCCAAAAAACAAGTAGAAACTTAGCCTAACAGGGTCTTAGGCAATGCCTGTCAGCATTATCAAGGCTACCATCAGAAATTTTGGGGCCCCTTATATGGCTCCAGGCCTGGGCCCTAGACCCTCCTCCCATCCCAGAAAAAAGTGACCAAAAAGTGACCAAAAAGTCACATATACACAAACATGGTACAGTGATCCCTCAACTTACAATGGCATCAACATACAATAGTTTCAACATACAATGGTCTTTTCTGGACCAATGTAACTTGAAACCAGACTCAACTTACAATGCTACAGACAGTCCAGATCTGCAAAACATGTCAATGGCTGAAAGAACTGACCAATCGGAATGGGCATTCACTGGTACAACACCTGTAATACTGAAGTGCATGCACTGACTGACTGTCTGACAGCATCTCCTATAGTATAGGGAGGTACTACATGTTCTGTACTACTCTTTACATGTGCCAGGGATAGCAGCTCCATGTTACTTTTTTGAGACACTGTGTGTTCTGTAAAGGACCCTGAAGAAGCTCCTGTCCTCTATATAGACAGTGAATACAGCTTCCAGCAGATCTTTCTTACTATTATATGTAAGGACTTGCTTTATCTGTATTAGTTATCTACTTATTTTCTCTTTAATCCTCACTTTTTCCTATTTTTGGATGACATTTTGGGGCTTCAGAACTAATTAACAGGTTTCCATAGAGTTACAGTCTCAACATACAATCGTCTCAACATACAATGGTCGTCCTGGAACCAATCAATATTGTAACTTGAGGGACCACTGTACTGATAAAAACTAGAGATCTTGGCACAAAAAAATTAGCCCTCATGTAGCAGCGTATAAAAAAATAAAAATAAAAAATAAAGTTATAGGGGGTCAGAAGTGGACAATTTGAAACATATGTTTTTAACAAAATAAGTTTGACTTTTTTAAAAGCAGTACAATAATAGAAAAGCAATGTAAACATGGGTATCATTTTAATCGAATTGAGCCACAGAATAAAAAGAACATGTCAGTTTTAATGTAAAGTGCACTGCATACTGTGTGTCATCACAAAGTACAATTGGTGGCTCAAAAAACAAGCCCTCATATGGATTTGTTAATGGAAAAATAAAAATGTATGGCTCTCGAAAGGCAAAGAAGAAAGCATTTACCGTATATACTCGAGTATAAGCCGAGTTTTTCAGCACGATTTTTCGTGCTGAAAACACCCCCCTCGGCTTATACTCGAGTGAACTCTCCACCCGCAGTGGTCTTCAACCTGCGGACCTCAAGAGGTTTCAAAACTACAACTCCCAGCAAGCCCGGGCAGCCATCGGCTGTCCGGGCTTCCTGGGAGTTGTAGTTTTGAAACCTCCAGAGGTCCGCAGGTTGAAGACCACTGCGGTCTTCGACATCATCCAGCCCCCTCTCACCCCCTTTAGTTCTGTACAGTACTCACCTCCGCTCGGCGCTGGTCCGGTGCTGCAGGACTGTCCGTGAGGAGATCGTCCGGTGGGATAGTGGTTCCGGGCTGCTATCTTCACCGAGGAGGCCTCTTCTAAGCGCTTCGGGCCCGGCCCCAGAATAGTCACGTTGCCTTGACAATGACGCAGAGGTACGTTCATTGCCAACGTACTTCTGCGTCATCGTCCAGGCAACGCCTCTATTCCGGGCCCGCAGCGCGGAGAAGAGGCGCCCCCAGTGAAGATAGCAGCCCGGAACCACTATCCCACCGGACCACCTCCTCTCCGGACAGTCCTGCAGCACCGGACCAGCGCCGAGCGGAGGTGAGTACTGTACAGAACTAAAGGGGGTGAGAGGGGGCTGGATGATGTCGAAGGCCGCAGTGGTCTTCAACCTGCGGACCTCCGGAGGTTTCAAAACTACAACTCCCAGCAAGCCCGGACAGCCGATGGCTGCCCGGGCTTGCTGGGAGTTGTAGTTTTGAAACCTCTGGAGGTCCGCAGGTTGAAGACCACTGCGGGCGGATGATGACAAGAGGATGATGAAGGGGGGGTGGGATGATGAAGGGGGGGTGTGGGATGATGAAGGGGGGTGTGTGGGATGATGACAAGGGGATGATGAAGGGGGGGGGTGTGGGATGATGACAAGGGGATGATGAAGGGGGTGGGGATGATGAAGGGGGGTGGGGATGATGAAGGGGGGTGTGTGGGATGATGATGAAGGGGGGTGGGGATGATGACAAGGGGATGATGAAGGGGGGTGGGGATGATGACAAGGGGATGATGAAGGGGGGGGTGTGGGATGATGACAAGGGGATGATGACAGGTGATGATGATGAGGGTATGGATGATGACAGGCGGTGATGATGATGAGGATGTTAATGACGGGGGTCTGGATGATGACAGGGGGGGATGATGTATTTCCCACCCTAGGCTTATACTCGAGTCAATAACTTTTCCTGGGATTTTGGGTTAAAATTAGGGGTCTCGGCTTATACTCGGGTCGGCTTATACTCGAGTATATACGGTAAATTGGCTGTGTCCTCAGGGCCAAAATGGGCTTTGTCCTTAAGGGGTTAAAGAGCATTTTTTTAAATTTATTTTGACTTTACTGATTATTGTACAATACACTAAAATACCAATGATGTTTCATGTATTGCAGTCTAGTTGCCCTATCCGTAAACCCTGCCATCGCCACAGTGTACTAAGAGTGCTAACATGGCGCCCCACCGTCTTGATCCTGCTCCTTACTCTGTTCCCAATAATTATGAAGTCACCATATATCAGAAACGGGTTAAAGTGATGTTTACCCCTGAATACCTTTTTTTTTTTTACTCCATACATCCAAAAGTATTTGTTTATTCATTTAAGAATATCCTATATATGTTGTAGTTGTTGGAGTTTTGTATTTCAGGAGCCACCACAATACAGATTTTATTTCCTTAAAGGGGTACTCTGCCCCTAGACATCTTATCCCCTATCCAAAGTATAGGGCATAAGATGTCAGATCGCCGGGGTCCTGGACTCCCTGGATCTACCAAGCAGCACCCACCTGTAGCGGCTTCCGGAACCGCTGGAGGTCCTCAGACTGAGTCCATCTCGACCACCGGGATGGAAGATCGTGATGTTACGACTCCACTCCCCTGTGACGCTACACCCCACCCCTCAATGGGTGGTCGAGATGGACTCAGCCTGAGGACCTCATGCGGTTCTGGGAGCCGCTACAGGTGGGTGCTGCATGATAGATCCAGGGGAAATGTCTATGAGTTAAAACCAATTTATCTATTTAACCAGTTTGTAAATTAATATTATCTATATGTTAATACATTATGTAAAGTAACTAAATAAGTAGATCACACTGGAAGGGAGAATCCATTCAACCCCAAACACCTTTCTCTTTAAAAATATCCATGGTCTTCTTTGTGTTCTCCCATAAGAACATAATACCTTTGTCTATTCCACTTCAAAGTTACACTATTTTACAGAATTTGTATGCATGTTGCTGCTTTTGCTATCAAGGTCTTTTTTTTCCTTTCCATGGTGTCTGCAATTTTCATATTTATATTGCTGCACGGATGATGTTTTCCTGCACTAGAGGTTGCTAAGCAACTTCTCCTGAGCATCTGAAAAGGTTTCTTTATAGAAAAGTAAGTCTAAATTATAAATGCGCTTTACATTTCCTTCTTCAAGCACATCCCCTGGGGTCATGTCTTGTGTCAATGATGTCTGCTCCCACTGAATTCTCCATTGATAGGATTGTCAAGACCACTACTGATGTGGTTCCAAATTTTCCTCTTATTTTCATATAATTCAAACCACTTGGGGAATATGAAGTGAAAATGAAAAAACGTCGAAACAATTCCTTATTTCCCTTTACTCTAGTGTGTCTGGAACAGTAAAAAATTAGCTTGTACGCTAGACACCAAGACATATCAGGATTCAGTGATACAGAATTTATGAGCTGGTGACACACTTTAAAGAGGCGGGATAAATAAAAAAAGAAATAAACGTTGAGCCAAAGACACAAGCAGGATTTTTACAAACTTAACATTGGTGTGACTTAAAAACTAAAATACATTAAGCTACTGAGGAGTTAAATATCTATGCGATCACCGCTATACACTTGGTGATCAGCTTTATCGCCACGAAAAGCTGCAGTGACACCTGTAGGGGAAATGTAGTTAATTAGTGTCTATTCAAACGAATGGCTGCACCAAGAAAACAATAATGGTAAAAAAAAAACATTTTGTAAATTTTTTAACAACATTGTGCATCCCCATGACATTGATAAGCTCTAATCATATATAAATATATATATATATATATAGAAGCAGTTTTAAAAGAGTTTGAAATTGTGAAATGGAAACATTTATTATATTAACTCCTTGTTTGCTCTATGTAAATGAATGCCCATTAACTTACCTGCCAAGAGCAAACACAGTAAAACACTGTGAAACACTGAATTATTCATTACATCATTAGTAAAGATCAGGGACTGGGGGATCCTAAGCAGTAATATTCTTATAGCTCAGCAGTATTTAGAAGCCCCACAAAGAATAAATGGAGCTCTGGCCAAACGTGTGATACCGCTTCATTCATTTAGAGGACATTTGACTTCTATTTTTGGGATCAGTGGGGGTCCCAGCAGTCATACCTTCAATGATCGGCTAGTTACCCCCTATCCTGTGCAAGGGGTATTCTGTCCCTAAGACACACGTGGCGGAGCCATGACATCACAGCCCCATGATCGTGATTCATCAGACCTGGAGCGATGTTCGCTCTGGAGGTTGATGATAGCGGGGTGTTGCATGAAAGATTGCAGGGGTCCCCAGCGGCAGGACCTTCGTGATCAGGCTTATCCCCTACACTTTGGATAGAGGATAAGATTTCTTAGGCCGGGAGTACACCTTTAATGATGAGAATACCTCTCTAACAGGCATTTTAGTGTGCAATGTGAAAAAAATCCTATGTTAAAGAAGAAGTCCAGTAGTAAGAAATGTATCCCCTAACAGCAGGATAGGGGATAAATGTCTGATTACGGGGGGCGGCCGCTGGGATCCCCACGATCTCCAGTACGGGGCCCCAGCTCTGCTAGAGTGCTAGTTAGCTGGTCGAAACATGCCCCTCCATTCTTCTCTATGGAAGAGGCTGACATGCTGTGTGCAAACGTCACACACAGTAGCTCAGCCGGAATCGAGCAGGGGATCAGTACAGGAGATTCCATGGGGTCCTAGTCGTCGGACCCCCCGCGGTCAGGTATCCCGCCGATAGGGGATAGAATTCTATTCTTCTTTAACACTGCAGAAAATGTGACAAACCCAAAAAGCACCAAATATAAATTCGGCTCATACAGCCACACCAATGGAAAAATAAAAATGTTATGGTGGCTAAAACATGGCGATGCATAATGGAAAGATGTAGCTGATCTTCAAGGGGTTAAGTTTATTGATAAGTATACTGGTAAAACCCCATCAAAAACCTTTTACCTACTTTGTTTTTGAGAAGACATGCAGCTTTTCCACGAAAGTAAGTTGGAAGGATTAAGCTGGGTTCTCACAATGCATTTCTGTGTGTTTTCATTACAGTCATGGGCGGACTGACTGGCCGGTCTGATCAGACATCGTCTGAGGGTCCGGCGCACCTGAGGATCCAGGACTTTTGTTCCAGATCCCCAGCAGACAGCGCTGCCTTCTCCTGTATGTGCAATACACTCACATACAGGAGAAGGTGTCCCCTCTGTGTAAGCCGTATCTGCGACTTAAACAGAGGAGACGTGACGCAGCGCAGGTGCTGATGACATCACTCATCGGCGTTTGCACAGTGGAGGAAAGAAGACATGGGCCCCTGCTGCGCTCTGGAGAAGATCGCTGCTTGGGTCACATACAGGTGAGCATCATTTTTTATTTCAACCTGGGAAGGGGAAGCAGGAAAACTCTGCTGCCTACACCTACTAGAAAGGGGGGGGGGTGACTCTAACTCTGCTGCCTATACCTACTGGGGGGGACTCTAACTCTGCTGCCTACACCTACTGGAGGGGAACTCTAACTCTGCTGACTACACCTACTAGGGGTAGGGGGAAAACTCTGCTGCCTGCACCTACTGGGGGGACTCTAACTCTGCTGCCTACACCTACTGGGGGTGGATCTGGAGAAGATCGCTGCTTGGGACACATACAGGTGAGTATAATTTTTTTTTCAACCTGGGAAGGGGGAGCAGAAAACTCTGCTGCCTACACCTACTAGAAAGAGGGGGTGACTCTAACTCTGTTGCCTATACCCACTGGGGGGGACTCTAACTCTGCTGCCTGCACCTACTTGGGGGAACTCTAACTCTGCTGACTACACCTACTAGGGGTAGGGGGAAAACTCTGCTGCCTGCACCTACTGGGGGGGACTCTAACTCTGCTGCCTATACCCACTGGGGGGGCTCTTACTCTCCTGTCTACACATACTGGGGGGGAATCTAACTCTGCTGCCTACACCTACTGGGGGAGAGGGGAAAAACTCTGCTGCCTATACCTACTGTGGGGGGACCCTGATGCCTACACCTGCTGTGGGGGGATCCTGCAGCCTTCACCTACTGTGGGGGGACCCTGATGCCTACACCTGCTGTGGGGGGATCCTGCTGTCTACACCTACTGTGAGGGGACCCTGCTGCCTTCACCTACTGTGGGGGGACCCTGCTGCCCACACCTACTTTGGGGGGGACCCTAATGCCTACACCTACTTTTGGGGAACCCTGCTGCCTACACCTACTGGGGGGACCCTAATGCCTACACCTACTGTGCAGGGACCCTGCTGCCTACACCTACTGTGGGGGGGGGGACCCTGCTGCCTACAACTACTGTTGGGGGACCCTGCTGCCTACACCTACTGAAGGGGGTCCCTACTGCCTACAACTACTGTGGGGGGACCCTGCTGCCTACACCCACTGTGGGGGAACTCTGCTGCCTACTCCTAATGTGAGGGACTTTCGACAATGTTCCTGCCTAGATAATAACATAGGGGGTTTTCACAATGCCCCTCCTGAGACTAGACTCTGGATCCACCACTGGGTGGAGGGGGTGCTGTCTACCTACTTGACTAACTCCCTGGCTACCTAACTTTGTACCTGGATGCCTAACTAATTACCTACATACCTGGCTATCTAACTACTTACATACCTGGCTGCCTAACTACCTACCTACCTATCTTGTTACCTACCTACATACCTGGCTACCTAACTATGTACATACCTGGCCTTCATACATGGCTGCCCAACTACCTACCGTTAACTCTTGGTGCTTATGAGCACTACCACTTTATAGGTCTCCCTGTATAGGCAGTATGAAGAGAAGTGTTGTTTGGGGACCTAAAAACGTAGCCTTTATTTATTATTTTACTAAATATAGCACTTATAAAAAATAAACATCATAAAGCTGCAATGGCGGCCACCAGTGCCAATGCAGTGTCAATGCTGTCAGTCTATTCAATATACTTGTGCTGGTTTGCACTGTTCCACACTCAATGCAGTTTGTCTTTAGCGTTCCTTGACTGTATGTGTCTCAATAAAGTTTGTGCACATATATTGATGTGTTTTCCACCATAAACATAGGTCCCCAGTCATGTACGCATGTATATATGACATTATATTATATCCATGTGTCACAAACTTCCAATCAATCTGTATATTGCACAATGTCCTCTGTTGTATGCATCTGGATAGTACACAATCTTAATATGGTGAGTACACAATTGCACATAGTCCCTTGTATTGCACTATAGTTTGCTTTGTATCACATATTGCATAGTATTTGTATATATATATTGCACCTTGTCCTTTATTTGGGTACACTCTTATTCACATTGCATGAATATACAAGCGTTTATTGACACTTAGCTGTTTCCTTTACTGTGCATCCGTTTGTTTGCAGCCTTTGGATGTCATCCACATTTAGAAAGTAGATCCTACATGTTTCTTCTGCTATGATTCGTCAGGGATCTTGTTTAGCACATTTTCTTTAGCTTCAGATACCTGTGTGTGGCTCTTTCTTTGAGTATGAATACATAAAACCCAATAACCCCAGAATAGCATGTTTCTATACAGTAGCAAAAATCTAAAAGGGTTATCCCCCTTTATGGGGAGACCCATTGTGTCTCGTATAGGGAGTTTAACAGAAAAAGCCAGCCAATATGATGATCAGGTTTTAAGGCCATTTGTCTATTCTTTACCATCGTACGTCCGTGACACCACTGATGTCCTGAAAAGAATAGAGGACCTTAAAATTGAAAAAAGTGTCATGTTGGCGTCCCTGGATATAGAGGCACTCTACTCCTCCATCCCCCACGACAAAGGGCTGGAGGCAGTAGAGTTCTTTTTAAAAACAGGAGGTATCCAGTATAATTTACATAACCAATTTATTGTGAAATTGCTGTCATTTGTGCTGCCAAAAATTACTTTTGTTTTGAGGGGGAGTCCTTCCACCAATGCTGAGGTACAGCGATGGGGAGCCCTTGCGCCCCCAGTTAAGTAAATCTGTCCCTCGGCTGGTGGGAGGACCAAGTGGTATTTGGTCATCCACACAGGCAGACTTAAATTACTTTGTGCAAGCACTGAACAACAATCAGCTAGGACTGAGGTTTACAAGCACTAGCAGTATGAAACAACTAGAATTCCTTGATCTAAAAATATGGATCATGAAGTTCAGACCACTGTACACCGAAAGCAGACGGCAACAGATGGCTTCAGTGGGGAAGCTGTCATCCGTGCCCGCTGAAGCAGGGTATACCAACAGGTTAATATCTGCACGTTCACAGAAATTGCTCATCCATTGAAGAATTTCACAACAAATCTGTAGAACTAAGAACGAGACTTAGGAATAGGGGCTATCCCAACAAAATACTAAAGAGAGCCTTCCATAGGGCACTGAGATGCCAGAGAACCCAATGACTAACCCCCCCCCCCCCCCCCCAAAAAAAAAAAAAAAAAAGAGCAAGAAGGAGTCACCTTTAGGATAATAGGTGTATATGACGACAAAGCCAGGGAGGTGAAAGATATCCTTCAAAAATATTGGGGTGTTCTAAAATTGAACATAGTGCTTTCAGACATAATTACAGACACCCCCCAAATCACATACAAAAGGGGTAAACATTTATGTTACCTACCTACCTAGTTAACAATTTACCTGGCTATATACCGTATATACTCGAGTATAAGCCGAGTTTTCAGCACGATTTTTTGTGCTGAAAACGCCCCCCTCGGCTTGTACTCGAGTGAACTCTCTGCCTGTCAATCCCTTCATCAGTGGTCTTCAACCTGCGCACCTCCAGATGTTGCAAAACTATCACTCCCAGCAAGCCCGGACAGCCATCGGTTGTCCGGGCATGCTGGGTCTTGTAGTTTTGAAACCTCTGGAGGTCCGCAGGTTGAAGACCACTGCAGCCTTTTTCATCATCCAGCCCCCCCCCCCCCCCTTTTGTTTTGTACTCACCTCCCCTCAGCAGGAAGTTAGGGTGAGCTGGTCCGGGCCATCTATGCTGCAGGGACCGTCCGGTGGGGATGGTTAGTCGTTGCGGGCTGTCCATTTTCACCTCCGGGGCCTCTTCTCCGCGCTTCTGGCCCGGCCCCGGAGTAGTGACGTGGCCTTGACGCCGCCGCACAGGGATATCCATGCGCAACGTCCCTGTGCGTCGTCGTCAAGGCAACGTCACTAGTCCAGGCCCGAAGCGCGGAGAAGAGGACCCCTGGTGAAAATGGACAGCCCACAACGACTAACCATCCCCACCGGACGGTCCCTGCAGCATAGATGGCCCAGACCAGCTCACCCTAACTTTCCGCCAAGGGGAGGTGAGTTCATGGCCACATGTTGGGAGTTATAGTTTTGCAACATCTGGAGTTCTGCAGGTTGAAGACCACTGATGAACGGATTGACAGGCGTGATGATGAATGGGGGGATGATGACGGGGGTCTGGATGATGACTGGGGTCTGGATGATTACATGGGGGGATGATGTATTTCCCACCCTAGGCTTATAGTCAAGTCAATAACTTTTCCTGGGTTTTTGGGGTAAAATTAGGGGCCTCGGCTTATATTCGGGTCGGCTTATACTCGAGTATATACGGTACCTAGCTGCCCTTTTACTGTGCAGGACACCGAGGAGGGCTTTATAAAAGTTAGCGGCTTATAGATGGAAAGATTGTGTAGGGGGGGGAGCACTAGAAAAATGCAGAGTCTGACACGTTTGTCCTGCAGATGTTAAGAGATCGACATGGCGGTCTGATCCAGACGGAGAAGGAAAAAAAAGAGGACGCTGCTGATCAGAAAAGACGTAATTGTGAGTCCCTAGATGTAACTGTTATCACTTATATGGTATACAGATCCTGTGTACAGCTGATATGTAGCGAGATATGGTCCTGTATATAATCACTTATATAGTATACAGATCCTGTATTGTATACAAGTCTGTGTATAGTGGTTTTATTCAGTACAGTATGGTGGCATTTTCCAGTTATTGTGTGGTGGTATATATTTACTCCTTATATACTGGTATTTTTGGTCATGGAAAATTTGTTTACCTACCTTAAAGTGTTTCTCATATATAAAATTTTGTTTATTTTGTGTGTAGGGCTGGTGGAGGGATTTGGGTAGAATAGGGGCGAGGTGTGACCAGCAGCAGAGCATCGCAGGGGGCCCTTACTTTTTTTTGGTCCGGGGGCACTGAGTGTCAGTCCACCCCTGATTACAGTCATCAGCATGACATTGCAGCCGGCACGCCTCCTCCATGCATCTCTATGGGAGAGGCGGGGAGGCAGCGTTCGTGCCTCCCCAGCTCCCCCATAGAACTGTATGGGGACGGGGAGGGGACGTGGCGTCACCGTTGACCTCTAGGTCGACGCTACGCGTCTTAGCGCTCACTATGATCCGACTGCAGACCAATATATGGAGGGTAGTTTCCAAAATGGGGTTACATGTGTGTGTGGGGGGTGGGGTGTATTGTAAACACACATGGCCTTCAATTCCGGGCAAATTTTCTCCCCAAAATCCCAATGGCGCTTCTTCTCTTCTGAGCATTGTAGTTCGCCCACAGAGCACTTTACATCCATGTATGGGGTATGTTCATACTCAAAAGAAATGGGGTTACAAATTTTTTCCTATTTTCCCTTGTGAAAATGAAAAATTTAGGGTAACACCAGCATTTTTGTTAAAATAATTTTTTTTTCATTTTCACGTCCAACTTTAACGAAAATTCGTCAAACACCTGTGGGGTGTTAAGGTTCACTATACCTCTTGTTACATTCCGTGATGGGTGTAGTTTCCAAAAAGGGGTAAAACGTGGGTATTTATTTTTTTGCGTTTATGTCAGAACCACTGTAATATCAGCCACCCCTGTTCAAATCCCATAATTTAGGCCTCAAATGTACATAGTGCGCTCTCACTCCTGAGCCATGTTGTGCGTCCGCAGAGCATTTTACATCCACATATGGGGTATTTCCGTACTCAGGACTTTTTTTTTCCTTTTACCTCTTGTGAAAATAAAAAGTATGGGGCAACACCAGCATGTTAGTGTAACATTTTCTATTTTTTTTTTATACTAACAGGCTGGTGTAGACCCCAAGTTTTCCTTTTCATAAGGGATAAAAGGAGAAAAAGCCCCCCCGCAATTGCTCCCGAGTACGAAAATACCCCATATGTGGCCCTAAACTGTTTCCTTGAAATATGACAGGGCTTCAAAGTGAGAGACCGCCATGAGCATTTGAGGACTAAATGACGGCCTTCACACCCCCTCGCATAGACATGAATGGAGGGGGCGTGGTGTGACATCACGTCCCCAGTCCCGGAAACCCAGAGGTTTCTGAAACTGGAGATTCAGCACCCGCATAGAAAGCGGGTGCTGCAGCGAGATTGCGGGGCGGTCTCAGCAGTGGGCCCCCCGCGATCAGACATCTTATTCCCTATCCTTTGGATAGGGGATAAAATGTTTTTGCCCGGAATACCCCTACATCTAGCAGGGCGCCTGGAGGAGTTTGGTAACTCCTCCAGGCACCCCACTAGAGGAAATTGTACGTTGCACAATGAATAAAGAAGCCAACAACTGATTAACTGAATGTGAGAGCCCCTGTGTCTTCTATTTAGAAATGACAGTATTAAGATTGCCTATTCTCTATACGGCTGGAGCACCTGCAGGGTCGTGATTTGGCTTCCATGCATACTGGGCTATTTGAAGAGTAGCTGTTGCTTTTCTATTCCTTGAAACCAGTGCCTGGGGCTACTTCTTTTGTATGGATTAATCTGTAAACAGATGTGTATTTATACAGTCTATAAGTGATTAGTAATGAGCGGCAGGGGCCATATTCAAATTTGCGATATTTCGCGAATATATGGATGAATATTCACTATGTTCATTTTTTATTTATTTCCCCCCCATGCGAAAATTCACATGAAATTCGCATAGAGCGCATGCACGATTACATCTTTCACCTAAAAGAAGGGAGGGATCAGTGTCCTCTGACTGGAAGTGCTGATATTCACGAATATTTGCATATTTGCATACATTTGCATATTCGAAAAAAAAGAATATTTGTCATTACGTATATATATCACTATATTCTAAATTTCTTTCGAGTAAGGAATTACCACATATGTGGATGTAAAGTGTTTTGTGGGTGCACTACAGGGCTCATAAGCGAAGGAGCGACAATGGGATTTTGGAGAGCAAATTTTGCTGAAATGGTTTTTGGGGGCATGTCGCATTTAGGAAACCCCCATGGTGCCAGAACAGCAAAAAAAAATCATATGGCACACTATTTGGGAAAGTACACCCCTCAAGGAACGTAAAAAAATGGATAGTGAGCCTTAACACCCTACAGGTTATTAATGAACTTTCGTTAAAGGGAGAGTAAAAATGAAAAATAAAATTTTTTCACTATAATGTCCCCCAAAATTTGTAACCCTGTTTCTCTCGAATAAGTGAGTGGGTGCACTAGAGTGCTCAGAAGAGAAGGAGTGGGAGGGTGTGGCGTAGCGTGGCGTGGCTTGCTGCCGACAAAGATAGCCGCTTAGTCCCTGACCTCCCACTCTTCTTGCCCTCCACCTCATGAGGAAGGGCGCCTGGCACAGATGGAGGCATCCACCAGCCGGCCTGGACCCCTTATTCCCTGCCGGGAGCATCACATAGCACCTCCGCCAGCCCCGGGCTCCCCGCCGGACTCACCGGGCTCCCTCCACTGCCCGCGGTCTCGGTCAGTGGGGGTGCTCTCAGCTTCCAGCTCCGTTCTGCTGGATCACTCTGCTGTGGTTCGGCAGGGCCCTTCACGACTGCAGTCCTTGCTGGCCTTGGCTCCAGATCTCCTCCCGCGAGACCACGCTGTGGGACTCCCTAGTGCTGCAGCTGCAGACCCCGAGGTGCTGCTGACTGGCACCTGTAACAGCGGGACTCCTTCTGATGACAGCGGAGCTCGGGTGAGTGTGCCCTCAGCCCTACTGTCCCCTGGGCCCGGCTCACTCTTACAGTCTCTTCCTTGGCCCCTGCAGGCCGCACAGGGCCTTCCTCCTCCAGAGAGCGGGCTGCCATCTTGGGATGATCTTATGAGGGATTCTCCTATCGGGAGTTCCCCTCTTCCTGGGTGCTCACCTGCCACGAGAGTACCCTCAGCTCCTACTGTGTCCCCTTCAGCGCTCTCGGGGGACTGGTCTGCTCTACTACATTCAGTTCCTGATCCCTTGCAGGGGGTCTCCCTCCAGGCCTCTACTTCGCTCCTCAGTGGTCCTCCTAGACCCCAGAGAATCATGTCTGCTCTTAAGCATGCCACAGGGGCCCCAAGTACTGTCCCTGTGCAGGACCTTGCCTCAGTCCCAAAGACCTCAGGAGCTACCCGCACCACCTCTGAGCACTTTCCTTGGAATGACAGCCTGGACACTGACTTAGATTGCTCCAGGATTCCTGCCCCTACCCCAATTCCTCAGGATTTAAGCCAATTGCTCTCTCAAATACCCACTAAGGAGGACTTTGAGGCCCTCATCACTGAGGTCAAGGATGCCTGCCGGGCGGAAATTTCCGTTCTCCGCCAGAACCTCCAACCTGTTTCAGACAGGGTTGAAGCCCATGACTCCACGCGGTCATATGTTGCTCAGCTACAAAGTATCATTGCTGCCCAATCTGACTTTCTCACTGACCTGCACTCCCATGTCGAGGACCAGGACATCAGGGTCTGTGGGCTTCCTGGAAGCTATATTCAATATGATTTGGGGTGAACCCCCTCTCACAGAGTCAAGCTGGACCATGCTCATAGGGCCCTCCGCTCCCGACCTGTTAATGGGTTGTTAATCAAGACCTCTCCTGGATCACCATATGTAAAAGGCAGATGCTGAAGCTGCTCCTGTCATCCCTACACTCTGCTCAGATACCCTACAGGTGGTCTTTCCCGTTTGCCTTGCAGGCCGGCTAGACGGACGCTGTGCTGTACTGAGATCCTTCACCGACATGCTGGCATTCTGGGATGCTCTGGACTTGCCAGCCCCCAACTCGCGGACTGGGGACTCACTCCTCCCCCAACCCTTCCCCCCTTTTGCTGCTGTTAATTCACTGATTCTTCCAGGACTTTGTGATCATTGCTCTTCCTCATGATCGCTTACTAACTTTTTGTTTTGCTTTGTATTTTAAATGCTTCTTTTGTTTATACTTGTTTGAAGTTATTGTAGGGATAACCTTTTGCCTGGCCTCTAGACGGAACCCTCTATGGACCTGAGTTGTCTCTTCTGGTGCGTTCTTCAACTTCACCCTCCGAGACCATGGCAATTGTTGGATTGTTGGTTATTCCTCTGATTGCATGGTTTTATTACAATTTTATGGTCTCCTCTCTGGCTTTAGAGCCATTGGTTCATTTACGTTTATGTCTCCTCTTTGTGTTCTCCATTTTGTTGTTGCTCCTTTGCCCTGTTGTCTCTATCTTTTGCTTGTCTTTCCTAATTTATTTCTTAGGTCCAGACGGCTGCCACAGTGGTTCTCCTGGCTCATGACTTCTACAAGGTTCCATTTTGATCTGAGTGAGTACCCTTGCATACATTCACTCCTTCCCTTTTTACCACTCTTATGGCTAAGTGTGTCTCCCTGAATATAAAAGGCCTTAACTCCCGGCTTAAACGGTGCTTGTTACGGAGGGAGCTGGTTGCTGGTTTACCTTCAGGAGACATACTTTGACAAGATGGGCACTTTCCAATTTCTTCATCACCTCTACTCCCAGGTTTTTCTATCCTCTACCGATAGGATGGTCACAGTGGCTAGCTTAGTCTCTAGGTCTTTTCTTTCCATGCTGAACCGATGGGACAGTTTGTAATAGTCAAGGGCTCTTTGGGGGGTGGACAGTTTCTCCTTTGTAACGTATATGCTCCCAATACCTCCCAGGTACCTTTTTTGTGATGGATTGTGTCTCGTTTACATAAATATCCATCCTCGGTGTGGCTTTTGGATGGTGACTTTAATTTAGTTTTCTCCCCCTCTATTGATCGCCACTCTACTACTGGTGCGTTGCCCTCTCCTTCCCAATTTCGCTTATCTACGCTTTTCCGGCACTTGATCCTTGCAGCTTCCTTGTATGACCTCTGGCGTATTAATTACCTTTCTGACCACTCTTTTACCTTCTTCTCTCATCCTCACAAACTCCACAGTCGCATTGACTATTTCTTTGGTAACCTCCCTATGGACCATATGCTCTCCTGTGCTTCTCTGGAAGCTATCTCTTGGTCTGATCATAGCCCAGTACTTCTCTCTTTCTCCCCTTTCTCCACCGCTCCTCGCCTCTGTCGTCTTAATGATTCCCTGCTTAACTCCCTGCCTTCCCGGGACTCTGCCGCTAAATACTTTAAGCCCGGCAGGACCCCGGGCAGTGACGGTCTCCCGGCCGAGCTCTATGTAGCGCTGGGGGACCTGATCTGTCCGGAACTGTTAGAGGTGTATGAGGAGATTGTGGTGGGGGGCAGAATGCCTTCCTTGTTAAGGGAAGATCCCAATCTTGTATAAGCGGAAGGGGGAGAGATGTGACTTGAAAAACTGGCGTCACATCTCTCTCCTGAACTTGGACTACAAGATCCTCGCCAAGGTGCTAGCCAACAGGCTGAAATCTGTCATCCAGCAGATCATCCATCCGGACCAGACCTGCAGCATTCCTGGTCGCAGGATGGCCGACAGCCTTGCCCTTGTGAGAGACACGGTCTGTTACATCCAGGACCGTCCTGCCCGCACCCTCCTGGTCAGTTTGGATTAGGAGAAGGCATTTGACCATGTCTCCAATGCTTTCATGGGCAGGGCTATGCGCAGGCTAGGTCTGGGGAAGATGTTTTGCTCTTTTGTTAACGTCATGTACTTTGATATTCACAGCACGGTGTTGGTGAATGGCTGGAAGACTAACCCCTTTTCTATTCCTTCAAAGGGTTAAACAAGGCTTCCCTCTTTCACCTCTTCTTTTTGTTTGTGTTATAAAGCTCTTCGCTGAGACTATCCGGCAGAATGGAGAGATCAAAGGGATCACCGCACCAGGACAGATCGCTACGTGGTCAAGTGCTCGCTCTACATGGACGACGTGACCCTCTACTGCGCTTACCAGCGTTCAGTGACTGCACTCATCCAGACCTGCGAGGACTTCGGCAGAGCTTCAGGGGCAAAAGTCAACTGCAAGAAGTTGGAAGCTATGCTCTTCGGAGAGTGGCACCTGGCTTCTTCCGCCCCCTTCCCCTTTACTGTTAAACCAGACTCCAAATTTTGGGGTCTGGTTCAGGAAGGAAGGAGGGGCCCTTAAGTCTTGGCAAGACTGGCTGGCAAAGATGAATTCTAAGATTGGACTGTGGAGCTCCAGAAAGCTCTCTATGGAGGGCAAAACACTGGTCCTGCAGAGTGAAGTTTTGCCTGTACTCCAATATACTGCTCAGACCTGGCCTCCCCATGCCACTGTTTGCAAGGCCATCACCCGGACTGTGTTTCGCTTCATCTAGGGCAAAATGGACAGAGTCAGGAGGACTGTGATGTATATGGAGCCCCGCAAGGGTGGGAAAGGTGTGCCTGACATCCCCACTCTGCTGAGGGCTTCCTTTGCATGTGTCAGTGTGCAGCGAACTCTTGTTGAAAAGACTGGCTGAGCGGGCAGGTCCATGTCTCGCTTTTTTCTCATGCCCCTCTGGAGACAGCTGAACTGGGACAAATGGGACAGCTCCATCCCTTACAACTGGAACACTCCCTGGTTCTATGGGGATGTTGTCTGGTTTGTAAGGGAGCACCAGCTAGAGGGACTGAAACCTGACCAATGGAAGCCAAAGACTATCTACAAGCTCATCCGAACTAAGGACTTGTTGGAGCTGGCTCTGGGGCTCCCTGCAGCCACAGCAGAGACAGTTTGGACTAATGTGGCTTCAAAGCGGCTTACCAACGGACATAAGGACTTGTCACGGATGGCCATTAATGGAAGTTTGTCTCTTGTCATTCATGCATGCCCGCGACCTATGCAGAACCCGGTACTGCCCACTGAGCCCCTATGTGGAGGAAACATCTTTTCATGTGTTTTGGCAGTGCCCCTTTGCGCAGGGTCTGTTGGATGCCCTGGAACATGAACTCAGAGACTCTGTACCCAGGAACTGCCTATCGTACCATTCGGTGCTTTACGGTCTGTTCCCTGGGACCCACGACATGGAGGCCATCCAAAAGGTCTGGCGCCTTATGAACTGTTTTAACCCCTTCCCGCTATTGGACGTATGCATACGTCCAGGCGAATTACACGTTCGCGCAAATGGACGTATGCATACGTCCAAGCGATCTCCTGCTCTGCCGCGGGCAGCGCAGGAGATCGCGGGTGGGACTCAGCTGTCAATCACAGCCGGAGTCCCACAGCAGCTGCCGGGGCCGCGATCGCGCCGGTCCCGGCAGCATTAACCCCATAGATGCCGTGATCAGTTCTAATCACGGCATCTTCGGTGTTTGCAGGGGGAGCGCTCTCCCCCTGCCCATCAATCGCGTCGCCGTGATAAAATAAGGGGGATCGGGGGTGTCCAAGACACCCTCGATCCTCCTTGAAGAGATAGGAGTGAGGTGGCAGGGTTGCCACCCCTCTTATCCCTGCTATTGATCGGCGGAGCGGCTGACCAATAGCAGACTGGGGGCGGGGGGGTTAAAGTTCGGTTCCCCCCGCTATGCCCACCCATCGGTGTCCGGGCACAGCGGGGGGAACCGTGTAATAGCGGCGGCGGCGGCAGCTCCACTTACCCGGCGGCGGAGCTCCAGATGACGGCGGCGGCTGTGATCACGGCGGCGGTGGAGGTAAGTATGACGCCGCGTGTCCAGAGTCTGTTGCCTAGCAACATCTGCAGGGCGACAGTTTAGAGAGTGGTCTCTAAACTTTCGCCCTCCAGAAGTTGCAAAACTACAACTCCCACCATGCCTTGACAGCTGTTTGCTGTGTTGGCATGCTGGGAGTTGTAGTTTTGCAAGATTTAGAGGTGTTCAGGCTGGAGATCACTGACAGTGGTCTCTAAACTGTAGCACTCCAGATATTACAAAACTACAACTCCCAGCATGCCCAGACAGCAGTTTGCTGTCTTAGCATGCTGAGATTTGTAGTTTTGCAACATCTGGAGGGCCACAGTTTAGAGACCACTGTCAGTGATCTCCAGCCTGAACCCCTCTAAATCTTGCAAAACTACAACTCCCAGCATTCAGGAACAGCAAATGGCTGTCTCGGCATGCTGGGAGTTGTACTTGCGTGCCTCCAGCTGTTGCATAACTACATCTCCCAGCATTCCCTTTGGCAATCAGTACATGCTGAGAGTTGTAGTTCTGCAACAGCTGGAGGCACACTGGTTGGGAAATACCGAGTTAGGTAATAGGTTCTATTACCTAACTCAGTATTTTCCAACCAGTGTGCCTCCAGCTGTTGCAAAACTACAACTCCCAGCATGCACGTTCTGTCAGTGCATGCTAGGAGTTGTAGTTCCCCCCCCTCCCATGTGAATGTACAGGTTACATTCACACTGGCGACGGATTACAGTGAGTTCCCTGCTTCAACTTTGAGCTGCAGCCGCAGCTCAAACTCCTAGTGGGAGACTCAGTGTAATCCGCCGTCAGTGTGAATGTAACCTAAAAACACTACACTACACTAACATAAAATAAAGAGTAAAACACTACATATACACACGTACACTACCCCCCCCCACCACCACCCCTTCCCCCCCAATAAAAATGAAAAACGTATCCTACAGCAGTGTTTCCAAAACGGAGCCTCCAGCTGTTGCAAAACAAAAACTCCCAGCATTTCCGGACAGCCATTGACTGTCCAAGCATGCTGGGAGTTTAGCAACAGCTGGAGGCACCCTGTTTGAGAATCACTGGTGTAGAATACCCCTATGTCCACCCCTATGCAAATCCCTAATTTAGGCCTCAAATGCACATGGCGCTCTCTCACTTCGGAGCCCTGGCGTATTTCAAGGCAACAGTTTAGGGCCACATATGGGGTATTTCCGTACTCGGGAGAAATTGCCTAACAAATTTTGAGGGGCTTTTTCTCCTTTTACCCCTTATGAAAAGGTAAAGTTGGGGTCTACACCAGCATGTTAGTGTAAAAAAAAAAACATTTTTGTACACTAACATACTGGTGTTGCCCCATACTTTAAAATTTCACAAGCGGTAAAAGAAAAAAAGCCTCCAAAATTTGTAACGCAATTTCTCCTGAGGACGGAGATACCCCATATGTGGGCGCAAAGTGGGAGGCTCAGAAGGGAGAGTGCACCATGTAAATTTGAGGTCTAAATTGGTGATTTGCACAGGGGTGGCTGATTTTACAGCGGTTCTGACATAAGTGCAAAACAATAAATACCCACATGTGACCCCATTTTGGAAACTACACCCCTCACGGAATGTAACAAGGGGTACAGTGAGCATTTACACCCCACAGGTGTCTGACAGATCTTTGAAACAGGGGTCTGTGAAAATGAAAAATAAAATTTTTAATTTGCACAGCCCACTGTTCCAAAGATCCGTCAAATGCCAGTGGGGTGTAAATTCTCCCTGCACCCCTTATTACCTTCCGTGAGGGGTGTAGTTTTAAAAATGGGGTCACATGTGGGGGGGTCCACTGTTCTGGCACCACGGGGGGGCTTTGGAAATGCACATGGCCAAATTCTCTCTCCAAAAGCTCAATGATGCTCCTTCTCTTCTGAGCATTGTAGTTCGCCCCCAGTGCACTTCACGTCCACTTATTGGGTATTTCCATACTCAGAAGAGATGGGGTTACAAATTTTGGGGGGTATTTTCTGCTATTATCCCTTGTAAAAATGTAAAATTTGGGGGAAAACAAGCATTTTAGTGTAAAAACATTTTTTTTTTTACATATGCAAAAGTTGTGAAACACCTGTGGGGTATTAAGGTTCACTTTACCCCTTGTTACGTTCCCCAAGGGGTCTAGTTTCCAAAATGGTATGCCATGTGTTTTTTTTTTCTGTCCTGGCACCATAGGTGCTTCCTAAATGCGGCATGCCCCCAGAGCAAAATTTGCTTCCAAAAAGCCAAATGTGACTCCTTCTCTTCTGAGACCTGTAGTGCGCCAGCAGAGCACTTTTCATCCCCATATTGGGTGTTTTCTGAATCGGGAGAAATTGGGCTTCAAATTTTGGGGGGTATTTTCTGCTATTACCTTTTTTAAAAATGTAAAATTTTTGCTAAACCAAGCATTTTTGGTAAAAACAATTTTTTTTTTTTTACATATGCAAAAGTCGTGAAACACCTGTGGGGTATTAAGGTTCACTTTATCCCTTGTTACGTTCCTCAAGGAGTCTAGTTTCCAAAATGGTATGCCATGTCGTTTTTTTTGCTGTCCTGGCACCATAGGGGCTTCCTAAATGCGACATGCCCCCCCGAGCAAAATTTGCTCTCAAAAAGCCAAATATGACTCCTTCTCTTCTGAGCATTGTAGTTCGCCCGTAATGCACTTCAGGTCAACTTATGGGGTACCTCCATACTCAGAAGAGATGGGGTTACAAATTTTGGGGGGTATTTTCTGCTATTAACCCTTGCAAAAATGTGAAATTTGGGGGGAAACACACATTTTAGTGAAATTTTTTTTTTTTTTTTTTTACATATGCAAAAGTCATGAAACACCTGTGGGGTATTAAGGCTCACTTAATTCCTTGTTACGTTCCTCAAGGGGTCTAGTTTCCAAAATGGTATGCCATGTTTTTTTTTTTTGCTGTTTTGGCACCATAGGGGCTTCCTAAATGCAACATGCCCCCGAAAAACCATTTCAGAAAAACGTACTCTCCAAAATCCCCTTGTCGCTCCTTCGCTTCTGAGCCCTCTACTGCGCCCGCCGAACAATTTACATAGACATATGAGGTATGTGCTTACTCGAGAGAAATTGGGCTACAAATTCAAATGGACGTATGCATACGTCCAAGCGATCTCCTGCTCTGCCGCGGGCAGCGCAGGAGATCGCGGGTGGGACTCAGCTGTCAATCACAGCCGGAGTCCCACCGCAGCTGCCGGGGCCGCGATCGCGCCGGTCCCGGCAGCATTAACCCCATAGATGCCGTGGTCAGTTCTAATCACGGCATCTACGGTGTTTGCAGGGGGAGCGCTCTCCCCCTGCCCATCAATCGCGTCGCTGTGATAAAATAAGGGGGATCGGGGGTGTCCAAGACACCCTCGATCCTCCTTGAAGAGATAGGAGTGAGGTGGCAGGGTTGCCACCCCTCCTATCCCTGCTATTGATCGGCGGAGCGGCTGACCAATAGCAGACTGGGGGCGGGGGGGTTAAAGTTCGGTTCCCCCCGCTATGCCCACCCATCGGTGTCTGGGCACAGCGGGGGGAACCGTGTAATAGCGGCGGCGGCGGCAGCTCCACTTACCCGGCGGCGGAGCTCCAGATGACGGCGGCAGCTGTGATCACGGCGGCGGTGGAGGTAAGTATGACGCCGCGTGTCCAGAGTCTGTTGCCTAGCAACATCTGCAGGGCGACAGTTTAGAGAGTGGTCTCTAAACTTTCGCCCTCCAGAAGTTGCAAAACTACAACTCCCACCATGCCTTGACAGCTGTTTGCTGTGTTGGCATGCTGGGAGTTGTAGTTTTGCAAGATTTAGAGGTGTTCAGGCTGGAGATCACTGACAGTGGTCTCTAAACTGTAGCCCTCCAGATATTACAAAACTACAACTCCCAGCATGCCCAGACAGCAGTTTGCTGTCTTAGCATGCTGAGATTTGTAGTTTTGCAACATCTGGAGGGCCACAGTTTAGAGACCACTGTCAGTGATCTCCAGCCTGAACCCCTCTAAATCTTGCAAAACTACAACTCCCAGCATTCAGGAACAGCAAATGGCTGTCTCGGCATGCTGGGAGTTGTACTTGCGTGCCTCCAGCTGTTGCATAACTACATCTCCCAGCATTCCCTTTGGCAATCAGTACATGCTGAGAGTTGTAGTTCTGCAACAGCTGGAGGCACACTGGTTGGGAAATACCGAGTTAGGTAATAGGTTCTATTACCTAACTCAGTATTTTCCAACCAGTGTGCCTCCAGCTGTTGCAAAACTACAACTCCCAGCATGCACGTTCTGTCAGTGCATGCTAGGAGTTGTAGTTCTCCCCCCCTCCCATGTGAATGTACAGGTTACATTCACACTGGCGACGGATTACAGTGAGTTCCCTGCTTCAACTTTGAGCTGCAGCCGCAGCTCAAACTCCTAGTGGGAGACTCAGTGTAATCCGCCGTCAGTGTGAATGTAACCTAAAAACACTACACTACTAGTGTTGAGCGGCATAGGCCATATTCGAATTCGCGAATATTCGCGAATATATGGACGAATATTCGTCATATATTCGCGAATATTCGCATATTCGTTATATTCCCGTTTTATTTTCGCATATGCGAACATTCGCGTATGCGAAAACTATCATATGTGCATATTGGCATACACAAAATTAGCATTCGCGTAAAATTCGCATATACGAAAATTAGCATATGCTAAATTTCGCATATGCGAATTTACGTACGCCAGTCTCACACAGTAGTATTACAGCCTTCTTTACACCACACAAGCTGGAAGCAGAGAGGGGTGATCACTGTGATGTGTACTGTGAAAAAAAACAAAAAAAAAAACGAATATTCGTAATTACGAATATATAGCGCTATATTCGCGAAATTCGCGAATTCGCGAATATGCGATATTCGCGAATAATATTCGAATTGCGAATATTCGTGAGCAACACTATACACTACACTAACATAAAATAAAGAGTAAAACACTACATATACACACGTACACTGCCCCCCCCCACCACCACCCCTTCCCCCCCAATAAAAATGAAAAACGTATCCTACAGCAGTGTTTCCAAAATGGAGCCTCCAGCTGTTGCAAAACAAAAACTCCCAGCATTTCCGGACAGCCATTGACTGTCCAAGCATGCTGGGAGTTTAGCAACAGCTGGAGGCACCCTGTTTAAAATCACTGGTGTAGAATACCCCTATGTCCACCCCTATGCAAATCCCTAATTTAGGCCTCAAATGCACATGGCGCTCTCTCACTTCGGAGCCCTGGCGTATTTCAAGGCAACAGTTTAGGGCCACATATGGGGTATTTCCGTACTCGGGAGAAATTGCCTAACAAATTTTGGGGGGCTTTTTCTCCTTTTACCCCTTATGAAAAGGTAAAGTTGGGGTCTACACCAGCATGTTAGTGTAAAAAAAAAAATTTTTGTACACTAACATACTGGTGTTGCCCCATACTTTAAAATTTCACAAGCGGTAAAAGAAAAAAAGCCTCCAAAATTTGTAACGCAATTTCTCCTGAGGACGGAGATACCCCATATGTGGGCGCAAAGTGGGAGGCTCAGAAGGGAGAGTGCACCATGTAAATTTGAGGTCTAAATTGGTGATTTGCACAGGGGTGGCTGATTTTACAGCGGTTCTGACATAAGTGCAAAACAATAAATACCCACATGTGACCCCATTTTGGAAACTACACCCCTCACGGAATGTAACAAGGGGTACAGTGAGCATTTACACCCCACAGGTGTCTGACAGATCTTTGAAACAGGGGTCTGTGAAAATGAAAAATAAAATTTTTAATTTGCACAGCCCACTGTTCCAAAGATCCGTCAAATGCCAGTGGGGTGTAAATTCTCCCTGCACCCCTTATTACCTTCCGTGAGGGGTGTAGTTTTAAAAATGGGGTCACATGTGGGGGGGTCCACTGTTCTGGCACCACGGGGGGGCTTTGGAAATGCACATGGCCAAATTCTCTCTCCAAAAGCTCAATGATGCTCCTTCTCTTCTGAGCATTGTAGTTCGCCCCCAGTGCACTTCACGTCCACTTATTGGGTATTTCCATACTCAGAAGAGATGAGGTTACAAATTTTGGGGGGTATTTTCTGCTATTATCCCTTGTAAAAATGTAAAATTTGGGGGAAAACAAGCATTTTAGTGTAAAAACATTTTTTTTTTTACATATGCAAAAGTTGTGAAACACCTGTGGGGTATTAAGGTTCACTTTACCCCTTGTTACGTTCCCCAAGGGGTCTAGTTTCCAAAATGGTATGCCATGTGGTTTTTTTTTTCTGTCCTGGCACCATAGGTGCTTCCTAAATGCGGCATGCCCCCAGAGCAAAATTTGCTTCCAAAAAGCCAAATGTGACTCCTTCTCTTCTGAGACCTGTAGTGCGCCAGCAGAGCACTTTTCATCCCCATATTGGGTGTTTTCTGAATCGGGAGAAATTGGGCTTCAAATTTTGGGGGGTATTTTCTGCTATTACCTTTTTTAAAAATGTAAAATTTTTGCTAAACCAAGCATTTTTGGTAAAAACAATTTTTTTTTTTTTACATACTGACTCCTTCTCTTCTGAGCATTGTAGTTCGCCCGTAATGCACTTCAGGTCAACTTATGGGGTACCTCCATACTCAGAAGAGATGGGGTTACAAATTTTGGGGGGTATTTTCTGCTATTAACCCTTGCAAAAATGTGAAATTTGGGGGGAAACACACATTTTAGTGAAATTTTTTTTTTTTTTTTTTTACATATGCAAAAGTCATGAAACACCTGTGGGGTATTAAGGCTCACTTAATTCCTTGTTACGTTCCTCAAGGGGTCTAGTTTCCAAAATGGTATGCCATGTTTTTTTTTTTTGCTGTTTTGGCAGCATAGGGGCTTCCTAAATGCAACATGCCCCCAAAAAACCATTTCAGAAAAACGTACTCTCCAAAATCCCCTTGTCGCTCCTTCGCTTTTGAGCCCTCTACTGCGCCCGCCGAACAATTTACATAGACATATGAGGTATGTGCTTACTCGAGAGAAATTGGGCTACAAATTCAAGTATAAATTTTATCCTTTTACCCCTTGTAAAAATTCAAAAATTGGGTCTACAAGAACATGCAAGTGTAAAAAATGAAGATTTTGAATTTTCTCCTTCACTTTGCTGCTTTTCCTGTGAAACATCTAAAGGGTTAAAACACTTACTGAATGTCATTTTGAATACTTTGGGGGGTGTAGTTTTTATAATGGGGTCTTTTATGGGGTATTTTTTAATATGAAGACCCTTCAAATCCACTTCAAACCTGAACTGGTCCATGAAAAATAGCGAGTTTGAAAATTTTGTGAAAAATTGTAAAATTGCTGCTGAACTTTGAAGCCCTCTGGTGTCTTCCAAAAGTAAAAACTCATAAATTTTATGCTGAAAATATAAAGTAGACATATTGTATATGTGAATCCCAAAAAATAAATATTTGGAATATCCATTTTCCTTACAAACAGAGAGCTTCAAAGTTAGAAAAATGCAAAATTTTCAATTTTTTCATCAAATTTTGGGATTTTTCACCAAGAAAGGATGCAAGTTACCACAAAAATTTACCACTATGTTAAAGTTGAATATGTCACGAAAAAACAATCTCGGAATCAGATTGATAAGTAAAATCATTCCAGAGTTATTAATGTTTAAAGTGAGAGTGGTCAGATGTGCAAAAAAGGGCTGCGTCCTAGAGGTGAAAATGGGCTGTGTCCTTAAGGGGTTAAGGACGCTGCGTGGCTTGCCAGGAACCGCCTCGTGATCAACAGGGAGAACATGTCTGTCCAGGATTGCCACAGGTTCATCAGGAGCCTGCACAAAGATTATTCCATCTTGGACAGCCCGGCCGTCGATGAAGAAGAAGAGTGAAGACTCCTCTCCTTCCCCCATGTCCCCCTGAAGATATAGCCCAGTAGTTTGGCCCTGTGATCCACCCTCTCCCTACCCCCACACAGTCGCCCACTCCCCCATGCCCTCAGCCCCGCCCCATAGCCCATGCCCCTACCCCGATCACAGATTGTATTGTTTTGTTATTCAATCTCTTGTGCTTTTCTCTTACAGGATTGAGCGGAGTGTTAGAGTAGCATGATGTCCGATGTATAGCTTAAGGAAAATTTGCTGTGTAGTGTACTGTCATGCTTTGTGTGATTGTAATTTATCGTATGACTTGTAATGACTGAACGAACAATAAAGCTCTTTCAATAACGGAAAACATTTTTTTAAATCAACTGGGGCCAGAAAGTTAAACAAATTTGTAAATGACTTCTAATAAAAAAATATTTACCCTTCCAGTACTTATTAGCAGCTGTATGCTACAGAGGAAATTCTTTTCTTTTTGAATTTCTTTTTTGTCTTGTCCACAGTGCTCTCTGCTGACACCTGATGCCCATATCACAAACTGTCCAGAGCAGGAGAAAATCTCCATAGCAAACCTATGCTGCTCTGGACAGTTCCTGACATGGACAGAGGTGTCAGCAGAGAGCACTGTGGACAAGACAAAAAAGAAATTCAAAAAGAAAAGAATTTCCTCTGTAGCATACAGTTGCTAACAAGTACTGAAAGGATTAAGATTTTTAAATAGAAGTAATTTACAAATCTTATGAAAACCTATAGCTTATGCATCTAGGACCTCACCAATGGTGCATAATGGTGTGGGCAAAGATAGATATAACAGCGTTTATTAAAAAAAATAAAATATTCAGATTATAAAATATAAAATGTAATATATAAATAAGTAAAACAGTAACAAAATATCACATTATACTGGCATTTATCTAATGAAAATCTCACTGGGCCCTAGTGAGATATCCAAAATGCAAAAAATATATGAATAGATTAATATTCAAATGAGTCCATATATCTACAGATAAAAAAATAAAATAAAAATATAAATAATTCCGTGAAAGGTATTTGGATTTGTGTCAAAATGATTATAACATAAAGTCAATAAAAAAATTTGATGAATGGATGATACAGAGTATCTCTCACCACTGCTTCTGGCTTGATATGTTGTAATAGATGAGTCGCAGCCTTGTGTTCCTCGTGTGCCTCAATAAGTAGAGGGGGGCACAGGTTGATACGTCTCCCTTAGCATCCCCGTTGGCAGGGGGGCGCAAATAGATGTTGCGTACCGTGAGCTCCGATAGCGGGGGAGCATGCAGCAGTTTCAGCGCTGGGGACCTCGTTCGCTGACCGGCTTAGCACAGACAGCACTAGTCTGGCACTCCGGCAGGAGTGTCAGTCGGCTCGGGTGTGACAACGGGTCTGGTGATGGTGGTACGCCGGGAGCAATGGAAGGTCCGGGATTGGCGTCCCACGTGGAAGCAGGAGATGGTAAGGTTACAGCCAGGCAGGGCGGAGTAGGATAGATTTAACTCCTCTGTTGCCAAGATATTTGCAGATGGACACTGATGATAACTGTGTGAATAGTGCCAGATTTCTAAACGCGTTTCGGGGTACTGGGAAACAAAGACCTCCGACCCCTTCCTCAGTAGAAATGTGTATCATATACATAATATAGGGGTGTGTTCACCCCACGATTTGTTAATACGGGGACCAAATCCGGCTTGGGTTTTAGGTCCAGTCACAAAACCGGATACGGGTGAAAAATGAGCCGACCGGGTGTAATCTGACTCCGGTCGGCTCATTCAAATGAATGAGATGGGGGCCGGATCCGGCTGGGGTATGGGAGCACCGGATCCAGTCCCCATATTAACAAGTCGAGGTGTGAAATGCACCCTAACTGAGGGTGTGGGGGAGAAGGAGACAGTGGAGTCTAGGGAGATGAAAGTTTAAAAGAGGATGACTGAGGCGTCTGGGGGCTACGGGGGTGAGGAAAAATGAATTTGGAAATGGCTGGGGGATGTATTTGTATGGTGTGTTTCTATTTAGGATGTGTGCATATGTATATGAGGTATCCCGGTACTGGACATGGTCCTGCACCTTGTGTCGTAAGTCCCCATAGTCAGAGTTCCTTCATCTTGATAGGAGTCTCTTAATGGGATAACCCCTAGTCGCCTCTTCCATCTTTAATTTAATGTGTATATTGTATATATTTTATTTTATAAAGGTTAATTCCAGGACCTTAGGTCATGTGATCTACAGTAAATGTGTTATGCTAAGGTTAAGGACCTTCCAGGTCACGTGATTGTGCCACCTGATGTACCATAATCCTTTGTAATAGGACTGACAGGTTTGGGGATCCAATAAGCTTTGAGCCTGCCCCCTTGCCATATAAGGGTGCTGTTTCCAATCATCTCTCTCTTGGGTTCCGGACTAACATAGAGAACACAGCTCCGCGCATACCTACAAGACAAATGTAGGCCTGAAGCCTATCTCTTCAGCATCTTGCTAACCTTGAGTTTATCCAACTCTCTCCTAAAATCCTACGTGACTACTGAACCTAAATCAAACCCCTAAATTCAGTGGAACAGCGTAAAACAAGCCAAAAAGATTATTTCCTACAAGGTCCCAACCAACCTGTGAGGAGCCTAAGTACCGGTCCTCTGTATAGACTGTTTGCTGATTTCATCCTGCATAAAATCTGCAGTAAAGTTAATTCCAGTTTACTGCAATCCTGGTTGTGGACAATCCTTTATTCCTCCCTATCGTTCCTAGGACGTGTGGCGGTAGGATATATATGAGGAGGAACGCGCACCCTGGCGTCACGACAGTTAAGGGTTAATGCAACACCCTTTCATCACTGCACAGCTACACCCTATTCACCCTACACCCCCAAGTATGATGTGTGCATGTATGTAATGTATGGTGATGAGGGGGGCAGCACGTGTGTATGATATGTTTATGCATGATGTGTGTGTATGTATGATGTGTGTATGTATGTATGCTGTATGTTTGTAGGATGTGTGTATGTATGATGTGTGTATGCATATAATGTATGTATAATAGATGCGTGTATGTATGATGTCTGTATGTATGTAATGCATGTATGATAGATGGTGTATGCAGGCCCGTCACTACCGGACCGGCAAACCAAGCAATTGCTTGGGGCCCCGAGCTGGCTGGGGGGCCCCGAGCAGAGCCAGTGCTTGCCCGTCCTGTAGCGACGGGGCACTTCGGGGGGCCCGCACATTTCAATGACCTTTTTGTAGGGCGCGGGCCCCTTAAGAAACGAAGCAGGGCCGGCATCGGACAGGTCAGGGACTGATGGGAGTAGAGACGTCACGTGCTCCGCGCAGGCACGCACGTCTACGCCAATCACCTGATCTGTCCCTGCTTACGTCCCCACGCGAACCTCCAGGAGCAGCAGCAGACTCACGCCGCTGCAACGATCCCCGGCAGGGTAAGTAAACTGGAGCGGGGTGTAGGTTAGGGGACTGCAATGGTGATGAGAGGTGCGTGTATGTGTGTGGGGGGTGATATGGGGGTCATGAGAGATGCAGGGGGGGTGTTATGGGGGTCATGAGAGATGCAGGGGGGGTGGGGTGTTATGGGGGTCATGAGAGATGTAGGGGGGTGTTATGGGGGTCATGAGAGATGCAGGGGGGATGTTATGGGGGCCATGAGAGATGCAGGGGGGTGTTATGGGGGCCATGAGAGATGCAGGGGTGTTATGGGGGTCATGAGAGATGCAGGGGGGGGGGTGTTATGGGGGTCATGAGAGATGCAGGGGGGTGTTATGGGGGTCATGAGAGATGCAGGGGGGTGTTATGGGGGTCATGAGAGATGCAGGGGGGTGTTATGGGGGTCATGAGAGATGCAGGGGGGTGTTATGGGGGACATGAGAGATGCAGGGGGGTGTTATGGGGGCCATGAGAGATGCAGGGGGGTGTTATGGGGGCCATGAGAGATGCAGGGGGGTGTTATGGGGGTCATGAGAGATGCAGGGGGGGGTGTTATGGGGGTCATGAGAGATGCAGGGGGGGTGGGGTGTTATGGGGGTCATGAGAGATGTAGGGGGGTGTTATGGGGGTCATGAGAGATGCAGGGGGGATGTTATGGGGGCCATGAGAGATGCAGGGGGGTGTTATGGGGGTCATGAGAGATGCAGGGGGGTGTTATGGGGGCCATGAGAGATGCAGGGGGGTGTTATGGGGGCCATGAGAGATGCAGGGGGGTGTTATGGGGGTCATGAGAGATGCAGGGGGGTGTTATGGGGGTCATGAGAGATGCAGGGGGGTGTTATGGGGGTCATGAGAGATGCAGGGGGGTGTTATGGGGGCCATGAGAGATGCAGGAGTGTTATGGGGGTCATGAGAGATGCAGGGGGGGGGGTGTTATGGGGGTCATGAGAGATGCAGGGGGGTGTTATGGGGGTCATGAGAGATGCAGGGGGGTGTTATGGGGGTCATGAGAGATGCAGGGGGGTGTTATGGGGGCCATGAGAGATGCAGGGGGGTGTTTTGGGGGCCATGAGAGATGCAGAGGGTGTTATGGGGGCCATGAGAGATGCAGGGGGGTGTTATGGGGGTCATGAGAGATGCAGGGGGGGTGTTATGGGGGTCATGAGAGATGCAGGGGGGGTGTTATGGGGGTCATGAGGTGCAGGGGGTGTAATGGAGGTGATGAGAGGTGCAGGGGGGGATGTAATGGGGGTGATGAGAGGTGCAGGGGGGTGTTATGGGGGTGAGGAGAGGTGCCCCTCCCTGCACCTCTCCTCATCACCCCCCCCCCCATAACCCCCCCCCCCCCCCCCCCCCCCCGGTTATAATAGTGATGAGGAGAGGTGGGGGGGGAGTTATTGTAATGATGAGGAGAGGTTTGGCGGGGGGTTATGGGGTTGATGAGGACACAGGATAAGAGGGGTGCATATGTATATATGATGTGTATGCATGTGTGGCAGTATTGTATTCAGTGGATACAGTGTGGAGCAGCATTATATTCAGGGTACAGTGTGTGGCAGCATTATATTCAGGGTACAGTGTGTGGCAGAATTATATTTAGTGGGTGCAGTGTGTGTCAGTATTATATTCAGGGTACAGTGTGGGGCAGTTTTATATTCAGGGTACAGTGTGGAGCAGTATTTTATTTAGGGTACAGTGTATAGCAGTATTATATTTAGGGTACAGTGTATAGCAGTATTATATTTAGTGGGTAAAGTGAATAGCAGGATTATATTTAGTGGGTACAGTGTATGGCAGTATTATATTTAGTGGGTACAGTGTGTGGTAGTATTATATTTAGTGGGTACTGTGTATAGCAGTATTATATTTAGGGTACAGTGTGGGGCAGTATTATATTCAGGGTACAGTGTATAGCAGTATTATATTCAGGGTGCAGTGTGGGGCAGTATTATATTCAGGGTACAATGTGGGGCAGTATTATATTCAGGGTACAGTGTGGGGCAGTATTATATTCAGGGTACAGTGTGGAGCAGTATTTTATTTAGGGTACAGTGTATAGCAGTATTATATTTAGGGTACAGTGTATAGCAGTATTATATTTAGTGGGTAAAGTGAATAGCAGGATTATATTTAGTGGGTACAGTGTATGGCAGTATTATATTTAGTGGGTACAGTGTGTGGTAGTATTATATTTAGTGGGTACAGTGTGTGGTAGTATTATATTTAGTGGGTACTGTGTATAGCAGTATTATATTTAGGGTACAGTGTGGGGCAGTATTATATTCAGGGTACAGTGTGTGGCAGGATTATATTCAGGGTGCAGTGTGGGGCAGTATTATATTCAGGGTACAGTGTATAGCAGTATTATATTCAGGGTGCAGTGTGGGGCAGTATTATATTCAGGGTACAATGTGGGGCAGTATTATATTCAGGGTACAGTGTGGGGCAGTATTATATTCAGGGTACAGTGTGGGGCAGGATTATATTTAGGGTTCACTTTCTGGCAAGGTTATAATGATTACTGTCTTCATACAGAGGATGAGGATCTGGTGACAAAGTGAGAAGCCAATGATGTCTGTCTGTCAGACTCGGCAGAGCAGATGGAGCTGGAGGAAGACCTGGTCTGTGGACCAGATGAAGAAGAAAAGATAACAGAGAAGATATCACTCAAGTCAGAAGACGTCACTCAGGTCACTGATATCATTGTGTATTCTCCTGACTGTCCCATCAGAGCTGTAGTCACTTGTAAGTCTGCAGTGATGATGGGTAAAACTGTGTCCAATCTGTGTCTCTCGAGCTGTTACAAAACCAGCCAGAGGCTCTTCAGACATGATGGGAGTTTTAGCTTTCCAACAGCTGGAGTACCACTTTAACCGAGGTGATTGGTGGGGGTCTCAGCAGTCAAACCCCCACCAAAAAAATGGCCCTGGGGGGGGGGGTCTGGACAGGGGGTATGGGTAGGGAACACTGCTGCACCTAATGTGGGGGGAACTCTGCTGCACCTAATGTGGGGGGAACTCTGCTGCACCTAATGTGGGGGGAACTCTGCTGCACCTAATGTGCGTCGTATCGACGTTCGCTCATGTTGCGCTCCCAGAATTCAAGGGCCAGCGTTACTATGTCCTGACGCCGGCCCTAGAGCGTGACGTGTGTGAACATCAAAGGGGGGGGGGGGCTCCATGTCCATTTTGCTTGGGGCCCCCAAATTCCTTCAAACGTCCCTGGGTGTATGTATGATGTGTGTAAGCTAGATGTATGTATGATTGTTTAATGTGTGTGTATAGATTATCTGTGTATATGTATGTGTGTGTATGTATGATGTCTGTGTCTGCATGATAGATGTGTGTAAGCTAGACGGATGTATGTATGATGTGTACCTAAAATGCGCTGCTACTACTTCTACCTTCCTAAAGGGAGCTGCTACTACTACTACCTAAAGGGGGCTTCTACTACAATTATTACCTAGGAAGGCTGCTGCTACTACTACCTAAATAGGGGCTGGTACTCCTATATATTGGGGACTTCAACTTAATAAAAAAAGGCTACCGTCTACAATGGGACCTACCTACAGGGAGTAATCCTACTTATAGGATTAGGCTGCTACTGGCTGCTACTGCCAAGAGGGAGTAAATACCAACAGGTATCTACATGGAGACCTACATTCAGGCACTAACCTACTCGGGGCACCATGGTAATGGAGAAAACCATGTGAAGAGATCTACTTAATCCCCCATTAAGTAGATCTCTTCACATGGTTTTCACATACCTACCTACTCATTCCCAAATCTGCATATTTACTTACTCTCCTGTCTAAGCATCCAAAGGTTTATTATTACTGTAAGGAACGATATATGTGCTTAACCCCTTAAGGACCAGGCCAATTTTCACTGTAGGACCAGAGCGTTTTTTGCACATCTGACCACTTTCAATTTAAGCATTAATAACTCTGGGATGCTTTTACCTATCATTCTGATTCCGAGATAGTTTTTTCGTGACATATTCTACTTTATGTTATTGGTAAAATTTTGTCGATACTTGCATAATTTCTTAGTGAAAAATTCCAAAATTTGATGAAAAAATTGAAAATTTAGCATTTTTCTAACTTTGAAGCTCTCTGCTTGTAAGGAAAATAGACATTCTAAATAAATTATATTTTGATTCACATATACAATATGTCTACTTTATGTTTGCATCATAAAGTTGACATGTTTTTACTTTTGGACGACATCAAAGGGCTTCAAAGTTCAGCAGCAATTTTCCAATTTTTCACCAAATTTTCAAAAACGGAATTTTTCATGGACCAGTTCAGGTTTGAAGTGGATTTGAAGGGCCTTCATATTAGAAATACCCCACAAATGACCCCATTATAAAAACTAAACCCCTCAAAGTATTCAAAATGACATTCAGTAAGTGTTTTAACCCTTTAGGTGTTTCACAGGAATAGCAGCAAAGTGAAGTAGAAAATTCAAAATCTTCATTTTTTACACTCGCATGTTCTTGTAGACCCAGTTTTTGAATTTTTACTAGAGGTAAAAGGAAAAAAATCCTTTCAAAATTTGTAACCCAATTTCTCTCGAGTAAGAAAATACCTCATATGTGTATGTTAAGTGTTCGGCGGGCGCAGTAGAGGGCTCAGAAGGGAGGGAGCGACAATGGGATTTTGGAGAGTGAGTTTTTCTGAAATGGTTTTTGGGGGGCATGTCACATTTAGGAAGCCCCTATGGTGCCAGAACAGCAAAAAAAAAAACACATGGCATACTATTTTGGAAACAACACCCCTCAAGGAATTTAAAAAGGGGTACAGGGAGCCTTAACACCTCACAGGTATTGCACATCTTTTTGTTAAAGTTGAATGTGTAAATGAAAAAATAAAATGTTCACTAAAATGCTGTTTTTCCCCCCAAATTTTTAAAAGGGTTCATAGGAAAATTACCCCCAAAATTTGTAACCCCATCTCTTCTGAGTATGGAAATACCCCATGTGATGACGTCAAGTGCTCTGCTGGCACACTACAATGCTAAGAAGAGGAGGAGCGCCATTAAGCTTTTGAAAAGGGAATTTGTTTGGATTGGAAGTCAAGGGCCATGTGTGTTTACAAAGCCCCCGTGGTGACAGAACAGTGGACCCCCCACATGTGACCCCATTTTGGAAACTACACCCCTCACAGAATTTAATAAGGGGTGCAGTGAGCATTTACACCCGACTGGTGTTTGACAGATCTTTGGAACAGTGGGCTGTGCAAATGAAAAATTACAAATGAAAATCTGTCAGACCCCTGTGGGGCGTAAATGCTCACTGTATCCCTTATTACATTACATGAGGGGTGTAATTTCCAAAATGGGGTCACATGTGGGTATTTATTTTTTTGCGTTTATGTCAGAACCACTGTAAAATCAGCCACCCCTATGCAAATCACCAATTTAGGCTTCAAATGTACATAGTGCACTCTCACTCCAGAGCCTTGTTGTGCCCCCGCCGAGCATTTTACGCCCACATATAGGGTATTTCCGTACTCAGGAGAAATTGCGTTACAAATTTTGGGGGTCTTTTTTTCCTTTTATCCCTTGTGAAAATAAAATGTAAAGGACAACACCAGCATGTTAGTGTAATTATTTTTTTTTTTACACTAACAGGCTGGTGTAGACCCCAACTTTTCTTTTTCTTAAGGGGTAAAAGGAGAAAAAGACCCCCAAAATTTGTAGTGCAATTTCTCCCGAGTACGGAAATACCCCATATGTGGCCCTAAACTGTTTCCTTGTAATACGACAGGGCTCCGAAGTGAGAGAGCGCCATGCGCATTTGAGGACTAAATTACGGATTGCATAGGGGTGGACATAGGGGTATTCTATGCCAGTGATTCCCAAACAGGTTGCCTCCAGCTGTTGCTAAACTCCCGGCATGCCTGGACAGTCAGTGGCTCTCCGGAAATGCTGGGAGTCGTTGTTTTGCAACAGCTGGAGGCTCCGTTTTGGAAACACTGCCGTACAATACATTTTCCTTTTTATTGGGGGGGGGGGGGGGGGGGGGGGGGGGGACAGTGTAAGGGGTGTATATGTTGTGTTTTACCCTTTATTTTGTGGTAGTGTAGTGTAGTGTTTTTAGGGTACATTCACACTGGCGGCAGTTTACAGTGAGCTGCAGCTAAAAAATTGCCGCAGCTCATACTTGAAGCAGGAAACTTACTGTAAACCTGCCTGTGTGAATGTACCCTGTACATTCACATGGGGGGGAGGGGCAAACCTCCAGCTGTTTCAAAACTACAACTCCCAGCATGCACTGACAGACAGTGCATGCTGGGAGTTGTAGTTTTGCAACAGCTGGAGGCACACTGGTTGGAAAACCTTCAGTTAGGTTCTGTTACCTAACTCAATATTTACCAACCAGTGTTCCTCCAGCTGTTGCAAAACTACAACTCCCAGCATGCACTGATAACCGAAGGGCATGCTGGGAGATGTAGTTATGCAACAGCTAGAGGTACACATCTACAACTCCCAGCATGCCGAGACAGCTGTTTGGGCATGCTGGGATTTGCAGTTTTGCAACATCTGTAGGGCTACAATTTAGAGATCTCCAAACTGTGGACCTCCAGCTGTTGCAAAACTACAAATCCCAGCATGCCCAGACAGCAAACTGCTGTTTGGGCATGCTAGGAGTTGCAGTTTTGCAACATCTGGAGGGCCACAGTTAGAGATCACTGCCAGTGATCTCCAAACTGGTGCCCTCCAGCTGTTGCAAATCTACAAATCCCTGCATGCCCTAACAGCTGTCTGGGCATGCTGGGAGTTGTAGTTTTGCAACATCTGGAGGTTAACAGTTTAGAGACCACTGTATAGTGGTCTCAAACTGTACCCTCCAGATGTTGCTTGGCAACTTACCGTCTTCCGTCGGATCCAGGGAGCCAGCCGCACGACATCGCCGGACTCCGATCTCCTCCACCGATGGTCGCCCGCAGCCTCGCCCGCGGGGTAAATGGACGTCGGCGCCGGTCCTCTGTCGGTTCCCCGTTCTGCCCCGCCTATTGTGAAAGTAAAGCCCCCGATCTGCTATTGGTGGTCACGTCTAGACCACCAATAGCAGGGATAGGAGAGGTGGCACCCCTGCCACCTCACTCCTATGCCTTCAGGGGAATCGTGGGTGTCTTGGACAACCGCGATCCCCCTTATATTCCGGGTCACCATAGACCCTTATGACCCGGAATAGCCGCAAATCGCAAGTGTGAATTCACTTGCGATTTGCAGCGATCGCCGACATGGGGGGGTCTGATGATCCCCCTGGGCATTTGCGCAGGGTGCCTGCTGATAGATATCAGCAATAATCCCCGTCCGGTCACCACCCGGCGCATTGCAGGGACCGAAAATTTCCACGGGCGTACAGGTACGCCCTTGGTCCTTAAGTACTAGGGAGCAAAGTCGTACCTGTACACCCTTGGTCCTTAACCCCTTAAGGACTCAGCCCATTTTGGCCTTAAGGACTCAGACAATCTAATTTTTACATTTCATTTTTTCCTCCTTGCCTTCTAAAAATCATAACTCTTTTATATTTTCATCCACAGACTTGTATGAGGGCTTGTTTTTTGCGCGACCAGTTGTCCTTTGTAATGACATCACTCATTATATCATAAAATGTATGGCGCAACCAAAAAACACTATTTTTGTGGGGAAATTAAAACGAAAAACGCAATTTTGCTAATTTTGGAAGGTTTCGTTTTCACGCCATACAATTTATGGTAAAAATGATGTGTGTTCTTTATTCTGAGGGTCAATACGATTAAAATGATACCCATTATTACATACTTTTATATTATTGTTGCGCTTAAAAAAAATCACAAACTTTTAAACCAAATTAGTACGTTTATAATCCCTTTATTTTGATGACCTATAACTTTTTATTTTTCCGTATAAGCGGTGGTATGGGGGCTAATTTTTTGCGCCATGATCTGTACTTTTTTTTGATACTACATTTGCATATAAAAAACTTTTAATACATTTTTTATAATTTTTTTTTAATAAAATGTATTAAAAAAGTAGGAATTTTGGACTTTTTTTTTTTTTCGTTCACGCCGTTAACCGTACGGGATCATTAACATTTTATTTTAATAGTTCGGACATTTACGCACGCGGCGATACCAAATATGTCTATAAAAAAAATTTTACGCTTTTTGGGGGTAAAATAGGAAAAAACGGACGTTTTACTTTTTTATTGGGGGAGGGGATTTTTCACTTTTTTTTTACTTTTAAATTTTTTTAAATTTTTTTTTTACACTTGAATAGTCCCCATAGGGGACTATTTATAGCAATACCATGATTGCTAATACTGATCTGTTCTATGTATAGGACATAGAACAGATCAGTGTTTTCGGTCATCTTCTGCTCTGGTCTGCTCGATCACAGACCAGAGCAGGAGACGCCGGGAGCCGCACGGAGGAAGGAGAGGGGACCTCCGTGCGGCGTTATGAATGATCGGATCCCCGCAGCAGCGTTGCGGGCAATCCGATCATTCATTCAAAACGCGCACTGCCACAGATGCCGGGATCTGTATTAATCCCGGCACCTGAGGGGTTAATGGCGGACGCCCGGGAGATCGCGGGCGTCGGCCATTGCCGGCGGGTCCCTGGCTGCGATCAGCAGCCGCGATCAGCCGCGCATGACACGGGCATCGCTTCGATGCCCGCGGTTATGCTTAGGACGTAAATGTACGTCCTGGTGCGTTAAGTACCACTGCACCAGGACGTACATTTACGTCCTGCGTCCTTAAGGGGTTAAGGGGTTAAAGGGGTACTCTGGTGAAAGACTATTTTATTTTTTAAATCAACTGGTGCCAGAAAGTTAAACAGATTTGTAAATTACTTCTATGTAAAAATCTTAACCCTTCCAGTACTTATCAGCTGCTGTATAATCCACAGGAAGTTCTTTTCTTTTTACATTTTTTTTCAGTCTGACAACAGTGCTCTCTGCTGAGACCTTTGTCCATATTAGAAACTGTCCAGAGCAGGATAGGTTTACTAAGGGGATTAGCTCCTACTCTGCACAGTTCCTAAAATGGACAGAGGTGTCTGCAGAGAGCACTGTGGTCAGAGAGAAAGGAAATTAAAAAGAAAAGAACTTCCCGTGGAGCATACAGCAGCTGATAAGTACTGGAAGGATTAAGATTTTTAAATAGAAGTAATTTACAAATCTGATTAACTTTCTGGCACCAGTTGATAAAAAAAAAAAAAAAAAGTTTCCCACTGGAGTACCCCTTTAATTTTCTGGCACCAGTTGATTTAAAAAAAATCTTTTCCAGCGGAGACGAACTGTGAAAGGAAGAATCGGCATCTGGGCCGGATGGAGAAGCAAAAGGAAAAGTGAACGACTCAGATCACAGAATACGTCACCTGGTGTAACTGTATGTAATCACTTATATGGTTTGTAGAGGGGAGGTCACTACAATGGTCACTGCTGTATGGGGGATATTATTCTGTGTACAGTGGTTTTATTCATAATCAGTATGGTAATATTATCCTGTCATTATATGGTGGTAATGGTAGTAGTCATATTGTGGTGGTAATATTTCTCCGTTGAATAGTGGTGTTATTGGCGATACCAGCCTGTGTATAGTGGTTTTATTGGTGATTCTGGTCTGTGTACAGTAGTTATATTTATATCAGTCTGGTAGTATTATCTCGTCACTATATAGTGGTAATGAAAGTGGTCATGGTGTGGTGCAATTATTTGTCCCTTGTATAGTGGTGATAATGGTCTCTGTACAGTGCTTTTTATTCAGTATCAGTATATGGTGGTAATAGTAGTGGTTATATTGTGGCGGTATTATCTGTCCCTTGTTTAGTGGTGTAATTTCCCATCTACCCATATGGGGCTTATTTTTCACACCACCAATTGTACTTTGTAATTAATTCACTAGTTTTAGCACATACTGTTAAAAAATAAAATGTTGTAGAGTCAAAGAAAAAAAGAAAAAAAACTGCCACTTTGATACTTTTAGGGGCTTATGTTTCTACACAGTGTACTTTTCAGTAAAAATGACACACAGTAGAAATTAACATAGCACCCAGACGACTAAAGGACACACTGCCTTAAAGGGGTACTCCAGAGGAAAAAAAATGTTCATGTCAAATAGCTCCAGAAAGTAAAACAGATTTGTAGATTACTTCTATTAAAAAAAAAAATCCTAATCCTTCCAGTACTTATCATCTGCTGTATACCACAGAGGAAGTTGTGTAGTTCTTTCCAGTCTGACCATAGTGCTCTCTGCTGACACCTCTGTACATCTCAGGAACTGTTCAGAGCAGGATAGGTTTGCTATCGGGATTTACTTCTACTCTGGACATGGACAGAAGTGTCAGCAGAGAGAACTGTGGTCAGACTGGAAAGACCTACACAACTTCCTCTGGAGCATACAGCAGAAAATAAGTACTGGATTAAAAAAAAAAAAAGTTTTCCACCGGATGTACCTTTAAGGTGCACAGGCTGTAGAGAACCCCCTACCCCCCTGCCCTTACCTCACACACAGCCTGCCTCCCACAGTCCTGATAGATCCTTGTCTCCTGAATTCACTGCTCCCTGAAGGTACCTGTGCTGAAGAGCTTGCAGCTCAATTTTGTCATGCAACATTAAATGGTCCTGCCCATTTTTGATCCCGCCCTTGCAAAGCTACCCCCAGTTAGAATGATATCCCCTCCAGATTTGTGAGGGTTCCTATACCTCTGAGATTGCCGATGCTTTCTGCGGCTGACCGAGAGACTCTGAATGTTCCCATAACTCTTGAGGAGCTTTCTGAAGTCCTCAAGATTCTCCCAGCAGAGCGCTCCCTGGGCCCAGACGACTTCACTTATCTACTATAAGACCTTTTCCTCCATTCTCGTTCCTAAGTTTGTCACACTTCTGAATTCTATCATGGGAGGGGGGGAGGATATCCCACAGTCTTTTATACATTCCTCGATTAAACTGATTCCCAAACCAGGTAAAGATCTCCACGATTGCTCCAGCTACAGACCCATTGCCCTTCTCAATTCTGATTTCAAGCTATTTTGCAAGATGTTGGCGAGCCACCTTTGCCACTTTCTTCCTGCCCTTGTAGACAAGGATCAGGTCGGATTTATTCCGTGTCGGCAGGGTGGTGATGACACGAGAAGGATAGTGGACCTTATAGATGTTGTCAATCGGAAGTCGGACCAAGCGCTCATCCTGAGCTTGGACGCTGAAAAGGCCTTTGATGGGTTTGGATGGGCGTTCTTGTTGGTCATTTTCCAAAAATGTGGCATTTCTGGTAACCTCCTTACTGCACTGTGGGGTCTTTACTCCTTTCCCACGGCCTCCCTTAAACTACCTCATACCTCTTCCCTATTTTTCCCCTAATTGAACGGTACTAAAGAGGGTTGCCCAATTTCCCCCCTGATCTTTGCTTTATGCATAGCGCCTCATGCGGCACTGATCCGGGGGGGACCCGGACATCACGAGTGTGGCTTTGCATGGTTGGGAATTTAAGAATTGCCTTTTTGCTGATGATGTCTTGCTTACCCTCACTAACCCCTTATTGTCTCTGCCTTCTCCGTATAAACTCCTCCATCCTTATGGTGTAGTTTCTGGCTATAAGGTCAACCTCTCTAAGTCTGAAGCTATGCCTCTTAATCTCCCTCCTCCCTTGATTTCCCTTCTACGAGCTAACTACTCTTTTCGATGATCCCAACTCTGCTATTAAGTATTTGTGTGTGTCTCTTCGCTTCTTGGTCTTTTGGCTAAGAACAAGTATAGTATCTGTTCTTATCAGTTTCATGCCAGTGGCAGACTACACCAGTGTGGGGATGGGTGCTGCATGGTAGGGGGTAGGTGTTCCAGGGCTGGTTCTGAGGAATCAACTCGATGGCTGCCCCGATGTGACTTGTTTCCTCCGGGTCTCGCCATGAGGCTGAGAGGGTCTAGAGCCGAGGTACTTTAGTGCCTCGGGGAGCGGTGACCCTGAGGTACTGAAACTCACTGGGAGTATTGGCTCACTAAGAGGAAGCACAGGCACCATGAACTCTTCACCTTTTGGCATTCACCTCTTGATTCCCAGCCTTCTGGCTAGGATGAGAGAAATTTTTATAGATCCGGGCAGTATACCTGCACACATTCACTTATTTATTTCCTTTTTGCCACTTTTTATGTGTTGTGTGTTCACAAGATTGTTAGGATGTGGTAGCCCTTCTGGGTGTCCCTCCTAGCGGTCTAGGGGAGGTGTTTGGCCATTAGGTTCCACACCTCCCTGCAAAAACCCTGTGTACTCCTGCATGGGCAGGGTACTGACCATTATCTGCTCTGCTGGCAGATACCTTGGATAACGCATTTGTGGTTCCTTAGTAGCTTTGGCAAAAAGGGACATCGAGCCTGAAATCTCGCAGGTACCTTTTGGTCCGGAGCGAAGGGTAAGGTTTGTTGGGGGGGCCTCTCTCTTATCGGAGAAGGGCTTGCGATAGACCGCATCCTTTGTGCACGTTTTTTTTTAGTGTAACACGTTTGCACTTTGGGTGATTTGAGAGCACGTTCCTCAGCTCTTAAAAAAAAAATTTGGGTGTGTCCCTCTCTCCCTGCTATTTCTCTTTGCACTCTGCTAACTTCCCTGCTCTTTTTCGGGAATTACGTGCTTTAATGGATAAATGGAGGTCCCAGTATATTTCTTTTTTCAGACGTATTGCGGTGGTGAAGAAGTCCATCCTCCCTAAATTACTCTACTTTTTCGAGACAATGCCAGTAAGACTCCCTTTAGCTATGCTATGCTCTTTTCAGTCTGCTATTAGCGATGTTGCCTACATAAAATTTTCCGAATTTCTGCAAATGTTCGCGAACAGACGAACCAGGCGAAGTGCCATAGACTTCAATAGGCAGGCGAATTTTGAAACCCACAGGGACTCTTTCTGGCCACAATAGTGATGGAAAAGTTGTTTCAAGGGCACTAACACCTGGACTGTGGCATGCCGGAGGGGGGGGATCCATGGCAAAACTCCCATGGAAAATTACATAGTTGATGCAGAGTCTGGTTTTAATCCATAAAGGGCATAAATCCCCTAACATTCCTAAATTGATTGGAATAACGTGCTTTGAAACATCAGGTATGATGTTGTATTGATCAGGTAGTGTAAGGGTTACACCTGCTTCGCAGTGACAGACCAAACTCCCAGTTTAACGCACTGCAAACAACCGCAAACAGTCCATTTGCACAACCGCAAACTCCCCATTTGCACAAGGTTGGATACCAAGCTTGCAATGTCCCGTTCCTTGTCCTCACTGATGTCATTGAAGGTCTCTTCCTCCACCCAGCCACGTACAACACCAAGGGTCCCGAAAGGTGACAACAAGCCCCCTGGGACGCATGCTGTGTTTGGTCTTCCACCTCCTCAAAGCCACCTTCCTCCTCTGACTCCTCTTCTTCAGATTCCTCTCTCTGCATTGCCTCTCTCTGCGTTATTCTTAGGTGTGTTGAGTAGTACTATTCTTATGAGTTTAATCCCTGTTACATCCCCTATCAGGGGACGTGTATCTGGCATCAATTTTAGGAACCGGGAGATGGAAAAAGATGCTTGGTCGGACCTCCTACTTCAAATTTGGGGCACTGCGCGTGTAATCTAATGTGCCACCAGATAGGAATGGTGTGTTAAGTAGTACTATTCTTATCAGTTTAATCCCTGTTACGTCCCCTCTCAGGGGATGTGTATATGGCATCAATTTTAGGAACCGGGAGATGGAAAAAGATGCTTGGTCGGACCTCCTACTTCAAATTTGGGGCACTGCGCGTGTAATCTAATGTGCCACCAGATAGGAATGGTGTGTTAAGTAGTACTATTCCTATCCGTTTAATCCCTGTTATGTGCCTTTTTTTTTGGTTTGGTTTTTGAAGCCACAGTGCAGCACCAGAAAATGCCTGAAAAATTAAGTATTGTTGCAGCCTCTGGCCAGAAAAATTGATGTTTGTTTCCCAGGCAGAAAGTGCCCTAAAACATTGCAGCTTGAACCCTAGTTGGTGGCGGATAAGCCACGCAAGTCATCCGGCATTCAGAGATAAAATACAGCAGCATTTGAACCATTTTTAGCCCAAGGCAGCTCATCTCATCAGGCCTTTTTTAGTCAAATGTATCGCCCACTGTCAGTCCCTTCGGGATCCATCCCTCATTCATCTTAAGAAAGGTGAGGTAAGCTAGACTTTTTTGACCTAGGCGACTTCTCTTCTCATTGACAATACATCCTGCTGCACTGGACACTCGAAGTGGCAGGCCAGAAGTTCTATCGCAAATTGGGATAGCTCAGGCCACAGGTCAAGCCTGCACACCTGGTAGTCAAGGGGTTCATTGATCCTCAGAGTGTCGATATCTGCAGTTAAGACGAGGTAGTCTGCTACCATTTGGTCGAGTCGTTCTCTGAGGGTGGACCCCAAAGGGCTGTGGTGATGCGTAGGACTTAAAAAGCTCCATCCTCCATCAACTATACATCTGTAAAGCGTCCTGTCCTTGCCGGCGTGGTCGTGGGAGGATTACTTTCACCTCTTCCCCTGTTAGATTCCCGTTGTGCTGTATATGCTGTGTAAAGCATACTTTTTAATTCATTTTGGAACTGCTGCATCCTTTCCAACTTGCGGTAATTTGGTAACATTTCAATCACTTTCTTCTTATACCGGGGGTCTAGTAGCGTGGACACCCAGTACAGGTCGTTCTCCTTCAGCCTTTTTATACGAGGGTCCCTCAACAGGCACGACAGCACGAAAGACCCTATTTGCACAAGGTTGGATGTCGAGATACTCATGTCCTGTTCCTCGTCCTCAGTGATCTCACTGAAGGTATGTTCTTCCCCTCAGCCACGTACAACACCACGGGTACCAGATAAGTGACAACGAGCACCCTGGGATGCCTGTTGTCGTTGGTCTTCCTCCTCCTCCTCAAAGCCACATTCCTCCTCTGACTCCTCTTCCTCACAATCCTCTTCCAGCGTTGCCGCAGGTCCAGCAAGCGATGCTAATAAGGCTGTTTCTGGTCGTGATGGTGACCACAACTCTTCCTCTTCCTCTTCCCGCTCATCTACAGCCTGATCCAGCACTCTTCGCAGGGCATGCTCCAGGAAGAAAACAAATGGTATGATGTCGCTGATGGTGCCTTCAGTGGGACTGACTAGGTTTGTCACCTTCTCAAAAGGATGCATGAGCCTACAAGCATTGCACATGAGCATCCAGTAAAGTGGCAAAATAATTCCCAGCTCCGCAGAGGCTGTCCTAGCACCTCAATCATACAAATAGTCGTTAACGGCTTTTTCTTGTTGGAGCAGACGGTCGAACATTAGAAGTGTTGAATTCCAACGTGTCGGGCCGTCGCAAATCAAGCACCTCACTGGCATGTTGTTTCGCTGCTGGATATCTGAAAAGTGTGCCATGGGCGTGTAGGAATGCCTGAAATGGCCACAGACCTTCCACGCCTGCTTTGGGACATCCTGTTAGCCTGGGTACTTATGCACAAAGCATTGTATGATCAGATTGCACACATGTGCCATGCACAGCACATGTGTCAACTTGCCCAAAGTCAATGCCGCCAACAAATTTCTTACGTTGTCACAAACCACTTTGCCGATCTCCAGTTGGTGCGGAGTCAGCCACTGATCCACCTGTGTGTTCAGGGCGGACAGGAGTGCTGGTGCGGTTTGACTCTCTGCTTTCAGGCAAGTCAACCCCAAGACGGCGTGACACTGCTGTATTCGGGATGTGGAATAGTACCTGGGGAGCTGGGGGGGGGGGGGGGGTGCCGTTGATGTGGAGCAAGATGCAGCAGCAGAAGAGTACTCAGCCGAGGAGGTTATGGAAGAGGATGGAGTAGGAGCAGTACAGGAGCTGGCAGCAGGCCTGCCTGCAAGTCGTGGCGGTGTCACGAACTCTGCAGAGCCATGCATTCCATGCTTGGCAGCCGTCACCAGGTTTTCCCAATGCGCAGTGTAGGTGATATACCTGCCCTGACCATGCTTTGAAGACCAGGTATCAGTGGTCAGATGGACCCTAGCCCTAACACTGTGTGCCATGCCATTACTTCCTTTTGCACAATTGAGTACAGGTTGGGGATTTCCTTTTGTAAAAAGAAATTTCGGCCGGGTACCTTTCACTATGGTGTCCCAATAGCTACAAATTTTTGGAACACCTCAGACTCCACCAGCTTGTATGGTAAAAGCTGACGGGCTAAGAGTTCAGACAAGCCAGCTGTCAGATGCCATTGTGACATTGGCTTCTTACGCTCAAACATGTCCTTGACAAACACCTGACTGTGGGCAGATGAGCAGGAACTGCTCAAGGCGAGAGACGGAGTGGCGGATGGTTGAGAGGGGGCAAGGAGGACAGCAGTGGTTGACATGGCTGAAGATGCTGGGCCAGGAGGAGGATGGCGGCTTTGAGTTTGTGTGCTGCTTGTACTCATGTGTTGATCCCATAGGCGTTTGTGATGTGAGATCATGTGCCTTCGCAAAGCAGTTGTACCTAGGTGGGAGTTGGACTTCCCACGACTCAGTTTCTTTTGGCACAGGTTGCAAATGGCATCGCTGTTGTCAGAGGCAGACACACAAAAAAAATGCCACACTGCTGAACTCTGCAATGACGGCATTCTGGTGGTGGCAACAGCATGCGTTGATTGCGTGCTGTCTGGCTGACCCCAGGTGCCGATGCATACTGTCTGACTGTGCCACTATCTCCTTGCAACGACCTCCCCCTGCTTCCAACTCATCTCCTCCTCCTCTCTGTCTCCCCATCTGAACTTTCCCCCTGTTCTTCTTCTCTTCTAGCGGGCACCCACGTGACATCCAAGGATGCATCGTCATCATCAACCACTTCACTTGTATCTGACAACTCAGCCAAGGAAGCAGCAGTGGGTTCAACGTCATCATCATCACACCGTACGTCCATGTACCTACCGTAATGCTGCCTGACTGAGACACATCCCTGTTATCTACATCCTCTGGCAATAATGGTTGCGCATCACTCATTTCTTCCAATGATGATGTGTAAATAACTCCTCTGACAGATCAAGTGAAGCGGCTGTGGTGTTAGTGTTTGTGGTGGCGGCAGGTGGGCGAGTGGTAACTTAAGAGGTGCCTGAAGCTAAGCTGGAGGAGGATGGTGCGTCATGGTTCCGAGCGGAAGCTGTAGAACATTGGGTGTCCTGTGTTAGCCAGTCAACTATGTCCTCAGAACTTTCAGGGTACGTGGCCTCTGAATACTGGGCATTATTCTAGGGCCAAAGGGAATCACAGCACCACAACCATGACGGCCCCTGCGGGGTGGCTTCCTCTGCATTTTTTTTTTGATTAGTGGTGCAAGCTACTGTGAAAACAGATATGAGTGGCACTGTGCACTGGCAGAAGTTGGCAGAGTAGACGCTGTAGGTCTGACACACGCTTGCAGACAACTAACTGCTATTCAATCTATTACAGTCAAAATTGCATTATTTTTTTTTAAATGTACACTACTGTTACACCAGATATGAGTTGCACTGGTGTGACACTGTGCCCTGGCAGGCCCTGAAACGCACATGTGTAAAGGAAACTGACTGCTATTACAGTTCAGTCGAAAAAGTTTTTAGTTTTTTTAAATGCAAGCTATTGTGACACCAGATATGAGTGATGGCACTGGGCAAGTGGGCACAGTATACGCTGTGAGCCTGACACACACGCTGGCAGGCAGGCAACTGCAATTAGATTACACAGGGGAAAAAAAAGCAGACTGATGTTCTAGCCCTAAAAAGGGCTTTTTGGGGGTGCTGTCCTTACAGCAGAGATCAGATGAGTCCTTCAGGACTGTAGTGGGCACTGAATACACTAGCCTAGCTATCGATTTCCCTATTAAATCAGCAGCAGCTACACTGTCCCTCCTCTCACTAAGAATGCAGCTTCAGAATGAATCTAAAATGGATGCCGTCCAGGAGGTGGGAGGGTCTAGGAGGGAGGGTCTACTGCTGATTGGCTGGAATGTGTCTGCTGATTGTGAAAAACAGGGTCAAAGTTTACTCAATGATGATGAATAGGGGGCGGACCGAACATCGCATATGTTCGCCCGCCGCGGCGAACGTGAACAAGCTATGTTCGCCTGGAAGTATTCGCTATTGGCTATTTTTCGGTTTATTTGCGATGCGAAACGTCACCTTCTCCCTATGTTGGTTATGCTTGCTAGTGGTCCATTTATCACGCTTACAGTAAATGGATGGAATTGGAAAAATTGTGGCTGGCCCCGATTCATCCTAATTCCCTCCTGTGTGTTTTTCCCCACCCCTTCCCCAGGTGGCCCCCTTCTGGGTCCATTGTCGTTCTCCCGCTATGTGTGGACTAACTGCTCCAAGCTTCTTTCCCTTGCTGTCTTTCTTGTATCATCCTGATTTCTCTCCAGGACTGTCCTCGGCTATGGTCAGGGAATGGGGTTCTAGAGGTCTTTTCTGCTGGGCTGATGTATTCGATCCCCTTACTCATTCCCTCATGTCTTTTGACCGTGAAGTAGCTTGCTGGGACCTCCTTCCCTCTGAGGAAGCCCACTATATCCAGCTTTGCCATTTCTTGTCCTCCAGGCTGCGCTCTTTGACGGTATCTTTACTCACTGCTTTGAGAGGCTAAGTAGGGGCAGGTGACTGAAAGAGCTTTATTGTCCGTTCAGTCATTACAAGTCATACAATAAATTACATATGTCATTTTGGCACATATATTTTCTCTGGGGGGCTTTGCCTCCTTCATCCGTCTGCTGTTTTCATGTATATACAAATACATGTAATAATAAATACAATAGAGGAGTTCTTGACATGGGCTGTTCTTATATGGGGCTATCCTAGTTTATTCTTAAACCTTTGGGATGAGTATATTTTATTTAGATCATTTTATGACCAATCTAGGCACCTTATTAATGTATATTTTGGTCATAATTTTGGGGTATATCCGGTCGTGATCATTCGGCATGTGTTCCCTTATCTTGCGGGATCCTGTGCCTATATCATTTCTAACTGGCACGTCAACTCTGCGGCATGCTCACGAGCGGCTTTATATACCCCCGTTTTGGCATTCTTTGCAATATCAGTGTTTCAATGCCAATTTTTGTTTTTACCCCCATTGGTTCATTTAGCAATATATAACCAGTCATACAGGAGTTAGTATACTCTATAACTAGCATTAAGTCACTCCCACTCATACCTGAATCCGGCCCTGAATTGTAGTAGTGTATTCAGCATTTTGACCCGCCTCCTGTGGGGCGGGTACTGCCGACGTCACACGAAGGCGCCAGGATATGACGCCAGACGCCGAGGGACCCGGAAGGTGAGCGCATCGCAGCCGGTTAGAATCACTCCGGCTCCCCGCCACTGCGGGTTGCGCACCTCCCGGGATCCTGTGATCGGCACTTAGACCAGCTGACAGTGAGTACAGCGCACTAGCGGCGATATGCTAGATTTACATTGCAGGTACGGCGGAACCCATCTTTATTGATAGGAATATGTCATTTTATTTTTAGGGGTCCGGAACCACGGCAAGGACTGTGAGTCTCTTAGCCCTACAGAAACTACATTTAGTGCAAGTCCGTATACTGGGCTGACTGTACTGTTGGTTTTCTTTTTAGGTTGTGCCGGCATTCTCCTGTTTCAGCTGGGAAAGATCACACCCTCTGAGTGATACCCTGTATCGTGGGTCACTCAGTATTTCCATGTTTATTTAAATGTGATACTCTTATTATCTCTATTATTTTGACATTCTCCTGAGGACACTCTTGATTGGAGTAGAAACGCGTTGAGAATTATATATTTTTTATTAGAGATTCATGATTAAATATGTGTATCTACACATTAGATTCATGATAAATCCACCAGATGGGTGGTGGTCCTAACGGATCCTGTGTCGCATGATTTTATTCTTACTTGGGAATAATCACTTTGCACATATTGGTGTGTTTTAGTAAGCATATATTAAAAGTTATGTCTTAAATAGCACTTCCCCCCCACCTTTATATTTATTTAGAGGTTCTTTCAAGTTGTAGTTATGCAACAGCTGGAGGCACAACTGCAACTCCCAACATGCCCTTTTGCTGTCTGTGCATGCTGGGAGTTATAGTTATGCAAAAGCTGGAGGCACATTTTTTCTATGAAAAAGTGTGCTTCAGCTGTTGCATAACAGCATGCCCTTTGGCTGTGCATGCTGGGAATTGTTGCTAAGCAACAGCAGGAGGCATACAGGCCTCACCTCTTGCTGCTGCCAGATCCTGCCGCCGCTCCGGACCCCGCTGCCGCTGCTCCGGACCCACTGGTAAGGTGACCCCTGCTGACGATCACATGCCCCGCAGGAACTGTGATTGGTCGACCGGGCTCGGCTGATCAATCACGGGGATCGTGAGATGGCACCACCAATCACTGTTATTTTCCGGATCACCAGTGACCCAATTGACCCGGAAAAGCCATAGTAACATAGTAACATAGTTCATAAGGTTGAAAAAAGACCGGAGTCCATCACGTTCAACCTAAATCCCTAATGAGTCCCTACTGAGTTAATCAAGAGGAAGGCAAAAAAAACGCATACTAGGTAAAAATTCCTTCCCGACTCCAAATATGGCAGTCAGAATAAATCCCTGGATCAACGTTCTGTCGCTATAATTTTAATATACATAACCAGCAATGTTCTTACTCTCCAAAAATGCATCCAGACCCATTTTAAATTCTTTTACAGAGTTCCCCATGACCACCTTCTCCGGAAGAGAATTCTACAGTCTCCCTGCTCTTACAGTAAAGAAACCCGTCTGTGCTGGTGTAGAAACCTTCTTTCCTCTAAACGGAGAGGATGCCCCCTTGTTATAGATACAGTTCTGGGTATAAATAGATCATGGGAAAGATCTCTGTACTGTCCCCTGATATATTTATACATAGTTATTAGGTTGCCCCTAAGCCTTCTTTTTCTAAAGTAAATAACCCTAATTCTGATAATCTTTCTGGATACTGTAGTCCTCCCATTCCCGTATTACCCTGGTTGCCCGTCTTTGAACCCTCTCCAGCTCCACTGTATCTTTCTTGTACACTGGTGCCCAGTACTGTACACAGTATTCTATGTGTGGTCTGACTAGTGATTTGTACAGCGGTAGAATTATTTCCTTGTCATGGGCATCTATGCCCCAATTGATGCACCCCATGATTTTATTTGCCTTGGCAGCAGCTGCTCGACACTGGTCACTACAGCTAAATTTACTGTTAACTAAAACTCCCAAGTCCTTTTCCATGTTAGTTGTCCCTAGTGTGCTCCCATTTAATACATAATCCCAGGCCGGATTTTTCCTCCCCATGTGCATTACCTTACATTTTTCAGAGTCTACCACTACCCAGCCCAAGCCTCCAACCTATCCAGATCCATTTGTAACAGTGCCCTGTTCTCTATTGTGTTTACCGCTTTACAGAGTTTAGTATCTAGATTGCTACTTTACTATTCAACCCCTCTACAAGGTCATTAATGAATATATTAAATAGGACAGGACCCAATACTGACCCCTGTGGTACCCCACTAGTTACAGTCACCCAATCAGAATAAGTACCATTAATAACCACCCTCTGTTTCCTATCACTGAGCCAGTTACTTACCCACTTACACGCATTCTCCCCCAGCCCCATCCTTCACATTTTATGCACCAACCGTTTATGTGGAACCGTATCAAATGCTTTGGAAAAATCCAGATATACGACATCCAGCGATTGCCCCTGGTCCAGTCTGGAGCTCACCTCCTTATAAAAGCTGATGAGGTTAGTTTGACAGAACCAATCCCTCATAAAGCCATGCTTATATGGAGTCATACATTTATTTGTATCATTTGTATTCCAAAATAATATATTTGCTTTTTCCTGATCCCCGTTTATAATTTCTTCTTTATCATGATTTGCCGGTCAGAATTGTGGGTCTCAGGACCCCCTTGGGCGATATGCCGGGGTGGCTTTTGTTAGTTAACAGCAGCCATCACGGCCCGATCACCGTGTCCGGAGACGCGGTGATCAAGGAAGGCAGCACCGTAAATGTACGGTGCTGTGCGCTAAGTACCTCTTAGCAGCACCGTATGTTTACGGCGCTCGTCCTTAAGGGGTTAAATATTTATGTTTTTTTTTTTTCCTTTTTAACAATGTACATACATCATAATTACATTAAGAACTTCTTAAAAGAAACAATTGTACAACATACACTGCTCAAAAAAAGTAAAGGGAACACTTAAACAACACAATGCAACTCCAAGTCAATCACTTTTGTGAAATCACACTGTCCACTCAGGAAGCAACACTGATTGGCAATCAATTTCACATGCTGTTGTGCAAATGGAACAGACAACTGGTTGAAATTATAGACAATTAGCAAGACACCCCCCAATAATGGAGTGGTTCTGCAGGTGGTGACCACAGACCACTTCTCAGTCCCTATGCATCCTAAGTATTTCAAACGATTAGTTAATTCATTCAGATCTAGGATGTGTTATCTTAGTGTTCTCTTAATTTTTTGAGCAGTGTATTACAGTTTTATCCCTACACATCCTTCTATCTCAGTGCCACCTCCCATCCCTCCCTTCCTCCTCATCTCCACCTATCCCATTCTTTTTTTTTTAGTAGGGCCTATTCTTTTCCCCTGATAATATATAACTTCATATATTTTTTATTTTTCCACCAGGTTAACCCATTCTTTAACCCCATTTTCATTAAGCATGTACATTTTTTTCCTCATCACCTTCTAAAAATCATAACGCATTCAATTTTGCACCTGAAATTCCACATTATGGCTTATTTTTTGTGACACCAATTCTACTTTGCAGTGACATTAGTTATTTTACCAAAATATCAATGGCGAAGAGGAAATAAAAAATCATTGTGCGACCAAATTGAAAAATAAATAAAATTTTGTAACCTTTGGGGGCTTCCGTTTCTATGCAGTGCATTTTTCGGTAAAAATGACATCTTATCTTTATTCTGTAGGTACATACGGTTAAAATGATACTATATATATATATATATATATATATATATATATATATATACAGTAACCCCCCGACATGCGGGGCCATCGCATTGACTGCTCTACGACAGCGCAAAATGCTTAAGCTGCTGTCGGATAGCAGTTTAAGCATCCCTGGCAGGTTCGCTTACCTATTCCTGCTGCTCCGGGTCCACTTCGCGATTCTCCGGTGTCTTGCGCATCTTCTCCAGGGTCCGGGCCTCGCTTTCCGGTGTCGTTATTACGTCACTACGCACGCTGTGCCGGCGCAGCAGCGTATTAACGTCACCAGAAATTGAGGCCCAGACCCTGCAGAAGATGCGGAAGAAGCCGGAGGATCGCGAAGAAGACACCGGAGCAGCGGGACAGCATCGGGAGCCCCTGGGACAGCATCGGGAGCGGTGAGGACCTGGTCCGGAGCGGCGGGGACAGGTGAGTACAGCTTCCTATACTTTACATTGCACGGATCCCTCAACATACGATGGATTCGACAAACGATGGGTCGTTTGGAACGAATTACCATCGTATGTTGAGGGACCACTGTATATATATATATATATATATATATATATATATATATATATGGTTGATTTTGTATTACTTCTAAAAAAAAAAATCATAACTACATGCAGGGAAATGAATACGTTTAAAATTGTCATCTTCTGACCCCTATAACTTTTTTTATTTTTCCATATACGTGCTGGTATGAGGGCTCATTTTTTGTGCAGTGATCTGACGTTTTTATCGGTACCATTTTTATATTGATTGGACTTATTGATAATTTTTTCATGATATAAAAAGTTACCAAAAATACGCTATTTTTGTACTTTGGAATTTTTTTGCGCGTGTGCCATTGACAGTTCAGTTTAACCCCTTAAGGACGCAGGACGTAAATGTACGTCGTGGTGCGGTGGTACTTAACGCACCAGGACGTACATTTACGTCCTGTGCATAACAACGGGCATCGGAGCGATGCCCGTGTCATGCGCGGCTGATCCCGGCTGCTGATCGCAGCCAGGGACCCGCCGGCAATGGCCGACGCCCGCGATCTCGCGGGCGTCCGCCATTAACCTCTCAGGTGCCGGGATCAATACAGATCCCGGCATCTGCGGCAGTACACGATTTGAATGAATGATCGGATCGCCCGAAGCGCTGCTGCGGGGATCCGATCATTCAGAACGCCGCACGGAGGTCCCCTCACCTTCCTCCTTCCGGCTCCCAGCGTCTCCTGCTCTGGTCTGAGATCGAGCAGACCAGAGCAGAAGATCGCCGATAACACTGATCTGTTCTATGTCCTATACATAGAACAGATCAGTATTAGCAATCATGGTATTGCTATGAATAGTCCCCTATGGGGACTATTCAAGTGCAAAAAAAATGTAAAAAAATGTAAAAGTAAAAGTAAAAAAAAAGTGAAAAATCCCCTCCCCCAATAAAAAAGTAAAACGTCCGTTTTTTCCTATTTTACCCCCAAAAAGCGTAAAAAATAAATTTTATAGACATATTTGGTATCGCCACGTGCGTAAATGTCCGAACTATTAAAATAAAATGTTAATGATCCCGTACAGTGAACGGCGTGAACGAAAAAAAAAAAGTCCAAAATTGCTACTTTTTTAATACATTTTATTAAAAAAATTTTTATAAAAAATGTATTAAAAGTTTTTTATATGCAAATGTGGTATAAAAAAAAGTACAGATAATGGCGCAAAAAATGAGCCCCCATACCGCCGCTTATACGGAAAAATAAAAAAGTTAGAGGTCATCAAAATAGAGGGATTATAAACATACTAATTTGGTTAAAAAGTTTGTGATTTTTTTTAAGCACAACAATAATAGAAAAGTATGTAATAATGGGTATCATTTTAATCATATTGACCCTCAGAATAAAGAACACACATCATTTTTACTATAAATTGTACGGCGTGAAAACGAAACCTTCCAAAATTAGCAAAATTGCGTTTTTCTTTTTAATTTCCCCACAAAAATAGTGTTTTTTGATTGCGCCATAAATTTTATGATATAATGAGTTATGTCATTACAAAGGACAACTGGTCGCGCAAAAAACAAGCCCTCATACTAGTCTGTGGATGAAAATATAAAAGAGTTATGATTTTTAGAAGGCGAGGAGGAAAAAATGAAAACGTAAAATTTTAATTGTCTGAGTCCTTAAGGCCAAAATGGGCTGAGTCCTTAAGGGGTTAATAACAATATATTTTTATAGTTTGGGCATTTTTGCACGCAGCGATACCACACATGTTTATTTTTATTTACAGTTTTTTTTAAATGGGAAAAGGGTGGTGATTCTTACTTTTATTAGGGAAGGGGTTAAATGATCTTTATTAACTTTTTTTTCGCAGTGTTATAGCCCCCCCCCCTAGTGGCTATCACACTGAACATACCGTGCATTGACACTGATGGATGGATTTCAGGCTTGGAGCAATCAATCGCCGATCGGAAGCAACGAAGGCAGGTAAGGGGACCTCCGCTCACGTTCTAGCTGATCGGGACATCACAATTTCACGGCAATAGTCCCAAACAGCCTGATTGAGCTGCCAGGAGGGTTTTACATTCATTTTAGACTCGGCGATCAACTTTGAACGCTGCATCTAAAGGGTTAATAGCACGCGGCACAATGATCGGTGCCACACGCTATTAGCCCAGGGTCCCGGCTGTCATTAGCCGCCGGGACCGACCCGGTATGACGCGGGGCCACGGTTATATATCAAAGTTCTAGGTTAATTTAGCTCATCCTTTTTCTTATAACTTTTGCATTTCTTTGCATCCCCACATCATACGATAAAGATCTGCGTTTTTAGATTGGCATCTAGGACAAACTGAGTCCTTCCTCTCACCCATTCTAAATAAACTTTCGGGAGTATAACAGAGTCTATAAATTAATTTGATATGTGAAATATTATGATTTACATTTATGAATGATTTATCAGTATTACTGAATATTTCCCACCAGTCTTCACTTTTAATTACTCCATTTGTCCCCCTTTTTAATTTACTATTTGGTACAACATTATTAGGTGAGAGTGTAATCAGAATATTATAAATTTCCCTAACCCTTTTCTTATTTGTGTTCTTATTTGTGCTTTTATCGAAAAATTTTAATAATTATCTTTTTCTTTCTTTTTCTCTAAATATTGATTTTACAGAATAGATGCTTACTTCAGTTTTTCAAATTTTGAGCTTGGGTTGAAGATAGAAAAAAAAACTTTCCAATGGTTTTATTAAGAAAAATTACTGCATGAGAATTGTATAATTCCTTTTCAACATATGCAAAATTAAGAAAATTGTAAATAAATGGAAAAGTAAGAAAAAAATAATTGTGAAAACTTCTGCTGTTTCATGTGGTCTATTACGTAACAGTGTAACTTTTCTTGTTTTTTTCATTATCTATATGAGGGCATGTGATAACCTTATATATATTTTTACATACCTATATTTGGCCTCCTGGTTTTACAATTATTATCTTTATATTTGACCTGGGTATCTTGTACCATTGCCATTAAATTCCTAATCAGCTAACAAGCTATTCCTCGCTTAATGCACCTAATCATTTGTGCCTCCACTTTAAATGGGGTCATAGCATTATATAGTTAACATATTGCATATTATTTTTTCTTTATTTTTCATTCATTTTGTATATTTATTTGGTTGGCACGATTTATGAATCTTTTGTGCCATTCATCATGGGCTTCAGTTCCCTCCTGTTAGTTAAAATCCTTAATTGTCCCTGTGCCATGGCCTATGATCCCTGTGGAATATATACAGATTACTATTAGAATGTATTTTTAAGCGTGCGCTGCTCGCCTGAGCCTGCCCACCTAGGTAGTGATGGAGCTAGTGTCCTTGGTCTAACACTTCCAAGTCTGCGGCCACGCCCCCCTGCTGGAGTCACCAGGAGAGCTGCCCGTAGGCAGCTTCCAGGAGTGAGCGGCGTCATATACAGATGCTGGCCGTCATTTCAATGCATGCAGCCACCATAACACACACCGGTCCACTCTGCCATTGCAGAGTAGCAATCTATCTTTCTATTGGGACCCTCTTGTAAGTATATTTCTTTAGATCCATGGGTTTACTGTCTGTTCAGGCAATTTAGGTAATTATTGTGTTGTTCCTCAGGACATGCTTACATCACTACGCCGGGCAGAACGTGAGTAGATATACCTCCCATGGGAATACTTGTAGTTAGGTGGTAAGTGACCATCATTTGTTTATACATACCTCTGTGTTTGTTGTTTTTTTTATTTGCAGGTGGAGAGCTCCTCTACACTGCACTCTACATGGTGATTATGATATGCATGACTTGAGGGCATCTAGAGTAATGGCACTTTGACTTTGTGCTAAATTGTCGCTGTATGGAGATTTTTTATATCAGCTTATGCGCTGCTGCTTGTTATACGCCTTATCTATATGTTCACAGTGTGCAAGACTCTATGTTATACCTTTATACCTTTGTTGGAAACACTAAATGCATCAGCTCAGGGTGTCTATTAGGCACCAACATATACTGATGCGGGACCAGTATCTATACAAGAAGGAGCCACCTTGATATTTATCTAATACTGTCATTGATCCAAGCATTGCCTTAAAAAAGGACATAGACCAAGCAGTCAGACGCATAGAACATACTCAGCAGCAAGCGGTGGCAGAAATAAGGGCAGAGATTGAGCTGCTAAATGCGCAAATTAGTGCCACAGAAAATGCTAATGCTATGACAAACGTAAGAATGGATGTGGTAGACTCAAGAGTCACTAAAGTGACAGAACAGATACATCAAATGTCTTTACTCCTTGATGATCAGGAAAACGGGAGGAGGCAGAACATAAGAGTGAAGGGTTTAGTAAAAGTAGACCATCAAGATGATTTATTGAGGCGCATAACAGAGCTATTCAATAGCGTAACTAAGCGGCCTAAAGAAGCCACCTACGTAATAGATAGAGTTCATCGTGTGCCGCGCTTTAGGATGAGAGAGTCTCAGAGACCAAGGGATGTGCTATGCAGGATGCATTATCTTCAGGTTAAAGAGGAGATAATAAACGCTGCAAGAGGAATAGATAATTTAAGGTTGGAAGGGTCGCCAATATGGATATATGCGGATGTTTCAGCACATACCCTACAGATGAGGCGTAAAATACATCCGTTGCTGGAAAAAATAAGAGAAGCGGCTGCAATATATAAATGGGGACATCCATTTCACTTGATTGTAAAGAAGGACAATGAGACTTTCTTTCTACATAGATATGAGGAACTCAAGGACTTTTTTATTTATTTTGCAAGCCCCCCCCCCCCCCCCCTCCCCATCCCAGTTCCAAACTGGTTGGATTGGGAATATGGGTCCCAACGTTAACGGTATAGGTTGAGGGATTGGGAGAATGTAAAGGGGCGAAATTTAGGTTGGTGTATTGATTAAAGCATACTGGAAAAGAGATGCTTGTGGTTAGTGGGGGGGGGGTTATATTGAGAGAGAGTGTAGGTAGCGGTAAACAGCCATGTTTTTTTTTAAATCTCCCGCCTCTTTCTCCTGCCCCTGTTCCCTCCTCTCATTCTGGGGTGTTCCTTTTCTTTTTGGTTGTTGCAGATATTTTTGCTGGGGGCCCGAAAAATCATGGAGAGGTTGGGTTCTAAAAATAGCACGAGGTTGCTGAAAGTGAGTTCTTTGAATGTGAGGGGACTAAATAGTGCTGGTAAGCGTTTAATTTTTGGGAATCTATTGAAAAAAGAAAAACTAGATATAGAGTTTTTGCAAGAGACACATTATATGAAACATCATAAATACAGCTTGCAGTCTAGCTATTTTTCTAAAGCTTATCACAGCTTTACATCAAAGGCTAGAGCAAAGGGCACTAGCATTCTTATAGCACAATGCATCCCTTGGGAAGAGATAGAAAGCAACGCGGATGAGGAAGGTAGATATATATTTGTTATGGGGACTATTTTGTCACAGAAATTTACATTTGCATCAGCTTTCTTACCCAACACTAAACAGAAATTAGTTTTACATCAGATGTTAGAAAAACCGGACAGTTTCACACAAGGGATGTTAATTCTTGGGGGTACTTTAATTTTGTGTTATATCCCCAGATAGACACATCCAAGGGCACCTCAGCTATGAGTGCAACAGCATTACAAGGGTGTAAAAAAAGAGCTACATAATAGTCAATTATTAGATGTTTGGCAAATTATGCACCCAGGAGACAAGGATTTTTCTATTCCGTGGTTCATGATTCCTTTTCGTGAATAGATTATTTATTTTTAAAACAGAAAGATATAGATTTGGTAAGAGCAGCGACAATAGATAACATCATTTTTGCCGATCAAGCCCTAATTAAAATAGAGATAAAAATACCAGCATTATTAGCGAAGCAATGGAATTGGTCTTTAAATGATTCATTGCTAAAGGATGTGATAACGATAGAAGATCTGAAAAAACAATTAATAGAATATTTTGAGAGCCATGATATAAAGGGGATCACACCAGGTATCCTTTGGGGAGCACACAAATGCTTCGCTAGAGGAATATTGATTAAGCATGGTGCTAGAATTACAAAGATTAAAACACAAAAAATGAATATATTAATGAAGGAACTAGGGGAATTGGAATTAATAAATAAGCAAGGGGAGGATTCAAAATGACAGTTTAAAGTTAAACAAAAAAGGGAAGAACTTAGATCTCTCCTATTGGACAAAGCAAAAAAACAGATATCAAGATTGAGAAGGCAAACATACGAATTTAGCAATAAAATAGGTAAAGCACTAGCTGCAGCAACTAAGGTACAAAGAGCAAGTTCATGTATACCTAAAATACAACAGGATTCAGGGAACCTCACTTACTGCTCATCCGCGATAGCAGAAACATTAAAAAAAATTATATGAAGAGCTGTATAACATTGATAGTCACAATCCAGCTACTTTGTAAGAAATTTAGAGAAAAAGTAAAAGCAAATATAGAAGGTTCAGGTCTGCCGCGGCTGGACAGTAAGGTGGCAGAAGGATTAGAAATTAGAAAAATTACTTTGGAGGAAATGGAACATGCAAACAACAACATAAAAACAACAGCAAATAGGAAGGCTCCCGGCCCAGATGGGTTTCCGTTGGGCTATTATGAAAGTTTAAGGGAAATTCTTGCTCCCTATTTTCTAAAAACATTCAATACTGTAAGTGCAGGGGTGTCACTACCTAGAGATACTACTAGGGCAACAATAGTGGTCATCCCAAAAGAAGGGAAAGACATATCCCAATGTGGAAACTATAGGCCAATCTCGTTGTTAAATGTAGATTATAAACTGTTGACTAAAATGATGGCTTATGGATTGGCCAAGATGATAGAATGAATTGTCCATTAACCCCTTCCCGACCTATGACATACCTGTACGTCATGGGTGGCAAGGTGTTCCCGACCCATGACATACAGGTACGTCATGAACATTACTGCCGCTACTCGCGGCATCCCGCAGCGCCCGGAAAGATGGTGGCTATCACTGATAGCCAGCCATCTTACCGTGCGACCACGGGGGGTTTCATCCCCCACCCCCCCCCCCAGCGATCGCTGTTATCAGCTGGTCAAATCTGACTAGCTGATAGCAGCGTTTCCCTATGAAAATACTTAGCAGCGCGGTGTGTGAGTCCCGATCACGGGGATCGGAACACACCGCTCTGCTAAGTGTCCCTGAACCGTCCCTCGGCGTCACTTACCCGTCCGAGCGGTGTCCCGAGCGGTCCCGGCGTCCTCCATGCGGTCCCGGCGGCGCTGCATCCCGGAGGTGAGTTTCCGGCAGCAGTGCGGCATCTTCATTGGCAGCAGTAAGATCGCCGTAAAGCGATCTCACTGCTGCCTCTGGGAGTTTCAAAACTGCAACTCCCAGCATGCCCAGACAGCCTTTGGCTTTCTGGGCATGCTGGGAGTTGTAGTTTTGCAACATCTGGAGGTCCTCAGTTTGGAGACCACTGTATAATGGTCTCCAATCTGTGCTCTTCCAGATGTTGCAAAACTACAACTCCCAGCATGCTCAGTCTGTCCAGGCATGCTGGGAGTTGTAGTTCTCTAACATCTGGAAGAGCACAGATTGGAGACCATTATACAGTGGTCTCCAAACTGTGGACCTCCAGATGTTGCAAAACTACAACTCCCAGCATGCCCAGACTGCCCAAGCATGCTGGAAGTTGTAGTTCGGCAACATCTGATCCTTCAGATATTGCCGAACTACAACTTCCAGCATGCCTGGGCAGTCTGGGCATGCTGGGAGTTGTAGTTTTGCAACAACTGGAGGCACACTAGTTGGGAAACATTGTCCGTTTCCTAACTCAGTGCCTCCAGCTGTTGCAATTGTTGCAAAACTATAACTCCCAGCATGCACTGACAGACCATGCATGCTGGGAGTTGTAGTTTTGCAACAGCTGGAGGCACACTGGTTTGGAAACACTAAGTTTGGTTGCAAAACACTTGAAAGTTTATTACTTAACTTAGTGTTTCCAAACCAGTGTGCCTCCAGCTGTTGCAAAACTACAACTCCCAGCATGCACGGACAGCCAAAGGGCATGCTCGGAGTTTGCAACAGCTGGATGTTTGCCCCCTCCCCCCAATGTGAATGTACAGGGTACACTCACATGGGCGGAGGTTTACAGTGAGTGCTGCAAGTTTGAGATGGCGCAAATTTTGCGCTGCAGCTCAAACTCCCAGCGGCAAACTTGCTGTGAACCTCTGCCCATGTGACTGTACCCTAAAAACACTACACTACACTGACACTAACCTAAAATAAAAAGTAAAAAACACTACATATACACATACCCCTACACAGCCCCCCCTCCCCCCCAAAAAATGAAAAACGTCTGGTACGCTACTGTTTCCAAAACGGAGCCTCCAGCTGTTGCAAAATAATAACTCCCAGTATTGCCGGACAGCCATTGACTGTCCAGGCATGCTGGGAGTTTTGCAACAGCTGGAGGCACCCTGTTTGGGAATCATTGGCGTAGAATACCCCTATGTCCACCCCTATGCAAATCCCTAATTCAGGCCTCAAATGCGCATGGCGCTCTCTCACTTTGGAGCCCTGTCGTATTTCAGGGCAACAGTTTTGGGACACATATGGGGTATCGCCGTACTCGGGAGAAATTGCCTTACAAATTTTGGGGGGCTTTTTCTTCTTTCACCCCTTATGAAAAGGTGAAGTTGGGGTCTACACCAGCATGTTAGTGTAAAAAAATAATTTTTTTACACTGACATGCTGGTGTTGCCCAATACTTTTCATTTTCACAAGAGGTAAAAGGGAAAAAAGACCGTCTAAATTTGTAACGCAATTTCTCCCGAGTACGGAGATACCCCATATGTGGGTGCAAAGTGCTCTGAGGGCACACAACAAGGCCCAGAAGGGAGAGTGCACCATGTACATTTGAGGCGATTTGCACAGGGGTGGCTGATTGTTACAGCAGTTCTGACAAACGCAAAACAATAAATATAATGTAATAAGGGATGCAGTGAGCATTTACACCCCACTGGTGTATGACAGATTTTTGGAACAGTGGTCTGTGAAAATGAAAAATAAAATTTTTGATTTGCACAATTCACCGTTTCAAATATCTGTCAAACGCCAGTGGGGTGTAAATGCTCACTGCACCCCTTATTAAATTCCATGAGGGGTATAGTTTCCAAAATGGGGTCACATGTGGGGGGGGGTCCACTGTTCTGGCACCATAGGGGCTTCCTAAATGGGACATGCCCCCCAAAAACCATTTCAGAAAAACTCACTCTCCAAAATCCCATTGTCGCTCCTTCCCTTCTGAGCCCTCTACTGCGCCCGCCGAACATTTTACATACGCATATGAGGTATTTCCTTACTCGAGAGAAATTGGGTTACAAATTTTAGGGTGATTTCTCTCCTTTTACCCCTTGTAAAAATTCAAAAATTGGGTCTACAAGAAAATGCGAGTGTAAAAAATGAAGATTTAGAATTTTCTCCTTCACTTTGCTGCTATTCCTGTGAAACACCTAAAGGGTTAAAACACTTACGGAATGTCATTTTGAATACTTTGGGGGGTGCAGTTTTTATAATGGGGTCATTTATGGGGTATTTCTAATATGAAGACCCTTAAAATCCACTTCCAACCTGAACTGGTTCCTTGAAAAATTACGATTTAGAAAATCTTGAGAAAAATTGGAAAATTGCTGCGGAACTTTGAAGCCCTCTGGTGTCCTCCAAAAGTAAAAACTTGTCAATTTTTTTTTATGCAAACACAAAGTAGACATATTGTATATGTGAATCAATATGTAATTTATTTGGAATATCCATTTTACTTTCAAGAAGAGACTTTCAAAGTTAGAAAAATGCTAAATTTTCAAAATTTTCATAAAATTTTTAGATTTTTTACCAAGAAAGGATGCAAATATCAGTGAAATTTTACCAATAACATAAAGTAGAATATGTCACGAAAAAACAATCTCAGAATAAGAATGATAAGTAAAAGCATTCCAGAGTTATTAATGTTTAAAGTGACAGTGGTCAGATTTTCAAAAAATGCCCAGGTCCTGAAGGTGAAAATGGGCTGGGTCATGAAGGGGTTAAGATCAAGTGGGATTTATAGTAGGTAGAGAGGCAACGGACAATACCACTAGGACCATTGATTGATTTAATCCAGTTCGCCCGGTCCAAACAGATACCAGCAATGCTATTATCTATTGATGTTGAGAAGGCATTCGACCGGGTGAATTGTATTTATATAAAAGAAACATTTAAATACTTGGGATAAAAAAAAAAACATTTCCTAAATTGGGTTCTAGAGATATAAAGATATCCTACAACTCGGCTAAAGGTTAACAGGACCCTTTTTGGTGAGCTGGAATTCAGAAATGGTACTAGACAAGGGTGCCCACTTTTGCCCTTGATCTTTACCTTGGTGCTGGAATCATTTTTATGTAAAATTAGGCATAATTTTGACTTGCAGGGTATAAAAGTGCAGGGTATAATGCTAAAGTAGCAGCCTTTGCTGATGACTTATTTTTATTTTATTTCAGAACCAATAATTTCCCTCCCTACGCTCATGAAGGCATTTGAAAGCTACTGTATAACCGTTATCTAATTTTAAGATAAATTTGGGTAAATCATCAGCATTAAACCTATCGCTAAAAAAGACACTGTGATGCATCTCAAGAAGAACTTCAGCTTAAAATGGGCAGACCAAGCTGTGAAATCATTGGGGGTTTGGATAACGGCTGATAGAAAAGAATTGTATAATTTAAATATCCCCCCCTCATTAATGAGATATGACAACAGTGCCAGAAATGGTCTCCTAATCTTTTTTCTTGGTTTGGGCGGTGTGCATTATTTAAGATGATCATCTTACCAAAAATCTTATATTTTTTTCAATGCATCCCATTTAAATTCTCTCCAGCCTTTTTTAGGGAAATGACCTCAATTCAACAAGATTTTATCTGGGGGGGAAAGAAGGCTAGGATAAAAAGGGAGACTATGTGTTGCCCTAAAGATAAGGGGGAGGTCGACTTACCTGATATGAAGGGTTACTATATTTCAGTACATCTGGCACGGGTAATGGAATGGTGTAGACAGTCAACAGGCAAACTTTGGGTGGGAGTTGAAAAGGCAGAAACAAAAATTCCTTTAAAAGCTCTCCCGTGGTGTAAAAAGAGCTGGTTAGGGGGCCTGACCGAACATCCAACCATAGGTGCTACTCATGCAATATGCATAGAGGATAGGGTACGGGAAGCGGTTCTCCCCCTTAATGCACAATAAATGCCTATAATAGGCCATCCGACTTTCCCCGCTAGTTTAGAAGACCCAGTTTTCAGACAATGGATACCTGCTGATAGATTTAGAGTAACACATATGAGGAATGAAGAGTGGCCTAAGGAATGGAGGGATTTTGGAGAAATAGGATTATCAGTAAAGTTGGGAGTTTGGAGGGAGTTACAACTAAAACACTATATGGTCTCAATCCCAAAGCCAGATTGGTTCAGGAATGTGAGCACTAAATTTGAAGAAATGTGTCTGTCGGAAGTCCAGGTAAAAATCCTGTCTCTCGTATATATAAGATATGGATCACGTTAGCAGATCAAACTTTACCGGGGAATACGCAAAAATGGAAAATTGACTTAGACATTTCAAGTTAGAAGAATGGACTAAAATGTTTAGCCTTGCACACTGCACAGCTATCTCCACACGTATACAAGAGTCCAATTATAAGATAATGGCGAGGTGGTATAGAGTACCTAAAGGGTTAGATAGAATTCAAGATGGCCTCTACACTACACGCTGACATTGCAGAGAGCAGCCGGGCACTTTATTACATATCTTCTGGCAGTGCCCTCTGATAACTGGCTTTTGGGAACAGGCCTATAGGATTATTGGTGAGCTAACTGGACAAGCTGTTCCTTTTCCCCCAGATAATCTTTTTATTACAATAAAATGATTTACCGGTAAAGAAATATAGATATTCTCTTCTTTGTTTTTTTTTTTTATAACTATGGCTAGAAGTTGTATTTCAGTGGTCTGGAGACAAAAAAAAGGGCCCCATCGTTAGCATGTTAATATATAAGAGTGAATGATGTTACGTACCTGGGGAAATTGCGTTTAGCAAATAAGGATCAAGATGATAGCTTTATGGGTACTAGGCAAGCATGGAAAGAATTTAAAAACTCAACGGAATATGAGGAGGCCTTAGTTGGGGGGGGAGGGGAGGAGAGGGGGAGTATAAAGGGAGATGAGTAAGGGGGGAAGTTAATTGTAAATGTTATAGTATACATAACGAGAGATACAGTAATAACAGCAATATAAGGTATATATATATAAAGCAAAGAAGTTTAGCAGGGTATGTCTGCTGTTATTAAGATAAATGATTTACAGTAGTCTTCTTTTTCTTTTGCTTACTTTTTCTGTTGGAAGGTAATTATGTATACGCATATAAATAAAGAATTAAAAATAAATATTGATGTTACAGAATAGATGCTTACTTCAGTTTTTCAAATTGTGAGCTTGGGTTGAAGATTGTATAATTCATTTTTAGCATATGCAAAAGTAAGAAAATTGTAAATAAATAAAAAAGTAAGAAAAAAAGAATTGTGAAAACTGCTGCTGTTTCGTTGGGTCTATTACGTAACAGGGTAAATTTTCTTGTTTAGTATCTATAAGATGGCAGGTGATAACCTTATATATTTTTTACATACCTATAATTGGCCTCCTGGTTTTACTATTATTATCTTTATATTTGACCTGGGTATCTTGTACCATTGCCATTTAATTCCTAGTCAGCTAACAAGCTATTCATTGCTTAACCCCTTAAGGATGGAGCGTTTTTCTGTTTTTGCACTTTCGCTTTTTCTTCCTTACCTTTTAAAAACCGTAACCCTTTTAATTTTGCACCTAAAAATCCATATGATGGCTTCTTTTTGTACCACCAATTCTACTTTGTAATTACATCAGTCATTTTACCCTAAAATCTACAGCGAAATGGGAAAAAAAATTATAGTGCGACAAAATGGAAGAAAAAATGCCATTATGTAAATTTTGGGGGCTTCCTTTTCTACGCAGTACATTTTTAGGTAAAAATGACACCTTATCTTTATTCTGTTGGTCCATACAGTTAAAATGATACCCTACTTATGTAGGTTTGATTTGGTCTTACTTCTAAAAAAAACCCATAACTACATGCAGGAAAATTTATATGTTTAAAATTGTCCTCTTCTGATTCCTATAACTTTTTATTTTTCCACGTACGGGGCAGTATGAGGGCTAATTTTTTGTGTCGTGATCTGAAGTTTTTAGCGGTACCATATCATTTTATCACAATGGTCCCGATCAGCCCGACTGAGCAGCCGGGATGCTTTTACTCTCACTTTTAGACGCGGCGACCAACTTTGAGCGCCGCGTCTAAAGACGATGTCCGGCATCAGCGTGGGTCCCGGTTGCTTATAGCAACCGGGAAACACCGGGTATGATGCGCGCTCACCTCATGAGTGCACATTATATATGGGGGTGCCCATATGGACGTTCACAAACGTCCATATGCGCTAAGGGGTTAATGCACCTAATCATTTGTGCCTCCCATTTAAATGGGGTCTTAGCATTATATAGTTAACACATTGTATATAATTTGTTCTTTATTTTTCATTCATTTTGTATATTTATTTGGTTGGCACGATTTACGAATCTTTTGTGCCATTCATCATGGGCTTCAGTTCCCTCCTGTAAGTTAAAATCCTTAAAGTGTACCTATCATAAAATAAACTTTTTATATATTAAAGATAAAGCCCTACTGACTAACTTTTTAATTGCTTTTATTTAAAAATATTTCCTCCTTTCATGTTTTTTTTTTTTTTTTACTTTAAAAACTTCTCCACTAGGGGTCTCCCTAGCAATCCTGTCAGCAAGCATTTCGGACTCAGTGAGTGATACTGAAATCAGGCTCAGCGCAGCTCCCATCCTGTCAGTCAGACCGGCAGGAGGGAGGGGGAGCATCCAGCTCATACACAAGCAGGGAGCAACCAGAGAGGATGCATTCAATCCAATAGCAATAGTGTCCGGCACAGCTGCTCTATCTCCTGATACTTAGGCTTAGTGAAGGCGCTCTGTAGCCTTCATTGGGGTGCTCAATCAGAGACAAGACAGTCCAAATCAATAAAGCTCTCTTGGCGTCCCTCTCCCCGATGCTGTAACCTGCCGATGCTTGAACAAACCACACAGCTTTCCACAGTGGGGAGTGCCATCGTTTTTTCTTTATCTTTACTGAGAGAGGATGCATTCCCTCTTCTCTTTTTCCCAGTTCCTCTCCCCTCAATCCACTATTCACATGACTAATTATACATGCACTGTTTATCTCGCTCTCTCCACAGACTTGCCGTTGCTATGACAACCTCCTGTGCACTGTGCGTTGAATTGAGCTACTAAAGAGCGTAGATAAAAGGTATTTTTAGGGTGTTTTAAAGTGAAATAAATGCAGGGATAGAGTTAGTCAGGGACAGATGAGGAGGGGTATTAGAGAAAGTTTAGATGGTGATAGGTAATCTTTAATTGTCCCTGTGCCACGGGGTATGAGCCCTGTGGAATATATACAGATTACTATTAGCATGTATTTTTAAGCGTGCGCTGCTCCCCTGAGCCTGCACACCTAGGTAGTGATGGAGCTAGCATCCTTGGTTACACTTCCTCGTCTGCTGGCCATGCCCCCCCCCCCTACTGGAGTCACCAGGAGGGCTGGCCGGAGGCAGCTTCCTGGAGTGAGTGGCGTCATATACAGCCGCCGGCCGCCATTTCGATGGATGCAGCCACCGGAACACACACCGGTCCACTCTGCCCCTGCAAAGTAGCGATCTATCTTTCTACTGGGACCCTCTTGTAAGTATATTTCTTTAGATCCATGGGTTTATTGTCTATTCAGGCAGTTTAGGTAATTATTGTGTTGTTCCTCAGGTCATGCTTGCATCACTATGCCGGGCAGAACGTGAGTAGATATACCTCCCATATCAATATTTCTAATTAGGGGGTAAGTGACCATCATTTATTTATTCATACCTCTGTGTTTGTTGTTTTTTTTTTTATTTGCGGTGTGGGAGCTCCTCTACACTGCACTCTACATGGTGATTATGATATGCATGACTTGTGGGCATCTAGAGTAATGGCACTTTGACTTTGTGCTAAATTGTCGCTGTATGGAGATTTCTTGTATCAGCTTATGAGCTTATACACTGTTACGCCGAGCGCTCCGGGTCCCTGTTCCTCCCCGGAGCGCTCGTGGCGTTCATCTCCTGTTAGCAGCGCCCTGGTCAGACTCGCTGACCGGGAGCGCTGCTGTGAGTCCCGCGCTGAGGATGCGATCCACGCGGCACTACGTGCCTGCCCGCGGGTCGCATCCCGCTCTGCTCACCTGCCCCGTCCTCCTTCCGTCCCATCCCGGCATGCGCGGCCCCGCTCTCTAGGGCGCGCGTGTGCCGGCTCTCTGAAATTTAAAGGGCCAGTGCACCACTAATTGGTGCCTGGCCCAATCAAGTGCAATCACCTCCATTTCTTATATAAACCCACTTCCCCTTCCTGTCCTCGCCGAATCTTGTTACTCTAGTGCCCTGAGAAAGTGTTTTGTGTATCCCAAGCCTGTGTATCCAGACCCTTGCCGTTGCCCCTGACTACGACCCATTGCTGCCTACCCTGACCTTCTGCTACGTCCGACCTTGCTCTTGCCTTGTCCCTGCGTACCGCGCCTGTCTCAGCTGTTAGTGGGGTTGAGTCGCTATCGGGTGGAACGACCTGGGGGTTACCTGCCGCTGCAAGTCCATCCCACTTTGCGGCGGGCTCTGGTGAAAACCAGTAACCCCTTAGATTCCGTTCCCCTGGTACGGACCATGCTATCACCTCACTGACTAAGAGGATCCACCTCCAGTGTCCTCTCTGCATACCAGTCCGGATCCTGACAGTAGATCCGGCCATGGATCCCGCTGAGGTTCCGCTGCCTAGTGTCGCTGACCTAACCACTGTGGTCGCCCAGCAATCACTGCAGATCACGCAACAAGGACAGCAGCTGACTCAACTGACCGTTATGCTGCAACAGCTTCTGCCGCAACTACAGCAACCATCTCCTCCGCCAGCTCCCGCATCTCCTCCGCAGCGAGTGGCTGCTCCCAGCTCCCGCCTGTCTCTACCGGACAAGTTTGATGGGGACTCTAAACAGTGCCGTGGATTCCTGTCCCAGTGTTCCCTACACCTGGAGATGATGTCGGACCAATTCCCTACTGAACGGTCTAAGGTGGCATTCGTGGTCAGTCTCCTATCTGGAAAGGCCTTGTCATGGGCCGCACCGCTTTGGGACCGCAACGATCCCGCCACTGCTACTATCCAGTCCTTCTTCTCTGAAGTACGTAGTCCAAGGGAGTTCTTCTGTGGGTGAATACGCCATCCAGTTCCGCACCCTCGCCTCGGAGCTATCCTGGAATAATGAGGCCCTCTGCGCGACCTTCAAGAAAGGCTTATCCAGTAACATCAAAGATGTCCTGGCCGCACGAGAAATTCCTGCTAATCTGTCAGAACTAATCCATTTGGCCACCCGCATCGACATACGTTTCTCGGAAAGACGCCAGGAACTTCATCAGGAAAAGGATCTTGATCGCACCAGGCGGTTTTTCTCCCAGGCTCCTCTCTTCCAACATCCTTTGCAATCTGTTCCTGTGCCTTCCGCCGAGGAGGCTATGCAAGTGGATCGGTCTCGCCTTACCCTACAAGAGAGGACTCGCCGCCGAAACAAGAATTTGTGTCTTTACTGTGCTAGTACCGAACATTTCCTAAAAGACTGTCCTATCCTCCCTCCGCGTCAGGAGAAACGCACGCACCTAGTTCACGAGGATTAAACGACACTTGGTGTGAATTCTGCCTCTCCACGTCTGACTGTATCTGTGCGGATTTCTCCTTCCGCCAACTCATCCTTCTCAGCAGTGGCCTTCTTGGACTCAGGTTCTGCAGGAAACTTTATCTTGGCCTCTTTTGTTAATAGGTTCAGTATTCCAGTAACCCATTTTGTCAAGCCGCTCTTTATCTCTTCAGTAAACGGAGAGAAATTGGACTGCACTGTGCGCTACCGCACTGTACCCCTGCCCATGTACATTGGACTTCACCATGAAAAAATAGAATTTTTTGTTCTGCCTAACTGCACCTCTGAAGTTCTTCTCGACTTGCCGTGGCTCCAGCGTCATGCTCCTACCCTCGACTGGTTCACTGGGAAGATCAAAAGTTGGGGTCCTTCTTGTCACAAGCGATGTCTCACATCTGCTTCCACTAGTCAAACCCCTGAGGCTTCTTCTTTACCAGGCCTTCCCAAGGCTTACCAGGACTATTCTGATGTATTCTGCAAAAAGTAAGCAGAGGTCTTACCTCCACATATACCTTATGATTGTCCCATTGACCTTCTTCCTGGTACCACTCTGCCCCGTGGCAGGATTTACCCTCTGTCAGCCCCAGAGACGCAAGCCATGACGGAGTATATCCAGGAGAACCTAAAGAGAGGTTTTGTTCAGAAATCCTCATCCCCTGCTGGAGCGGGGTTCTTCTTTGTTTCAAAAAAGGATGGATCCTTACGCCCATGTATTGACTACCGCGCTTTAAACAAGATTACCATCAAAAACCGCTATCCCCTGCCTTTGATCTCCAAACTCTTTGACCGTCTACACGGAGCAAGTATCTTCACCAAACTGGACTTAAGGAGCGCGTATAATCTTATTCGCATCCGTAAAGGTGATGAGTGGAAAACCGCTTTCAATACCAGAGATGGACATTTTGAATATCTAGTTATGCCCTTTGGGCTCTGCAATGCCCCTGCAGTCTCTTCTAGGACTTTGTTAATGAGATCTTTCGGGACTTATTGTATACCTCTGTTGTGGTCTACTTGGATGACATCTTGATTTTTTCCTTTAACTTAGAGGAATACCGTCGTCATGTCCGTCAAGTGCTCCAAAGACTCTGTGAAAACCACCTGTACGCTAAATTTGAAAAATGTCTCTTTGAATGCAACAGTCTTCCTTTCCTAGGTTACCTAGTCTCTGGCCAAGGGCTTCAAATGGATCCAGATAAACTGTCGGCGGTTTTGGATTGGCCACGCCCTTCTGGACTCCATGCTATCCAACGCTTCCTGGGATTTGCCAACTATTACATCGACAGTTTATTCCCCACTTCTCCGCCATTGTGGCCCCTATTGTGGCTCTGACCAAGAAGAATGCTAATCCAAAGTTGTGGCCTCCACAAGCGGATGAGGCCTTCAATCGTCTCAAAGCTGCCTTCGCCTCTGCACCAGTTCTGTCCAGACCTGATCCGTTGAAACCATTCTTCCTGGAAGTAGACGCTTCCTCAGTCGGAGCCGGAGCCATACTTCTGCAAAAAAACGCTACCGGACGTAACATTACTTGTGGTTTTTTCTCAAAGAAAAAGAACTGGCAGAAAAGAACTACTCTATTGGAGATCGTGAATTTCTGGCCATCAAGTTGGCACTTGAGGAGTGGAGACATCTATTGGAGGGTTCCAAACACCCCATTGTCATTTACAATGACCACAAGAATTTGTCTTACCTCTAGTCCACTCAGTGCCTGAATCCTCGCCAGGCTAGATGGTCGTTGTCTTTTGCCCGCTTCAACTTCAAGATACACTTCCGTCCCGCTGACAAGAATGTCAGAGCTGACGCCCTTTCTCGTTCCTCTGATGCCTCCGAGTCTGAAGCCCCTCTGCAGCATATCATACCACGTGAGTGCCTGGTCTCCTCTGCTCCAGCCTCACTGGGGCAAACCCCCCCTGGAAAGACTTTTTTTCCTCCACGCCTTCGCCTCAGGATCCTCAAATGAGGTCATTCTTCTCACCTGGCTGGTCATGCTGGTATTAAAAAGTCCATTCAGCTAATCTCCCGACTGTATTGGTGGCCTACACTGAAGGGTGACGTTACTGATTTTGTTCGGGCTTGTACTGTTTGTGCCCGGGATAAAACCCCTCGCCAGAAGCCTGCTGGACTCCTCCATCCTTTGCCCGTCCCTGAGCAACCATGGTCCCAAATTGCCATGGATTTCATTACAGATCTTCCCGTATCCCATGGCAACACCGTCATCTGGGTGGTCGTTGATCGTTTTTCCAAAATGGCTCACTTCATTCCGCTTCCTGGCCTTCCTTCTGCGCCACAGTTGGCGAAGCAATTTTTTCTGCAGATTTTTCGTCTTCACGGGCTTCCCACGCATATCGTCTCGGATAGAGGCGTTCAATTTGTGTCAAAATTTTGGAGAGCTCTCTGTAATCAATTAAAAATCAAATTAAATTTCTAGTCCTCCTATCACCCCCAATCCAATGGACAAGTGGAAAGAGTGAACCAGATTCTTGGTGACTACTTGCGACATTTTGTCTCCTCCCGCCAAGATGATTGGGTTGACCTTCTGCCCTGGGCTAAATTCTTGTACAATTTCAAAAATTCTGAATCCTCCGCCAAATCCCCTTTCTTTGTGGTGTACGGCCGTCACCCTCTGCCTCCCACACCTCAAAAGTCACTCCTACTGGCTTTGTCTCGAATGAAGAGACATGCAGATAAAAAGAGAAGAACTTCTCCTGTCTTTCTCCCTGGGGACAAAGTGTGGCTCTCTGCCAAATACATACGCTTTCATGTCCCTATCTACAAGTTGGGTCCTTTTACTTTTCTGTCTCTTACAAACTTCATCTTTCTTCTTCTCTTCGCATTCCTAACTCTTTCCATGTGTCTCTTCTTAAACCTCTTGTGCTTAACCGCTTTTCTCCCAAGGTTACTTTTCCCGCTCCTGTTTCTGGCTCCTCTGATGTCTTTGCTGTCAAAGAGATCCTTGCCTCCAAGATCGTCCGAGGTAATTTTTGACAAGGAGCTTGTCTGCAGATTCCTGCGCTCCAAAATGAGGGGGAGACCTAAGGGGGGTACTGTAATTCCGAGCGCTCCGGGTCCCTGCTCCTCCCCGGAGCACTCTCGGCGTTCATCTCCTGTTAGCAGCGCCCCGGTCAGACTCGCTTACCGGGAGCGCTGCTCTGAGTCCCCCGGAGGGAATGCGATCCGCGCGGCAGGACGTGCCTGTCCGCGGGTCGCATCCCGTTCTGCTCACCTGCCCCGTCCTCCTTCCGTCCCATCCCGGCGCGCGCGGCCTCGCTCTCTAGGGCGCGCGTGCCGGCTCTCTGAAATTTAAAGGGCCAGTGCACCACTAATTGGTGCCTGGCCCAATCAAGTGCAATCACCTCCATTTCCTATATAAACCCACTTCCCCTTCCTGTCCTCGCCGGATCTTGTTGCCCTAGTGCCCTGAGAAAGCGTTTTGTGTACCCCAAGCCTGTGTATCCAGACCCTTGCCGTTGCCCCTGACCTTCTGCTACATCCGACCTTGCTCTTGCCTTGTCCCTGCGTACCGCGCTTGTCTCAGCTGTCAGTGGGGTTGAGTCGCTATCGGGTGGAACGACCTGGGGTTACCTGCCGCTGCAAGTCCATCCTGCTTTGCGGTGGGCTCTAGTGAAAACCAGTAACTCCTTAGATTCCGTTCCCCTGGTACAGCCCACGCCATCACCTCACTGACACAGAGGATACACCTCCAGTGTCCTCTCTGCATACCAGTCCGGATCCTGACATACACAGTGTGCGAGACTCTATGTAATACCTCCATATCTTAGTTGGAAACACTAAATGCACATGCTTGAATATTGTTTTTTTGGTATATTTTCTCCTGATCAACCCCTGAGGACTTTCCATGCCATAAATACACAGGCAGTGGGTACAGAAACTCGTCGGTATGGGGATGAGTACATAGTGTATACTGATTGCTAGATTGTTGTGCTTTTTTTTTTGCAATACCAGTGATGGCTTCCATGTTGATATATTTTATGATTACTATATGAATGCCTTATTGAATTATTGAAACAACCATATCTAGTCAGTGCTAGTATTTTGTGGCCCTTCTTGTGGGGTTGGACTGATTGGGTGGGATGGAGCAGAGAAGGCATCGGCTGAAAGGCCGGACAGTGAGGGCGGCCCAGCAATGGGCAGAGAGGCTGACTCTGGTGCTGTAATTTGCTCCCCTGTGGGAGGGGGGGGGTTAACTTAGCTTCGGAGGTAGTCGCGGTGGCCAAGGATATTGTAACAGACACTCCCAAAAATAAAGGAAAAATATTGGTATGCATTGGCGCCGCTGATCCCATTGATCAGCGGCGCCCTGATAGGACTGGTGAAATTTCTGATGAGGCGGAGGGCACTAATAAGAACAGGGCTGGGGCCTCCTCTAGACTGGGTAAGCATGCTGCCCGATCCCTTAAAGGGCCAGCGGAGGTTGTTCAGCCCTAGTGCCCATGATGCCGAGGCAAAACTGACTGAAAATTCATCATCATCATCATCATCATCATCATCATCATCTGCTGCTGCCAGTTTATCTGTTTCTGGTCCAGCCAATGTGAATGAGAAGGTAAATGGGGGTGCGGGGTGAAGGATTGGGGAGAGGATAGAAATTGATGTTACCAGGGAAAGTGTTTTTGGGGGACGTGCTGGTGTAGCTCTTGTTGGGGGTGGTGGTGATGGGGCTAGAAAAAATGTTGTTGGGGACCATGTTATTGGGGTTGGTGCTGATGTTGTTGTTGGGGGTGGTGGGGATATGCTTAGAGATAATGTCATTGAGGGTGGTGATAATGTGACTGGGTATGAGGGTATTGTTAAAAATAGGGTTGTAGGGTCTAGTCCGGTTGCTCCCCAATGGTGACAGACCCTAGGAGTTATGCAAATGTCACTGCTGGGGGTAGTAGAATACTTTCCTTGTTTCCTGACTCTAGGGAAGGTTTATTGCAACAACATCTCCTGGAAGCTCTGAAAAAGGGGGAAAGGTCAATCAATGTAGAGGGTAGAGCAGTTGATTTGTCATTCTGGATAGAGAGGCATGGTCTCTCTGCCTTCCGAGAGGAAAGAGGGGGATACTGTGTGGTCCCTCCCAACAGCCGGGCCAGGTAGTAACTGTAGGAATGTGGTTCGTCTTCGATGGCAGTTCAAAGATATGTGTCCATTAAGGACCAAAGTGGTTGAGCTCTTGCTAAAGATGAGCTTCGAGGCAGTTGATATCTACGCCTTGATACATCCCTATGTTCTCCTGAATTCGATATCAAAGCTCTGTCACAGGCGTGGTGGTGGGGGCCATCTTGCTGCATATTGTGCAGAGATTAGGTGTCACCTGCAAGGGGACTTAGGTCACCCATTCAGTCATTGTCCTTGTTCTTTCTCTTATGCGGTCTTGGCCCCAGTGGATGAAGATCACAAGCCGGAATCTGCTGGGGAGGGGACTAGCAGAGGTGAGGGAACTGAGGGGTCAGTGATGAACAGCAAGAAAAAGATACCAGCCCAACTAAGACATCTTGATAAACATCAAACGGGTAGGATGATAGGGAAAGCCCGGGTTACCGGGATGACCTCTAATCCTGTCCCAGAGGCTAACCTTGCTGCTGAGACCCTGAGGAATGACAAGCTGGATGAGGTCAGGAGGATCCAGAATAAGGAAGGTGTGGATAGCAATGGAGGAGGATGAGGGATGGTAGAAGGAGACACGAAAGCGGGGTACAAGTGGAAAAAGGGGAAATTTAAGATCTTCTCCCACCCCGGTTCAGCTGCCAAAGGAAGGCCAAAACTGACTCCCCTCTGATTGGCCTTTCCAATCGATTCCAAGCCCTCAGGGACATCTCTTCCTCTTCTTTGAAAGGGGAGGCTGAGGGTTAGGTTCTGAAGGTGACGGTGGGGCTTCTAGGGGGCGCCGAGTCCTCTTCTCCTGAGGTTATGTCCTCGGGGTAAGAGACTGGCCTAGACTCCGGTGACGAGGAAAGTAAAAATGTGTTTGGTGTGATGGATACTTCAGTATCTCTTAAGAGGGTGAAGAGTTCTTCTGATGTGGAGGGTGAGAAGGGAAGTGGGAAAAAGAAAGCCGTCTAACTTTATTACCCTTGATGGCGGCACCCTCTCCATTGACGTTGGCGTCCATTAATGTCGCCAACATTAAGTCAGATACGGCTAGATTTGCGGCCTTTGATTTTTTTTAGCCGTGTGAATGCTGACATTTTATTTTTGCAGGAGACAAGGTTAACAGATATGTTATCTATATTTGAAGCCAGAAGGGAGTGGAGGCATGGGCCCTCCTACTTGTCTTTTGCGGCAGAGCCATATAGCGGAGTTGCGGTCCTTTTTACCGCAGCGGTAGAATGCCGACAGGTTATCAAGTTAGAAATGGGGAGGTATACTCCTACAATGGACCTCAAATAATAAAGCCCAACCAATGTATAGTGTACAAAAATATTGACAATCTTTATTAACAACACAAATTAATACAATGTGACAAAATTAGAAACCCCAAAAAAGACCCCATAAAAACATGTAACACAAGACAGTTTAAAAATTGCAGGGGGGAGGGCAGGTAGCCAGAAATAAATAAATCAGGACTCCGATAAAGGGTTGTCTCTAGGGTGCACCAATAAATATAATGAGTAATTGATGTATATATACAAACATAAATCATTTCATGTATTAATAAAGATAGGGGGCAGACTGACTGAGGAGATTGCACAAAAAAGTAGTAAACATCAATGACATTTGTTATCATAGGAGCTGAAAATCCACGGTCAATTGACAGGCGAAACGCTAGGAAGGAGGAACATAATTTTAGCTCAGCACTGTGTCATATGCTTTAAGAGTTGTATAGGGGCTGCTGCACAAGCTGGCTGGCCGGAAAATCAAAATCAATAGACAGATAAATCCACAAATGCTAGATGCATAGTATATATAAAAATAAGTTTAAATACTGTCTTTCTTAAGCCAGCTAGCTGATTTAAATATAATCAGCCTATTAACCTATACATGCTACCCAGCATGATAAACAAACATCAGAGCGTATATGCACAGTGCTGTAATTTTAACACATCACTGCCACCTAGTGGCCACTGAGCACTATTTTTTTCTATATTTTAATAACAATAAAAGTTAAGTTTTTTTATTTTTTTTATTTAATCTTTTTATTACAAATTTCACATAGTAATTAACATAAACAAATTAAGAACATAGCACATATTACCCAAGCCACCCTTTTCCCACCCCCTGTCAGAAGGAGAGAAACATTTTTTTTAAATTTAAATCTACATTGTAGATAAATCAGAACAATGCACAGATATCTCATATCCAATTATTCTATCCATTTTGCCCAGATTGCTCTGTGCCTAATTACGCTTCTTCTGGAGTTACCTGTAGTGTTGCTCGCGAATATTCGCTAATTTTATTATAGCACTATATATTCGTAATTACGAATATTCTTTTTTATTTTTTTATTTTGACAGTACACATCACAGTGATCCCCCCTCTCTGCTTCCAGCTTGTGTGGTGTAAAGAAGGCTCTAATACTACTGTGTGAGACTGGCATGCGAATTTCCGCATATGCGAAAATTAGCATATGCTAATTTTCGCATATGCAAATTTTTTATATGCTAATCTTCGCATACGCGAATTTTCGCATATGCGGAAATAAAACGCGAATATTACGAATATGCGAATTTAGCGAATATATGACGGATATCCGTCCATATATTCGCGAAATATCGCGAATTCGAATATGGCCTATGCCGCTCAACACTAGTTACTAGTTCTCCACTCCTCATAATTCCTAACTTTAAGGACCAACCTATTCCATTCTATTATATTTGGGCCCGTACTCCCAAACAATCCTCTCAATATCACTACCTTAGCTAACATAAAAATATGATTTACTAAGTCTCGATCTTTCCCAATATCACACAAATTCCCCAAAATAACCTCTGTACCCAACCATTCTCTCTTAAGATCAAGTTTGTTCGCAATGGTCTGGAATACCTTAGCCCAAAATTCTCTCACTATCGGACATGTCCACAATAAGTGAAGTAGGTCTGCATCTGATGTAGCACACTTTTAGGGCATTTTTTTTTATTGTACCGGTGAGTAATACAAATGGTGAATTATCAGCTTCTTATTATCAGATTATTAGCTTCTCGGCCTTTTGGCTAAGATCAAGTGTAGTATCTGTTCTTATCAGTTTTCATGCCGGTATGGGGCTGGTGGGGATGGGTGCTGCATGGAGGGTGCAGGTGTACCAGGGCTTTCCGGGGCTGGTTCTGAGGAATCAGCTCGACGGCTGCTCCGATGTGACCTGTTCCCTCCGGGTCTTGCTGAGAGGGTCTAGAGCCGAGGTACTTTTGTGCCTCGGGGAGTGGTGACCCCGAGGTGCCGAAACTCACTGGGAGTACTGGCTCACTGAGTTGAAGCACGGGCACCATAATCTCTTCACCTTGTGGCACTCACCTCTTGATTCCCGGCCTTCTGGCTAGGATCAGAGAAATTTTTTATAGATCCGGGCAGTATAACTGCACACATTCACTTATTTATTTCTCGGGAAGTGTGTGTGGCCATTAGGTTCCGCACCTCCCTGCAAACACCCTGGGTACTCCTGCTTTGGCAGGGTACCTACCGTTATCGGCTCTGCGGGCAGATACCTTGGCTAACGCCAAGGGGGATGCCGGGAGCATTTGTGGTCCCCTAGTAGCTTCGGCGAAAAGGGACATCGAACCTGGAACCTCGCAGGTACCTTTTGGTCCGGAGGCGAAGGGTAAGGTTTGTTGGGGGGCCTCTCTCCTATCGGAGAAGGGCTTGCGATAGACCGCATCCTTTTGCACGTTTTTTTTTTAGTGTAACACGTTTGCACTTTTTCTTGCACTTTGGGTGATTCGAGAGCACGTTTCTCTGCTTTAAAAAGAAAAAAATGGTGAATTATTCTTAATTGCATGATTTGATGTCTTTTTTTAATAGAACACCTTTTAACGTTCCTAAGAATCTCATCCCATGCTTTACTTGTGATTGGGCCAAGGACGTTCTCTCATCTCCTCTTTTTATTTTCTTGAAACTTGACTGGCACAGTTTCCAGGAGTAACTTATATACTACATTTAACTTCCTACCCCCCTCTAAATTCATATATTCTATCACCCTATGTGTAAATATATAACATTTTTCTTTCTTTTCAGTGCATCTATATGCTTCGCACAGCTGTATATACCAAAATTTGTGTTCATTCCTCAAACCGTACTCATTCTGTAGTGTGTCAAATTTTTTTATCTCTCCATTTTGGAAAATCTGTGCAACATATTTAATTCCCTTACCTTTCCAAAAATCACTCCCCAACCCTTTCTTAAATTGTTCAAATTCTATATTATCCCAAATCACAGTGTTCCCAATGCTACCCTCAATTCTACATCTCTTCTTCACTTCCTGCCACGTTTTCCTAAATAACCCTAATAGGGATAAATGACCCAATTCTTTCTTCACTGGGAGCCCCCCTTACACAAATTCCAAAAAATTCTCATAATACCCTTTATAATCCCTAAATAATTTTACCCAAAGTGTTTCACTCCGCTCTTGTCTAATATTCTGGAGGTTCCTAGCTAAAAAATACAACATAAAATCCGGCAGTCCCCCTCCACCTTCTCCTTCAAGCTGTGTCCACCTTAAATATTTCATTCGTAGCCTATCTCTCCCCCAGATAAGACTGCCCATCAAGGCCTCCAGACCTCGGAACCATTTCCCCGGGATCCAACAAGGAGAAGCCCCCAAGACATATAGAACCTGCGGGAGAACCACCATTTTAATAAGGCTCATCCTGTCCGCCATCGAGAGAGGGAGTTTCACCCAAGCATCCACTTTTTTCCTTAGCTTACTCACCAGCCTTGTTAAGTTGCATTGTATGAAGGAGTCTATTGAGGGTGAAAGTATAATTCCTAAGTAGTCCAAATTCTCCCCTTCTGTCAGAATCTTCACCCCTATTTTTCTCCCCTAACGTTACCCGGGACTAATGGCATTAAGGATGATTTACTCCAAATAAATTTAAGACCGGAAACTTTTCAGAAATCCTCCACTACTTTGATTGATTCTGGAACTACCTCAAATGCGTTCTCTAAGAACAAGAGGATATCATCTGCGTACATAAGAAATCTTTCTTCTACTCCTTTGATTCCGAATCCCCTCAACCTTCCTGCTTTCCTAAATTTTTCTGCCAACGGTTCCAAAAATAGGACAAATAACATGGGCGAGAGCGGGCAACCCTGTCTTGTACCTCTTCCAATAATCAATTGCGGTGAAAGGGACCCATTCACTGCCACCCTGGCCTTGGGATTCTTATATAGCAATTTGATCCACTCTACAAACTCCCCCTCAATCCCAAATTTCCCAAGGACTCTCCAAAGGAACCTTCACTCCACCCTGTCGAACGCCTTCATTGCGTCCAGTGACAGGGTGGAGCGGAAGGGACGCGACCCCAGTTGGACATTAACCATTGATCTTAAGATTTTATTATGAATTGAGCGTACTGGTACAAATCCAGTTTGCTCAACTCCTACCATGTCAGACCAAAGCGGGGATAATCTTCTGGCCAATAATTTCACCAGAATCTTGGCGTCTGAATTTATCAAAGAAATAGGGCGGTAGGATTCAATCTTTGTATTATCTTTCTCTTTTTTAGAAGAACCCCCAACATCACCGGACCCTCACAGCTAGGCCTCCAGGACCGACCGCATCTCTCCGGCACTCAGGGCCGTCTCCCATGACCGCCTCCGGCCTAGGAAATGGCTCTGCTCACTGAGGACACTATCGCCGGCCGGCTGCAGCTCTCTTCGGCTCGGGGAGAGCCCGAACCCTCCTGGACCAGGACATCAGGACCCATGGGGAGGAGGAGGTAAGAGGAGGAGCCTGCACGTAGGCACCTCTACGCCATGACATCCCCGCAGTTTTACTTATTATTTTGGGTGCCTCTAGTCAGGGTTATCCCTGAGGGGATCTATTTCCCCAAGGAACTTTGTTGTAATAATGTCTAAGCTATATTTTTGGTTTCTATTTTTGTGGGTTTATCATAGAAATGGGGAGGTGCCTGATTTTAGATGTCCTCATGAAAGGACAAGAACTTCACCTTATTAACATCTATGGCCCACAGTCTAAGAGGGATCGGAAGTGCCTCTTTATGAGGATCAAACCCTATCTTTTATCTTTTTACAAGTTGGCAGGTGGTCTTTGGAGGGGACTTTAATGCGGTCACGAGGCCCCAAGACTGGGGAAGTCGCAGAGACAAGCTGACTTATTAATAGCATAGCGAGTGAGGCTCGCCTGGTGGATGTCCACATCTGGCACACCCCAGGGCACGCAGGATTCACCTATCATAGGGGTAGTTGTAGGTCCAGAATAGACAGGTTTTATTTAAAGGAGGAAGCCGTCTCTTCAGCAGCATCTGTTGTTGAGGTGAAGTTCTCCGACCACTGTTTTATTTAGTTTTCTCTGAATGTTACTGAGACCCCCCCCCCCCCCCCCCCGGATGGGCAGAGGTTATTGGAAGCTCATGTTGTCTCTCTTGGAAGAAGCAGAGATAAGACAGTCCTTTGAGGATTTTCTTTAGAGCCAGGTACCATTGCTGGGCCTTTGTAGCAGTAAATCAGAGTGGTAGGAGATCTTAAAAAAAAAAAGGGTTGCTAGATTCTTCCTCCAGCTCTCCGGCCTCAGAAGCCTACACAGGTACTGCTTGTACCAGGGTGCACGCTATTAGCCCAGGGTCCCGGCTCATTAGCCGCCAGGACCGACCTGGTACGATGCAGGGTCACGGCGTGACCCCGTTTTAAATACAGGGACCGGGCATAAAGGCACGCCCTACGTCCTTAAGAGGTTAAGGACACTTTGGTTCCCCTATTGACCGAGGTATTTAATGAGTGTCTATCCTTGGACACTCTGCCGAAGTCAATGAGGAGGTCAGCACTGATCCTCCTGTCAAAGGGTAAAGACCCATCCCGCATTGAGAATTGGCGTCCCAATGTGGACAGAAAGATTTTGGCTAAAGTGCCGTTTAATCGGCTGGTGGAGTTTGCACTCCGACTCCTTTCGGGGGCACAGCATTACTCTGTTCCGAGCCGCAGTACATTTAGTGTTGTGCTCAGTGTCCGAGAGGCTGTGGAGCAGGGTAGGGCTGACCACTGGAAGGGGTACTTGCTGTCCTTGGTTCAGGCAAAAGCGATTGATCAGGTTAACCATGAGTACCTCTGGTCTGTTCTTCTGAGATATGGCCTGCCGGGGGAGTTTGTTGATTGGCTTAAGACCTTGTATGTAGGGGCAGAGAGTTTCCCGCTTGTGAATGTTTGGATTGGCCACTCTTTTGAGGTGTGGTCTGGTGTCCGTCAGGGTTGTCCTTTGAGCCTGTTGCTGTACGTGTTTGCAATTGATCCTTTATTTAGGATGATTGATTGTGGACCGTTGGCGGGGGTGAGAATGGACCTGTCGGTGCCGGATTCGGCTCTGAAGGTGGTAACGTATGCTGATGATGTCATTGTGTTTGTCTCCTCACAAGAGGAGGGCCGCTGGGTGATGTCAGAGGTGGACCACTACTCTGAGACATCCGGGTCCAAGATAAATCAGAATAAGTGTGAGAGTCTCTGGCTGGGAGGGGGAGATCCTGGTTTTGATCTCCCGGATGCCCTTCCAGAGCCCCAGGAATCTGCAAAAGTCCTTGGCATCGGATTTGGTCAAGGGGATTACCCAGAACAAAACTGGGTCAGCAGGCTTAAGATCGCCACTCAGAGGGTGGATCAGTGGAAGGGTTGGTCTTTGACCCTCCGGGAAAGGGTTAACCTGAACAAAAACCTTCCTGCTCCCTTTGATGAGTGTATGTGTGATAGCCTTGGGGATGTAGGGTATGGGGAGCGTAGCTGTGCTGTAATTAAAGGGTGTTTGTTAACCCTTGCTATTTGTGACGCCAGGGTGAGGACTCCTCAGTAACGTTTGTCCTACCGCCACCCTTCCCAAGAGCAATAGGGAGGTATAAAATAATAGATTGTCCACAACCGGAGAGTTTTCTGAAACAGGATTAACTTATACTGAAGAATTTCTGCAAGCTTCAATAACAGAACAGTCTCTAAGCATAATAACTGCTTTCCTTGGAGATTGACAAAGGTTGCGACTTTAGCATTTAGAGTCTTTTAGTATTGTGCGCTGTTCCACTGGATTTAGGGGTTTAGTTGCGGTCCAGTAGTCATGCTAGTATTAGCGGGGATTTAGATTTGAAATCAAGGTTTTGGTTCAGCTGAGGCCGGCAGGTTTTGTTAGGCCTAGTGTGTCTTTGAAAGTAGCGCAGAACCGTCCTGTTAGTCCGGCATCCACGAGAGCAGCAACCCAAGAGAGTGATAATTGGATGCAGCTTCCTTATATGGGCAGGGGCAGCACGAATGCTAATTGGTCCATACTGATGTCAATCACCATTACAAAGATTTGTGGGTAACACATGACCCAAGGACCTCCAAAGGTCCTCCAACATACCATAGAGGTTATTAGCATGGTCACATGACCGAAGGTCCTGCAACGCTGAACAAGATAAGCACTATACATTATCATAAAATATATACTATTATTAAATATATACATTATTATCATTAGAAAATTAGACTTGAGGAGAGGCGACTAGGGGCTGTCCCAACTGAGGAACCCTACTTGAACGTAGTTACTCTGACTTTGGGGACCTCTACACTAGGTACGGTATGCAATATGGTACCGGGACACCACAAACCCCCTTACTTAAGATAAGTCGGCCTCGACGTCTGTCCCCTAAGACAGAGGGACGCAGTGAAGGTCGGGTACAACATCATACAGCTACTTAACATTTTCTTTGTGGTACATACATTTGTTTGGGTAAACTCATGAACTGGATTGGTTGGTTCCCGAATTTAGTAACAGGATGATATTATGCACATGAGATACATCCTACTTAACATTTTTTCCTAAGCTCACTAGACAATTCAAATCTCACTATAAATTTTTGCCATGTTAGCTATCTGTTTAGTACACTGATGGTATATTGGCTTGCCTGAGGCTTTCTACCAATAAGGCTGGCTACTAGGGTCCATTGGCTATACGCTCCTATCCCTAGAACACAACAGATGAACCTTACCTAGGTTACCTTTAATTATGTGTATTATTTTTAGCTCGCAAGAGCACCTACTGGCCAGGCAGGGCATCTCACACACGTATAAGAGAAGAGAATTAGTGTACATAACAGTGTCAGGAATTGGAAAATAACATTAGCTACAATTCCCAAGACATTTACTTGAGTGAGATATTTTGTTTGTTTGTTTTGGTGTCATAAGTTTAAGTGAGGTAAGTACACTAAAGTGATTGTTTTTGAGGTGCTATGTGTGTAGTACTATATGTAAGGTCAGTCTTGATTTCTTAGGGGTAGTTTCCCTTGAGTGGACCTTTGAGAAGATGTTAGTGATGGGTGACAAAAATGCTATTCCTCAGAGGAGCCGAGGAAGTCACCTACTAGCAACTACTACAACACCTATTATTTACATTTCTTATGTACACATGTACAAGGCTAATTTGTCTGTGTACAAGAACCATTTACATTTAGTTACTCTAGCACAAATATTTATTAAACACTCCAACAGGGTTCAGGTTCATTCACCTGATAAGTGCAATTTTAGCAAAGAATGTCACGTTACTATTGAGGTATATACACGTAAACAAGCGTACAAGGATCAGCAGTCCACCTACACTAAGAGTCTAAACTTCACAGCTACCAGCTCTAGCCGGGCACACACTTACAAATCTCCTACCGCTAGGAGTCTCTTGGTCTGAGGACCAGGCACAAAAGCTTGATGGTTACGTTACAACTTGAACAGTCTTAGCATAGTCCAGCTAGGCACACTTCTTGAACTGTTGCAGAAAGTCTGTGAAGACAACAAACAAAACTTTAAAGCAAAATGAGTGTCACAGCTCAGATGAAGCTCTTGCGATGTCATCCTGCTCCTCACCTAGAGCCTCTACCTCTCTCAGAATCATGAGCAGGCAAAGAGTTAATGTGACTCTCTCACACCACATTAGTAATGGTAGAGTGTGATACTATAGGATTGAGGTTAACAGTTGATGCTGGTTGATTCGGCCCCACCTCCTCGTCGGGAGTGGGCCGCAGCACGTTCCTTGGTACCTGTTGAGCAGACCAAACCGCCTTGTCGGGAGTAGGCCTTGGTACTTCGGTTGGTACCCGTGGTCGAGGCCAAACCTCCTGGATAGGAGTAGGCCAGGGTACTTTGTACAAGGCAGAAGTGGTGCTGCTGTAGAGACTCCTCCTCCTTGGGTATGTAGGCAGAGGCATCAGGAGCAGGCCATTTCGGCCTCAGCTGGAAGGGGTCCGCTTCCCAATCATCAGAAGAAAAGTACTTGAAGGGCAACTGGGTTGGAGACTGCGGCCGCCCACTCTCCTCGCAGGCCCCAAATGGGAGTGTACTCCACTATCTCACCCACCTCCAGGGAATGGAACTTTTTGTGAAGATATTACCTCTGTACAGCTCGCCGGTTTACAAGGATGGTATAGCCGGTGTGGCAATCAATGAGGGTACCATAACCTCTGACCTTGTTGAACTTGGCCACAGTTTCTCTGCGACATTCCAAGGGCTTCTCCCCTTCTCGGGGATGATCCCACTTGTGAATGAAGAGTGCCTCCATCTCTTTGGTCTTCTCCTGGTAGCGGATCCTCTCCTCAAGAGGCAGATGCACATGCTTGGGGGCATAAAGTTCTCGGTGTCGGGCCTTTAGCTTGTCCATCAAGTCGGCTATTTCGGCCTCCTGAAGGGCCCTTTCCTGCTGTGCCTTAGGAACCGATGGGAGGGGCTTCCCAGGCAGGGGTTGAAGCACATCATGCATGTACTGAATGAAGTCAGGTTCATCCCCAAAGACCCATTGGGGCAATTATGGGGAGCACAGTCGTGAACTCTGCAAAGCGGACTGGGGTATTTCTGGCTCAGGGCTTGTGGAGGAAGAGAAAGCCGCCTCTGATGGTGTACTTACAGAGGATTCCTCCGTCGGGATCTCAGCCCACGAACCCCAGGTCCGGTGGTGAGGGGACAGTCTCACTGGTGAAGGCGTTCCAGGTGTCCCTGCGGTGTCCCCTAGAGGGGTATCCTGCCAGTCGTCGTCATCATCAGGCAGTGGGGGAAGATTGCAGGCTCCCTCTTCATCCAATGACAACCGCTGCAAACGGTCGGCAAGATCGTGGAACAGATGGGCCGCGACCGCCGCAACTTTCCTTTGTTCCGGTTCCCTCTTAGTGCGCATGCCATGTGGAACGCTGCTCTCCGCCATGTCTGTACCTTCCGGCTCTTCTTTGTGCAGACTGAAGAGGTTGCTGTGCAGGGTTCCCTTTATACTGGGCTTTGCCAAAATGGCTGCTGACCTGAAGGACGTCATCGGTGCAGCCACGACTGTTACGCCGAGCGCTCCGGGTCCCCGCTCCTCCCCGGAGCGCTCACATCATTCTCCTGTTCGCAGCGCCCCGGTCAGACCCGCTGACCGGGTGCGCTGCGATAATGTCCCTAGCCGGGATGCGATTCGCGATGCGGGACGCACCCGCTCGCGGTGCGCATCCCGACCCGCTTACCAGACTCGCTCCCCGTCTGTGCTGCCCCGGCGTGCGCGGCTCCGCTCCCTAGGGCGCGCGCGCGCCGGGTCTTTGCGATTTAAAGGGCCGGTGCGCCACTGATTGGCGCATGGGTTTTAATTAGTGTCTTCACCTGTGCACTTCCCTATATTACCTCACTTCCCCTGCACTTCCTTGCTGGATCTTGTTGTCATTGTGCCAGTGAAAGCGTTCCTTGTGTGTTCCTAGCCTGTGTTCCAGACCTCTTGCCGTTGCCCCTGACTACGATCCTTGCTGCCTGCCCTGACCTTCTGCTACGTCCGACCCTGCTCTTGTCTAATCCCTTGTACCGCGCTTATCTCAGCAGTCAGAGAGGTTGAGCCGTTGCCGGTGCATACGACCTGGTTGCTACCGCCGCTGCAAGTCCATCCCGCTTTGCGGCGGGCTCTGGTGAAAACCAGTAGCAACTTAGAACCGGTCCACCGACACGGTCCACGCCAATCCCTTTCTGACACAGAGGATCCACCTCCAGCCTGCCGAATCCTGACAGTAGATCCGGCCATGGATCCCGCTGAGGTCCCGATGCCAGTTGTCGCAACAGATAGGGCAACAAGGCCACCAGCTGTCTCAACTGACTGTGATGCTACAGCAGCTTCTACCACAGCTTCAGCAACCATCTCCTCCACCAGCTCCTGCACCTCCTCCGCAGCGAGTGGCCGCATCCAGCCTCCGTTTATCATTGCCGGACAAATTTTGATGGGGACTCTAAACTTTGCCGTGGTTTTCTCTCGCAATGTTCCCTGCATTTGGAGATGATGTCGGACCAATTTCCAACTGAAAGGCCAAAGGTGGCTTTCGTGGTCAGCCTTCTGTCTGGGAAAGCCCTGTCATGGGCCACACTGCTCTGGGACCGCAATGATCCTGTCACTGCCTCTGTACACTCTTTCTTCGCGGAGATTCGAAGTGTCTTCGAGGAACAAGCCCAAGCCTCTTCTGCCGAGACTGCCCTGCTGAACCTGGTCCAGGGTAATTCTTCTGTTGGCGAGTACACCATCCAATTCCGTACTCTCACCTCCGAATTGTCCTGGAACAACGAGGCCCTCTGCGCGACCTTCAAAAAAGGCCTATCCAGTAACATCAAAGATGTGCTGGCCGCACGAGAAATCCCTGCTAACCTGCATGAACTTATTCATCTTGCCACCCGCATTGACATGCGTTTTTCCGAAAGGCGTCAGGAGCTCCGCCAGGATATGGACTTTGTTCGCACGAGGCGGTTTCTCTCCCCAGCTCCTCTCTTCTCTGGTCTGCTGCAATCTGTTCTTGTGCCTTCCGCCGTGGAGGCTATGCAAGTAGACCGGTCTCGCCTGACACCTCAAGAGAGGACACGCCACCGCATTGAGAACCTATGCCTGTACTGTGCCAGTACCGAACACTTCTTGAAGGATTGTCCTATCCGACTTCCACGTCAGGAAAGACGCACTCCGACTCCGCACAAAGGTGGGACAGCTCTAGGTGTGAACTCTGCTTCTCCACGTCTTACTGTGCCTGTGCAGATTTCTTCTTCTACCTTCTCCTTCTCAGCTGTGGCCCTCTTGGATTCCGGATCTGCAGGAAATTTTATTTTGGCCTCTTTCGTTAACAGGTTCAACATCCCAGTGACCAGTCTCACCAGACCCCTCTACATCGCCTCTGTTAATGGGGAAAGATTGGACTGTACTGTGCGTTACCGCACGGAACCCCTCTTAATGTGCATTGGACCCCATCATGAAAAGATTGAATTTCTGGTCCTCTCTCTTATTGCACTTCTGAAATTCTTCTTGGATTACCTTGGCTTCAACACCATTCCCCTACCCTCGATTTGACCACCGGGGAAATCAAGAACTGGGGTACTACTTGCCACAAAAAGTGTCTTATGTCTGCTCCCAGTCCTGTCAGTCAAAACCCTATGGCTCCGGCGATACCAGGTCTCCCCAAGGCCTATCTGGACTATGCTGATGTTTTTTGCAAAAAACAAGCAGAGACTTTGCCTCCTCACAGTCCTTATGACTGTCCTATTGATCTCCTCCCTGGTACTACTCCACCCCGGGGCAGAATCTATCCTCTGTCTGCTCCGGAAACACAAGCCATGACGGAGTACATCCAAGAAAATTTAAAAAGGGGATTTATCCTTACGACCATGCATTGATTACCGCGGTCTTAATAAAATCACTATAAAAAAACGCTATCCCCTACCTCTTATCTCGGAACTCTTTGACCGCCTACGAGGCGCCAACATCTTTACCAAATTGGATTTAAGAGGTGCATATAATCTCATCCGCATCAGGGAAGGGGACGAGTGGAAGACCGCGTTTAACACCAGAGATGGACACTTTGAATATCTGGTTATGCCTTTTGGGCTTTGCAACGCCCCTGCCGTCTTCCAGGACTTTGTAAATTAAATTTTTCGTGATTTATTATATACCTGTGTTGTGGTCTACCTGGACGATATTTTGATTTTTTCTTCTAACCTAGAAGAACACCGCCGGCATGTCCGCATGGTTCTTCAGAGACTTCGGGACAATCAGTTATATGCCAAGATGGAAAAATGTCTCTTTGAATGTCAATCTCTTCCCTTCCTAGGATATTTAGTCTCTGGCCAGGGACTCCAAATGGACCCGGACAAACTATCAGCCGTGTTGGATTGGCCACGCCCCTCCGGACTCCGAGCTATCCAACGTTTCTTGGGGTTTGCCAATTACTACAGACAATTTATTCCACGTTTTTCCACTATTGTGGCCCCAATTGTGGCCCTAACCAAGAAAAACGCCAACCCTAAGCAGGCTCTAGTGAAAACCAGTAGTAACTTAGAACCGGTCCACCGACACGGTCCACGCCAATCCCTCTCTGACACAGAGGATCCACCTCCAGCCTGCCGAATCCTGACAACGACTTCCCGTCCCCTCGGAAACAACAACTGCAATTTCAAGTTCCCTTTAGGCTGTGATACGCTCACTTGATAGCCACGCCCAGGGGCGGGTTGGGGCGCAGCGCGGGCTTTCTTCACGTGCTTTTCTGGCAGCGGGTTAACTCTTGCACTGCTGATCGGACCAAAGGATCGTAGCATACATTCACTCCTTACTTATCACATTCCTGCAGCAATAAAATTTTTGTCTCTCCCCTTACTTTTCGTGTGTGCTCTCTGCACGCGGCACCATACGCAATCTTCCGTACAATTATATGGTGCTTTTTAACACATGGGTACAGTCTTTCATACAGGGGGAGTACACTTTACTTGGTGGCAACAGTAGTAGACACACACCCGTATCCTGTTTGTGACGCCAAAAAGCTATGTGACAGCCTGGGCGACGTACGTGTTACGCCAAGCGCTCCGGGTCCCTGCTCCTCCCCAGAGCGCTCGCGGCGTTCTTCTGCGTGCAGCGCCCCGGTCAGACCCGCTGACCGGGAGCGCTGCTCTGTCATCACCGGCGGGGATGTGATCCGCGTAGCAGGACGCGCCCGCTCGCGGGTCGCATCCCAATCTGCTCACCTGCCCCGTCCTCCTGCTGTCCTGTCCCGGCGCGTGTGGCTCCGCTCTCTAGGGCGCGCGCGCGCCGACTCTCTTAAATTTAAAGGGCCAGTGCACCATTAATTGGTGCCTGGCCCAATCAGTACCAAACACTTCCACATTATAAAAACCCACTTCCCCTTCCTGTCCTTGCCGGATCTTGTTGCCTAGTGCCAGTGAAAGCGTTCCCATGTGTCCTTTGCCTGTGTATCCAGACCCTTGCCGTTGCCCTTGACTACGAACCGTTGCTGCCTGCCCTGACCTTCTGCTACATCTGACCTTGCCTTTTGCCTAGTCCTTCTGTACCGCGCCTGACTCAGCAGTCAGTGAGGTTGAGCCGCTATTGGGTGGAACGACCTGGGGGTTAGCTGCCGCAGCAAGTCCATCCCGCTTTGCGGGGGGCTCTGGTGAAAACCAGTAACCTCTAAGATTCCGTTCCCCTGGTACGGCCCACGCCATCACCTCACTGACATAGAGGATCCACTACCTGTGTCATCCCTGCATACCACTCCGGACCCTGACAGTAGATCCAGCCATGGATCCCGCTGAGGTCCCGCTGCCCAGTGTCGCTGACCTAACCTCCGTGGTCACCCAGCAATCACAGCAGATCGCGCTACAAGGACAACAGCTGACTCAGTTGACCGCTATGCTGCAACAGCTTCTGCCTCAACAACAGCAACCATCTCCTCCGCCAGCTCCTGCATCTCCTCCGCAGCGAGTGGCCGCTCACAGATTCTGCCTGTCCCTACCAGACAAGTTTGATGGGGACTCTAAACTGTGCCGTGGGTTCCTTTCCCAGTGTTCCCTAAACCTGGAGATGATGTCAGACCAATTTCCTACAGAACGGTCTAAGGTGGCGTTCGTGGTCAGCCTGCTGTCTGGAAAGGCCTTGTCCTGGGCCACACCGCTTTGGGACCGCAATGATCCTACCACTGCTACTATCCAGTCCTTCTTCTCAGAAGTACGCTGTGTCTTTGAGGAGCCAGCCCGGGTTTCCTCAGCCGAGACAGCCCTATTGAATCTTGTCCAAGGGAGTTCTTCAGTGGGCGAATACACCATTCAGTTCCGCACCCTTGTCTCTGAGCTATCCTGGAATAATGAGGCCCTCTGCGCAACCTTCAAAAAAGGCTTATCCAGTCACATCAAAGATGTTCTGGCCGCACGAGAAATTCCTGCTACCCTGTCTGAACTCATCCATTTGGCCACCCGCATCGACATGCGTTTCACTGAAAGACGCCAGGAGCTTTGTCAGGAAAAGGATCATGTTTGCACCAGGCAGTTTCCTCCCATGGCACCTCTCTTCCAGCGTCCTTTACAATCTGTTCCTGTGCCTTCTGCCAAGGAGGCTATGCAAGTGGATCGGTCTCGCCTGACCCAACAAGAGAGGACTCGCCATAGGAACGAAAACCTGTGCCTGTACTTTGCTAGTACTGAACATTTCCTAAAGGACTGTCCCATTCGTCCTCCGCGTCAGGGAAACGCTCTTACCTAGTGAACGTAGGAGATGTGTTGCTAGGTGTGAATTCTTCCTCTCCACGACTGACTATTCCTGTGCGGATTGCCATACCCGCTAATACTAATACTAATACTTCCTTCCCTGCTGTGGCCTTCTTGGACTCTGGTTCAGCAGGAAGTTTCATTGAAGCCTCCCTAATCAACAGATTCAATATTCCAGTTACCCATCTTGTCAAACCTCTCTTCATTTCATCCGTCAATGGAGAGAGGCTGGTCTGCACCGTGCGTTATCGCACTCAACCGCTAATCATGAGTGTTGAAGTTCACCATCATGAACATATTGAATTTTCTGTGCTACCAAACTGCACTTCTGAAATTCTTCTGGGCTTGCCCTGGCTACAACGTCATTCGCCTAGCCTCGACTGGGCCACCGGGGACATTAAGAGTTGGGGAACTTCTTGCCACAAGCGATGTCTCCACCCAGTTCCTTCCTGCCAAGTCTCCATGGCTACTCCATTGCCAGGTCTTCCTAAGGCCTATCAGGACTTTTCGGACGTCTTTTGTAAAAAGCAAGCAGAGGTCTTACCTCCACATAGACCCTATGACTGCCCTATCGACTTGCTCCCTGGTAACACACCGCCCCGTAGTAGGATTTACCCACTTTCTGCCCCGGAAACACAAGCTATGATAGAGTACATACAGGAAAATCTCAAAAGAGGTTTTATACGGAAATCTTCTTCTCCAGCCGGAGCTGGATTTTTCGTTGTTGCTAAAAAAAAGATGGATCTCTACGCCCCTGTATTGACTACCGCGGTCTTAATAAAATTACAGTAAAAAATCGCTATCCTCTGCTTCTCATCTCCAAACTCTTTGACCGACTGCGTGGAGCTAAGATTTTCACCAAACTTGATCTAAGGGGCGCATATAACCTCATCCGTATTCGAGCAGGTGATGAATGGAAAAGCACCTTCAATACTAGAGATGGTCACTTTGAATACCTAGTCATGCCCTTTGGACTTTGCCACGCCCCAGCAGTCTTTCATGACTTTGTTAATGAGATTTTTCGGGACATACTGTATTCCTGTGTGGTAGTCTATCTTGATAACATCCTCATTTTTTCCTCCAACCTAGAGGAACATCGCCTTCATGTCTGTCAAGTGCTTCAGCGACTACGCCAAAATCAACTTTACGCCAAAATTGAGAAATGTCTATTTGAACGCAGCAGTCTTCCCTTCCTGGGATACATTGTGTCCAGTCAAGGTCTTCAAATGGATCCTGATAAACTATCTGCGGTAGTTGATTCGCCTCGTCCCACTGGCCTACGAGCTATCCAAAGATTTCTCGGATTTGCAAATTATTATCGTCAATTTATTCCCCACTTCTCCACCATCGTTGCTCCCATTGTAGCACTGACTAAGAAAAATGCTAATCTGAAATCCTGGCCGCCACAGGCGGAGGAAACCTTTAACCACCTCAAAGCCGCCTTCTCCTCTGCTCCAGTCTTGTCCAGACCAGATCCTCTGAAGCCCTTCTTCCTCGAGGTTGACGCCTCCTCAGTTGGAGCCGGAGCGGTTCTCCTACAAAAATTCGCTAAAGGAAAAAATGTCCCTTGCAGATTTTTCTCCAAAACTTTTTCTCCTCCTGAAAAAAACAATTCCATTGGAGATCGTGAACTATTGGCTATTAAGTTGGCACTTGAGGAGTGGAGACATCTACTGGAAGGATCCCTTCATCCCATCACCATCTATACAGATCACAAAAATTTGTCTTATCTTCAATCCGCCTAGCGACTAAATCCTCACCAGGCTAGATGGTCATTGTTTTTTGCCCGTTTCAACTTTCAAATCCATTTTCGTCCCGCAGACAAGTATGTCAGAGCTGATGCTCTATCTCGTACCACCGATGCCTCTGAAGCCGAGACCCTTCCTCAGCACATCCTCCCTCCTGAGTGTCTGATCTCTTCTGCTCCTGCTTCTCTGGTGTCTATCCCTCCAGGAAAAACTTATGTTCCTCCACGTCTTCGTCTCCGGATCTTCAAATGGGGCCATCCCTCCCTTCTGGCTGGTCACGCAGGAATAAAAAAATCTATACAGTTGATTGCCAGACACTATTGGTGGTCCTCACTGGAAAAGGATGTGACCGATTTCGTACGAGCCTGTACAGTGTGTGCATGTGACAAGACCCCACGCCAGAAGCCTGCAGGTCTTCTCCTTCCTCTGCCGGTGCCTGAACAACCTTGGTCCCACATTGCCATAGACTTCATCACTGATCTTCCTTTATCCCATGGCAACACTGTCATCTGGGTGGTCGTTGATCATTTTTCCAAAATGGCTCATTTTATTCCGCTTCCTGGCCTTCCTTCTGCGCCACAGTTGGCGAAGCAATTTTTTCTGCAGATTTTTCGTCTTCACGGGCTTCCCACGCATATCGTCTCGGATAGAGGCGTTCAATTTGTGTCAAAATTTTGGAGAGCTCTCTGTAATTAAGTAAAGATCAAATTAAATTTCTCTTCCTCCTATTATCCCCAATCCAATGGACAAGTGGAAAGAGTGAACCAGATTCTTGGTGACTACTTGCGACATTTTGTCTCCTCCCGCCAAGATGATTGGGTCGACCTACTGCCCTGGGCTGAATTCTCGTACAATTTCAAAAATTCTGAATCGTCCGCCAAATCTCCATTTTTTGTGGTGTACGGCCGTCAACCGCTGCCCGCCCTCCCCATTCCCACTTCTTCTGGAGTTCCCGCCGTGGATGAAGTAACCCGGGACTTCTCCGCTATCTGGAAGGAGACTCAAAAGTCGCTCTTACTGGCCTCTTCTCGTATGAAGAGACATGCGGATAAAAAGAGAAGAACTCCTCCTGTCTTTGTCCCTGGTGACAAAGTGTGGCTCTCTGCCAAATACATACGGTTTTGTGTCCCTAGCTACAAGTTGGGTCCTCGTTACATAGTTACAGTTAGTATGGTTGAAAAAAGAGATACGTCCATCAAGTTCAACCAGGGAATTGAAGGGAAGGGTGTAAGGGGATAAGGGGAAGGGATGTTGTTTTATAATTCTGCATAAGCATTAATGTTATTTTGTTCCAGGAATGTATCTAACCCTGTTTTAAAGCTATTAATTGTTCCTGCTGTGACCAGTTCCTGAGGTAGACCGTTCCATAAATTCACAGTTCTTATGGTAAAGAAGGTGTGTCGTCCCTTTAGACTAAACCTTTTCTTCTCCAGACGGAGGGAGTGCCCCCTCGTCCTTTGGGGGGGTTTAACCTGGAACAGTTTTTCTCCATATTTTTTGTATGGGCCATTTATATACTTATATATGTTTATCATATCCCCCCTTAAATGTCTCTTCTCAAGACTAAACAATTGTAACTCCTTTAATCGTTCCTCGTAGCTAAAATGTTCCATGCCCCATATTAGTTTAGTCGCACGTCTCTGCACCCTTTCCAGCTCTGCAGTGTCCCTTTTATGGACAAGTGACCATAACTGAACAGCATATTCCAGGTGAGGCCGTACCAATGCTTTATAAAGGGGGAGTATTATGTCCCTGTCCCTCGAGTCCATGCCTCTTTTGATACATGACAATATCCTGCTGGCTTTGGAAGCAGCAGCCTGACATTGCATGCTATTCTGAAGTCTGTGATCTACAAGTACACCCAGATCCTTCTCTACCAGGGACTCTGCCAGTTTTATCCCCCCTAAGACATATGACGCATGCATGTTATTTGTACCCAGATGCATAACTTTACATTTATCCACATTGAACCTCATTTGCCAAGTGGATGCCCAGACACTTAGTCTATCCAAGTCATCTTGTAACCTATACACATCCTCTATAGACTGTACTGTGCTACAAAGCTTGGTGTCATCTGCAAAGATAGAAACAGAGCTGTTAATACCATCCTCTATATCATTGATAAATAAATTAAACAACAGCGGGCCCAGTACAGAACCTTGGGGTACACCATTAATAACCATGGACCAATCAGAGTACGAATTATTGACCACCACTCTATGGGTACGATCCATGAGCCAGTGTTCAATCCAGTTACAAACTAAAGTTTCCAAGCCCAAAGACCTTAACTTACCTGTCAGACGACAATGAGGGACAGTATCAAATGCTTTAGCAAAATCCAGAAACACTATGGGGGGAATTTATCATTATTTGTCTATTGTAGACACAGTTCTACCCCTTTACTCTTGTCTATTGTACACTCTTGCTCAGAATTTACTAAGGCTGTGCACTCCTTTGATAAATCTTGTGCAAATATAGAAACGCCCCCCCTCGCTCTACCGTACACTGTTCTCTACCTCACAGGAAAAGTGGACCCAGGGATTTTGTTCTATTGCTTTGAGGTCGGATTCCATTGAGTTTTTTTGTCCATCGGCAAAAATGCCAGAAAAACTGTCCCAAATTTTTCCTGCGTTTTGGCAGTTTTTCTTGTGTTTTTTTCTTGCGTTTTTGCTGGGGTGTGGAAACAAAAAAATGTACTAAACTTTTAGTTTTGTTTTTCTTTGAAATTTCGATACGTGAATGCGGAGGACTATGTCAGATTTGGTGGATTGCAACGATGAAGAGCATTTTTTTTTTTAAATGTCAATAAAAGGGTTAACGAGAGTTGTGGGGGGGGAGTGTTTTTTTTTTATAAAAAAATTTTTTCAATGTGTTGTGTGTTTTATAATTGAATTTTCAGGCTTAGTAGTGGAAGGTGTCTTGTAGACAGAATCCATTACCAAGTCGGGGCTTAGCGTTAGCCCCAAAACAGCTAGTGCTAACCTCCAAATATTACCCCGGTACCCACCGCCACAGGGGTGCCGGGAAGAGCCAGTACCAACAGGCCCGTCGCGTCAAAAATGGCGCTCCTAGGCCTAGGCGGTAACAGGCTGGTGTTATTTAGGCTGGGGAGGGCCAGTAACAATGGTCACCCACCCTGGTAATGTCAGGCTGTTGCTGTTTGGTTGGTATCTAGCGGATACTGTTAAAATTAGGGAACCACACCCTTTTTTAAAATGTATTTATTAAAAAAAAACACATAGGGTTCCCCCTATTTTCAGTATCAGCCAGATACCAACCAAGCAGCAACAGCCTGACGTTACCAGGGTGGGCGAGGACCATTGCTACTGGCCCTCCCCAGCCTAAATAATGCCAGCCTCTTACTGCCTAGGCCCAGGAGCACAATTTTTGATGCGACGGGCCTGTTGGTCTCAGCTCTTCCCGGCACCCCTGTGGCGGTGGGTACCGGGGTAATAATTGGGGGTTAGCGCTAGCTGTTTTTGGGTCTTAACGCTAAGCCCTGGCCTAGTAATGGATTCCGTCTATAAGACAGCTTCCACTAATAACCCTGAAAATTCAATTATAAAAAACACGGACACATTGAAAAAAAAAATATTTGAAAAAACACTCCCCCACAGCCCTCGTTAACCATTTTATTGAAGGAAAAAAAACAAAAAAAACACTGGTCATCGTCGCAGTCCACCGAATCCGATGTAGTCCTTTGCATTCACTTATCTGAAATGAGAAGAAAAGAAAAACAAGAAATATGGGTAAGTACATTTTTTGCGCTCTCCCCTGGGAAGAGCACACATAATGCAGCGTGTTCCTAAACAGGGAGCCTCCAATTGTTACTAAACTACAACTCCCATCATAATCCCTTCTGCAAAAAAAAACAACGCAGTTATTAAATTGATTCTACAGTAGAAAATGCACTACTTGCGCTTTTTTTTACTGCAAAAAAATTTACACATAATAGCTCTATATACAATGATAAATTCCCCCCTATTACCACAGCCATTCCTCTGTCAAGGCTTCTACTCACATCTTCATAAAAGCAAATTAGATTGGTTTGACAACTTCTATCCTTAGTAAACCCATGCTGGCTATCACTTATAATACAATTATCCCCTATGTATTCCTATATGTAATCCCTTATAAGTCCTTCAAACAATTTACCCACAATGCACGTTAAACTTACCGGTCTATAATTGCCTGGCGAAGACCTAGAGCCCTTCTTGAAGATTGGAACCACATTCGCCTTGCGCCAGTCCCTTGGCACAATACCAGACACCAGAGAATCTCTAAATATCATGAACAAGGGTACAGATATTACTGAACTTACCTCTCTAAGAACTCTTGGGTGCAATCCATCCAGTCCTGGAGATTTGCTTACATTTACTTTACTTAACTTACCTTGTACAATCTCTACATTAAGCCAGTTCAGTACATTACATGATGTGTTACCAGCCCTGACCTGTCCAATGTCAGCTCCTCCTTCTTCCATAGTATATACAGAACTAAAGAACCCATTCAGTAGCTCCGCCTTCTCTTGATCGCCCGTGACAACCTCCCCATTATCATTATTAAGGGGTCCTACATGCTCTGTCCTTGGTTTTTTGTATTTATATATCTAAAAAAAATATTTAGGATTAGTTTTGCTTTCTTTGGCCACTTGTCTCTCATTTTGAATTTTTGCCGTTTTTATTACATTTTTACAGATTTAAAGTTCTTTGTACTGTTTAAATGTTATATCTGACCCATCAGATTTGTATTTTTTAAAAGCCATTTTTTTGTTGTTTATTGCTCTTTTAACATCATTTGTCAGCCATGTAGGATTTAGTTTTAATCGTTTATATTTGTTCCCCTTTGGTATATATTTAGCTGTATAGTTATTTAGAGTTGATTTAAAAATTTCCCATTTACCTTCTGTATCAGTATTTGAGAACACCTCCCCCCAGTCTATGTCCTGTAGTGCAGCTCTCAGCCCAGGGAAATTTGCCTTTTTAAAGTTACCGTATTTATCGGCGTATAACACGCACTTTTTAGGCTAAAATTTTTAGCCTAAAGTCTATGTGCGTGTTATACTCCGATACACCCCCAGGAAAGGTAGGGGGAGAGAGGCCTTTCCTGGGGTCTAGAGCCCTGCTGCCGGCCCTTCTCTCCCCGTGGCTATTGGCGCCGCTGCCCGTTCTGTCCCCCTGACTATCGGTGCCGGCGCCGAGAAGGGGCAGCGGCACCCATTGCCGGCGCCGCTGCCCCGTTGCCTCCCCCCATCCCCGGTGGCATAATTACCTGGGTCGGGTCCGCGCTGCTGCAGGCCTCCGGCGTGCGTCCCCTGCGTCGTTGCTATGCACGGCGCGGCGCACTGACATCATGCGCCGTGCAGCGCATAGCAACGACGCAGGGGACGCAAGCCGGAGGTCTGCAGCAGCGCGGACCCGACCCCGGCAACAGGTAATTATGCCACCGGGGATGGGGGGAGGCAATGGGTGCCGCTGCCCCTTCTCTCCCCCTGGCTATCGGCGCCGGCACCGATAGTCAGGGGGACAGAACGGGCAGTGGCGCCGATAGCCAGGGGGAGAGAAGGGCCGGCAGCAGGGCTCTAGACCCCAGCAAAGGCAGGGGGACAGAAGCGGGCAGCAACGGCCTCTCTCCCCCTGCCTTTCCTGGGGGTGTATCGGGGTATACACACGCACACACGCACCCTCATTTTACCATGGATATTTGGGTAAAAAACTCTTATTACCCAAATATCCTTGGTAAAATGAGGGTGCGTGTTATAGGCCGGTGCGTGGTATACCCCGATAAATACGGTATATGTTTTTGCCTTCCCCGTCTGTCTTTGTTTTCTACATTTTAAATCAAAAGTAACTATATTGTGGTCGCTATTACCAAGGTTTTCCCTCACAGTTACATTACCAACCAGCTCTGCGTTGTTGGAAATGATCAGATTGCTCACACTGACTTTCATACCACTTCTAACATACAGACAGACTCCACCACCTTTTCTGTTCGTTCTGTCCTTGCGAAACAATGTAAACCCCTGCAGATTAACAGCCCAGTCATGCGAGGAGTCCAGCCATGTCTCAATGACCCCAACTATATCAATATGTTCCTCCAGTATCAAGGCCTCAAGCTCCCCCATTTTATTTGCTAGGCTTTTGCCATTTGTGAACATACACTTTACATTTCCATTAAGTTTTATACATATAGTCTCAATAATGGGATTTTCTGAGTTATTGGGGTTAATGTTATTATTTGAGTTATAAGGGCTAATTTTACTATTTAATTTATTGGGGCTAATGGGATTTTTTGAGTTATTGGGGCTAATGGGATTTTTTGAGTTATTGGGTCTAACGTTATTACTTAAGTTAATAGGGCTAATGGTATTTTTTAAGTTAATGGGGCTTATTGTAGTTATTGAGTTATTGGGGCTAATGGAATTTTTTGAATTATTGGGGTTATAATTTTTCGGGCTACATTTCTTTTTACGGCTGGTTTGTAACCCATGGATCTCCTTATCCACTGCTCTTAACCTCCCCCCACAGGACTCCTCTCCACCCACCATTATGTCCTGACCCCTCTCTAACCTATCCATCCCACTGTCTGCTTTCTTTGCATTATTATCCTCCCCCCACTCACCTAGTTTAAATACTCTGCCACCCCTTCCAGGATTCTCTCCCCCTCGGGCCATTTAAAATCAAAGACCAAATCAATTCTGTCTCCTACAAACTCCACCTTCCTTCTTCTCTTCGTATTCCTAACTCTTTCCATATATCTCTTCTCAAACCTCTTATACTTAACCATTATTCTCCCGAGGTCACTGTTCCTGCTCCTGTTTCTGGCTCCTCTGATGTCTTCTCTGTCAAAGAGATCCTCGCCTCCAAGATCATCTGAGGTAAAATATTTTTTTTAATTGATTGGGAGAATTGTGGTCCAGAAGAGAGGTCCTGGGAACCTGAGGCCAACATTTTGGACAAAGAGCTTGTCCGCAGATTCCTGGGCTCCAAAAAGAGGGGGAGACCAAAGGGGGGGGTACTGTTACGCCGAGCGCTCCGGGTCCCTGCTCCTCCCCGGAGTGCTCGCGGCATTCTTCTGCGGCGTGCTCGCGGCGTTCTTCTTCCCGCTGACCGGGAGCACTGCTCTGTCATCACCGGCAGGGATGCGATCCGCGTAGCAGGACGCGCCCACTCGCGGGTCGCATCCCAATCTGCTCACCTGCCCAGTCCTCCTGCTGTTCTGTCCCGACGCGCGTGGCCCCACTCTCTAGGGCATGCGCGCCGGCTCTCTGAAATTTAAAGGGCCAGTGCACCATTAATTGGTGCCTGGCCCAATCAGTACCAAACACTTCCACATTATAAAAACCCACTTCCCCTTCCTGTCCTTGCCGGATCTTGTTGCTTAGTGCCAGTGAAAGCGTTCCCATGTGTCCTTTGTCTGTGTATCCAGACCCTTGCCATTGCCGTTGACTACGAACCGTTGCTGCCTGCCCTGACCTTCTGCTACATCTGACCTTGCCTTTTGCCTAGTCCTTCTGTACCGCGCCTGACTCAGCAGTCAGTGAGGTTGAGTCGCTATTGGGTGGAACGACCTGGGGGTTAGCTGCCGCAGCAAGTCCATCCTGCTTTGCGGCAGGCTCTGGTGAAAACCAGTAACCCCTTAGATTCCGTTCCCCTGGTACGGCCCACGCCATCACCTCACTGACATAGAGGATCCACTACCTGTGTCATCCCTGCATACCACTCCGGACCCTGACAGTAGGGTATGGGGAGCGTAGCTGTGCTGTAATTAAAGGGTGTTTGTTAACCCTTGCTATTCGTGACGCCAGGGTGTCGGCTCCTCAGTAACACTTGTCTTACCGCCACCCTTCCCAAGAGCGATAGAGAGGTATAAAATAATAGATTGTCCACAACCGTAGAGTTTACTGAAACAGGATTAACTTTTACTGAAGAATTTCTGCAAGCTTCAATAACAGAACAGTCTCTAAGCATAACAACTGCTTTCCTTGGAGACTGACAAAGGTTGGGACTTTAGCATTTAGAGTGTTTTAGTATTGTGCGCTGTTTCACTGGATTTAGGGGTTTAGTTGCGGTCCAGTAGTCACGCTAGCATTAGCGGGGATTTAGATTTGAACTCACGATTTTGGTTCAGCTGAGGCCGGCAGGTTTTGTTAGGCCTTGGATGTCTTTGAAAGTTGGGCAGAACCATCCTGTTTGTCCGGCATCCACGAGAGCAGCAACCCAAGAGAGCGATAATTGGACGCAGCTCCCTTATATGGGCAGGGGCAGGACTAATGTTAATTGGTACATACTGATGTCAATCACCATTACAACGATTTGTGGGTAACACATGACCCAAGGACCTCCAAAGGTCCTCCAACATACCATAGAGGTTATTAGCATGGTCACATGATCGAAGGTCCTTGCGACGCTGAATAAGGTAAGCACTATACATTATCATAAAATATATACTATTATTAAATATATACATATATTATCATTAGAGAATTAGACTTGAGGAGAGGCGACTAGGGGCTGTCCCACCTGAGGAACCCTACCTGAACGTAGTTACTCTGATTTTGGGGACCTCTACACTAGGTATGGTATGCAATACGGTACCGTGACACCGCTTATGCATTTGCCAGAACCTCTCTGGACCAGTGTCTACAGTGTGTTCTTCCAAATGTTATGGGGGAATAGACTGAACCTAGTGAAGAGGGAGGTTACTTACCGTACGAGGAGACTAGGAGGGTTGTGTATGGTCAACCCGTGGTAGTCTTGGTGAATACCTTTCTTAAGACCAATATTGCAAACCTCTGGAAAGAGAGGGCTCCTCCGTGGGTATCCTCCTGTAGGGGATGGTTTCGGCCTCTCTTCCAGGAATGGGAGACAGGAGGGGAAGTGAATGATCTTTGCACACCACATGGGCATCTCCCAGCTTATGCTACCCCGGTTCTTGAGGTTATTCGTCGGTGGGGTCTCGGGATATTGGAGATTAGGACTCTGTCTAGGAAATTCCTTGACAAGAGGGTTCTGTCTTCTCATTTCCAGAGGCGATTGGCGCTCAAGGATTGCCCAAATCGGGATCTGGAGGTTGGTTTAGGGCTTTTGATTTCTATCAGGATCCCCTTGAAGTTTTGAGACTTTACTTGGCGCTGCTTCCATGGAAAACTGTGTGTGTGTAAGGGACAATCTTAAGTGCAGGAGCTCTGAGGACCGGGGATGTCCCCGCGAGGAGTGTGGAGCATTTTCTGCTTCATTGTCCCTTTAACACAGAGGTTTACAACAGGGTAGGTGCTTCCATTGGTTGGCCTAGGCTGGCCAGTCACTTCTATGTGGAATGGGCCTATGGGGCACTCAGAAACCTTGGAAGTTGGGACCAGAGCACTTTATTCCTTGTCAGCTCAGTGGTCAGGTACTACACGTGGAACGCACAGTGTTTAGTATTGACGCAGCGTAAAATCCTCCCTGTGGGTGAGGTGGTGAAGGTGCGTTCTCTGGAATATGAGAGGCTGGGTGCTGACAGGGCTTCTCATTTGTGGAGGAGCTCTGCCTTTAAAGTGCCTTACCCTGTTGTCTCCTTCCCTGGCGGTGGGCTGATGCTGACACATTAGTCTTTTTGTTTTGTGCTGTAGGTATATGATAATATAGGGCTTGCAGGTGTTGAACTTGGCCTTTTAAAGGGGTACTCCGCCCCTAGACATCTTATCCCCTATCCAAAGGATAGGGGATAAGATGTCAGATCGCCGGGGTCCCGCTGCAGCACCCCGCAATCATTACTGCGCAGAGCGAGATCGCTCTGCATGTAATGACGGGCAATACAGGGGCCGGAGCATCGTTACGTCACGGCTCCGCCCCTCGTGATGCCACGGCCCGCCCCCGTCAATACAAGTCTATGGGAGGGGGCGTGGCGGTCGTACAGGTGACCCGGTTTCTACTGCTGCTCATCATGTGAATGTCAGCCCAATCGCTCTGGAGACATTGGTTTTGCCACCAATGCAAATTCCCTGTTCTGTCCAATGGAGAAGAGAGAAATCTTGGCTCATACTACAGCAGCCGCCTCCATTGTACACAACAAGGACCCACATATCATACGGTAAACCGTGTCACCCTGGTGTCAGATTCCCTTTAAAATAAAAGTACTCGTACTTGGTATCGGCGAGTACCAGAATTAAAGTATCGGTACTCGTACTCGTCCTTAAAAAAATGGTATCGGGACATCCCTAGTACATACCACATTCATACATCTAAGTGGTGTACTATTTTGTTCCTGTTAAAGTCTCAAGGGCCTAGATACTTTGAAAGGCCAGGAAAAAGTACTCTCTGGTTGGTGTTGTACATAAATACTTTTTTAAACTTAGTGGAGCATATTGTACTCCCCTCTATACGCACTAAGTATGTTAAATAGAGCAGTGCCAGGACGTGCACAGAAGAGTGGCAGAGGTCTAAATTCATCAGGCAGAGGTCTCAGCAGACTAGTGGCGAGTGGCAGCAGCAGTTGCAGCGAGAGGCCTGAGCTCATGGTATTAGCTAGCGGTCGTGTTTCGACCAGCAAGCCATCTCCCGTCAATGATTGGTTAACACGGTCATCCACTTAATTACAAGTGACATCTGAAACCCCTAGTCAAAAGTCGGTGGGTTCCTCAGACACAACCCTCAGTTGGCTTGGCCCAGGAGCAGTCCCTGTCCTCCCATTGCCTCTTTCCTATGCTGTTCCCTCTCTAACAGAAGTATCTAATGCTGTGGGTTCAGCTCCACTATATAGTGAGGACAATCTAGAGGACAGTCAGCAGCTACTGCCCATCCAAGAATTGGAAGAGACATCCGCCACTTCCTACACTAGGCGGGCAAGTAGTGATGAGGAGAGTGGTGTGGGAGGTGGTGTTGCAAGCATTCAGGCTCCTGAAGCAGACACTGTTGAAGAACCTGAGGAGGACATCAGTGATGTGCAGACACAACTCGATGATGATGATGATGATGATGATGAAGCCAATTGCACTTGGGAGCTGGGTGCAGAAGGGGCTTCATCATCATCAGGAGGAGAGGGCTGCAGGTTGCCTGGGAGGCAGCAGCTGAGCCAGCAAGGTGGTAGCATTGTTTGCAGTCAGCATGGTGGCAGAAGTGGAAAGTCTGGAGCCAAAACGTGCCCGGGGTAGACCACCTGCTTAGCGGCAGCCTACCTTCCCAGGATGCAGTGAAACAGAGTTTCCTGGAGTCGGCGGAAGTAGCACTCAATCAGTGTGGACCGTTGGTGGGAAAATCAGCTACTCAGCGGTGTGGCAGTTTTTCATCAAGCATCCGGAGGAGGTTAACCTGGCCAAATGCAACATGTGTCAGCAGAAGGTGAAGTGCAGCCAGGGTCCCAATGTTGGCACCATGGCCCTGCGTCAACATATGCAGCGACAACATTAAGCGGCCTGGGAGAACCGTGGCTCTGATGTGGTGGTCTAGCCACTTTCTATATCAGCCAGCCAAGGCTCCACCACCTCAGCCAAAGGGAGCTGTGTGTCATATGTATCTTATATCGCTCCAGATGCTCCTGCTCCTCCTACTTGTAGTCAGTCAGCTTCTCAGCCTTTTGGCTAAGATCAAGTGTAGTATCTGTTCATGCTGTTGGCAGGCAACACCAATGTGGAGCTGGTGGGGATGGGTGCTGCATGGTAGGGAGCAGGTGTACCGGGGCATTCCGGGGCTGGTTCTGAGGAATCAGCTCGACGGCTGCCCCGATGTGACCTGTTTCCTCCGGTTCTCGCCATGAGCAGGGCCGGACTGGGTGTGAAAACCAGCCCTGGAAAAAATTACATACCAGCCCCATAGTGTTGCGTCATTATACCAGCACATCGTCATTTTCTTGTTCATAAAAGGTAAAATCATGCATTTTAAAGCATATTAGTTTCCCCCACATTAGGTGCAGTATAGTTCCCCCCACATTAGGTGCAGTATAGTTCTCCCACATTAGGTGCAGTATAGTTCCCCCCACATTAGGTGCAGTATAGTTCCCCCCACATTAGGTGCAGTATAGTTCCCCCCACATTAGGTGCAGTATAGTTCCCCCCACATTAGGTGCAGTATAGTTCTCCCACATTAGGTGCAGTATAGTTCCCCCCACATTAGGTGCAGTATAGTTCCCCCCACATTAGGTACAGTATAGCTCCCCACATTAGGTGCAGTACAGTTTCCCCACATTAGGGCAGTATAGCTCCCCACATTAGGTGCAGTACAGTTCCCCCACATTAGGTGCAGTACAGTTCCCCCACATTAGGTGCAGCATAGTTCCCCACATTAGGTGCAGTACAGTTCCCCCACATTAGGTGCAGTACAGTTTCCCCACATTAGGGGCAGTATAGTTCCCCCACATTAGGGGCAGTACAGTTTCCCCACATTAGGTGCAGTATAGTTTCCCCCACATTAGGGGCAGTATAGTTCCCCCCACATTAGGTGCAGTATAGCTCCCCACATTAGGTGCAGTACAGTTTTCCCACATTAGGTGCAGTATAGTTCCCCCACATTAGGTGCAGTACAGTTCCCCCACATTAGGTGCAGTATAGTTCCCCACATTAGGTGCAGTATAGCTCCCCACATTAGGTTCAGTACAGTTCCCCCACATTATGTGCAGTACAGTTCCCCACATTAGGTGCAGTACAGTTCCCCCACATTAGGTGCAGTATAGCTCCCCACATTAGGTGCAGTACAGTTCCCCCACATTAGGTGCAGTATAGTTCCCCACATTAGGTGCAGTATAGTTCCCCACATTAGGTGCAGTATAGTTTCCCCCACATTTGGTGCAGTATAGTTCCCCACATTAGGTGCATTAGGTGCAGTACAAGCAGGGCTCTGTACACTGAAGACAAGCAGGGCTCTGTACACTGAGGACAAGCAGGGCTTTATACCTGAGGACAAGCGGGGCTCTGTACCTGAGGACAATCAGGGCTCTGTATGAGAGAGAGCAGCCAGGGTGGCGGGCGCACTGATCGGTGGCATAGTGAACTCCGACGTTGCGCTGCTGCGCTTAGACGTGAGGTCACGTCATCCCCACGGTGACGTGACCTCACGTCTAAGCGCAGCAACGTGCCACGCTGGAGTTCAAAGCGCCTCTCCCAGGCAGCAGACCACCCAGGGCCGTAAGTAAGAAGTAGGGCCGGCCTGGGACAGTGTAGGGCCGGCCCTCTTTTTCTGTGCAGTGCAGGGCCGATGCAAGGAATTTTTGCTACACAAGCGAAGCTTCATTTTGGCGGGCCCCGCCCGCATCTCCCACCTGCCAGCTAGCTGTTGGAAGACTAAACTCCCAGCATGCTCTTACAGTGAGGACATGCTAGGAGTTGTAGTTGTACCAGCTAGCCAGTGGGAGGTAGATGCGGGCAGATGGCCGGGGAGCGGAGCTTCACAAAAAGTTGTACAAAAAGTAGCAGTTTGCAACTTTTTGTGCACCTTTTTTTTTTTTTTTAATGTTACAGCACGTTTTGTAAGCCAGATCTGACCTGGCTTAAATTTGCCTATAACGAGTATTACACTGTGTATACTATGATTTAATTAGATGTAGCCTATGTTATATCTCTACAGAGCATTGCACCCTACTGTTTACCGTATGCTATATTGAAACAAGACACTCTGCAGAGGATTGCACCACCACACACAGCATATGCTACCCTGCAACGAGATCCTCGTTGCACCACACCAAACACAGTACATGCCACCCGGTGTTGCAACGAGACCCTTCGTAGAGCACTGCACCACACTGCACATGCTAACTGTAACGACCCTCTGCAGAGCATTGCACTATACCCTATATAGTATGTTATATTGAAACCATCCCAACTGCAGAGCATTGCACTAACTGTATAAAGTTTGTTTGTAATGAGACCATCTGCAGAGTATTGCACTATACTGTATATAGTATGTATTATATTGTAACAAGACCATCTGCAGAGCATTGCACCATAACTGTTTATCATGTATACTATATTGTAACAAGACCATCTGCAGAGCACTGCACTATACTGTTATACAGTACATGTTATGTTGTAACGAGACCCTTTGCAGAGCATTACACTGTACCGTATATTGCAAGGGCACCGTATACCCCGCAGAGCACCGCAGCACACAGCAAAAGGTATATTGAAACGACTCTTTGCAGAGCATTGCACCACACTGAATACAGCAAACATTATATTGAAACAACCCTCCGCAGAGCATTGCACTATACTTTAGGTTAATGATAGCAGACAAGCTGACAGGACAGCCTAACGAGCGGCCATACAGAGAACTGGGCAGCTGCCGCAACCTGTCCCAAGGGCATAGACATTTGTAGCTGTGCGGGTGGCGGGCGGTCCACATGCCGCCATGAGGCAGCTAGCGGGCTGCGCTGCACCACCCCCAGCACCGATTTAACTCACCTGCTTGCTGCCTGGACCCCACTACCGCTGCAGGCAGAGCCAGCCAGAACCATACCTGCCCTATATTACCTTATAATCAGAGTGAGATACAGCATCCCCAGATAAGACAGCCAGCGGAGCTGCCAGGGATGCCGCGCCTGCACACCCCAAGCCAGACCCATGATCAGCGAGGCCTCAGCAACGTGAGCAGCAGCTCTGAAGATTTTTGCGGGAGATTCAAACACCAGACTGCCACAGGAAGCAGATTATTCCACAAACTACACATGCTCCGCCCCTGTAGGAGAGGGGAGAGTTATATACACACGCCCCCACCTGTTCCCAATAAGCCTCACCTGGAAGTGCAGGGAGCGATAATTACTTCCGCCCCTCGCACAAATACAGCCCTGCAGGCTTTATACATATAAATTTAGTTTATTGGGACTTGGGTGGAATAGGGGCGTGGCCGCAGATTGACGAGCTGCAGAGCCTAGCAGGGGCCCTTGCCTTTTTTTGGTCCGGGGGCCCCGAGTGTTGTCAGTCTGCGCCTGCCCTACTCTCGCAATATTTATTCCCTTCTTTGCAAGTGTTACAGGGGAAGTTTTTACCCCCCCAGGTTACAATGGACCATACGTTGTTCCCTTCCACCTTTTAGAGGTCTTTGTATCACATCAATACTTGGTGGTGTAGGTGGTTTTGATTTAATATATGGTTTAATATGCATTTGCTGCTGGAAAAATATATCTGTTAACATCAGCTTGCAATATGCTCGTGACTACGATTGAGGCCTTGCCATGATGCCGATACAACTGAGATAAGGAGTAGAAAGACAAAATGTCTGACGAACAGAGAACTTTTCCAGTAGAGAAACTTCTGCCAAGAAATTAATATACACTAGATATGCTAATATATACGGACACAATAATCGAACAACCAATCAAAATGTAACATGCTGATTCTGACGTCATAACTAAACCTCCTTCTTTGTCAAATGTAAAAACTAAATGTACTTCCTGGATTAAACAGAACTCTTTTGGGGGGAACAGCTGAGTTTCCTGCTAAGAGAGAGTTATACCAACATCCTGTGTGGTGTATATTTTCTTATGTCAACACTTGGCAGTATATATGGCAGCACAGTCAATCACATTTGAAAGCCTCCCCTCGGACGATCCTTAACAGTTTGATTTTAAAAAAAAACTTTAGGGCTATATATTTTATCCTAAACATATTATTAAAAAGTTATGTTTTACGTAATGCATTTCCTCAATACAGTGGTCCCTCAACATACGATGGTAATCCGTTCCAAATGAACCATCGTTTGTTGAAACCATCTTATGTTGAGGGATCCGTGCAATGTAAAGTATAGGACAGTGGTCTCCAACCTGCGGACCTCCAGATGTTGCAAAACTACAACTCCCAGCATGCCCGGACAGCCAACGGCTAAGCACGTCGCTAAGCACGCCGCTCCTATTGGATGACAGGACGATGAAGGAGAGCGCCGGCGATGCAGGGGTTCCCGAGGAGTACGCTACGGAGCCCAGGTGAATGATCGTCAGTGGACCACACGGGGCACCGTAAACAGCTATCTGGTGGCAGCTGAAGCAGTCTGCGCTGCCGGATAGCCGTTTATACGATGGCCCCAACATAAAAAAGCATTGTATGTTGATGCTGCCTTCAACATGCGATGGCCTCTGAGGCCATCGTACGTTGAAATTATCGTATGTCGGGGCCATCATAGGTCGGGGGGTCACTGTACTTACTTGTGCACACTAACACTTTTACAAAAGAGACCGTTTTCTTCTGCCTACCTGCCTCAGCTACTATTCTGATCCTGCCACCCACCTGATGCCACACATCTGATGCCAAGTTCTCCTTTTTTCCCCCACCTTTGTCACCGGGTACTGGTATTGCCACCCACCGCACCAATCTGTCACCGGGTCCCTTTCAGAACTCCTGATGCTGCAGCCCTCCAGGCTGTCTCATTCTGCCACCATATGTTCTCCTCATGCTGATGCCAACTCCAAGCTGTCTCATACTGCTACCACATGTTCTTCTCATGCTGCCGCCACCTCCATGCTGTGTCATTCAGCCACTATATGGTCTCCTCATGCTGCCGCCACCTCCACTCTGTGTCCTTTAACCACTATATGATGCCATCAACTCAATGCTGTGTCATTCAGCCACTATATGGTCTCCTCATGCTGCCGCCAACTCCAGGCTGTGTCATTCAGCCACTGTATTGTCTCCTCATGCTGCCGCAAACTCCAGGCTGTGTCATTCAGCCACTATATGATGCCACCAACTTCAGGCTGTGTCATTCAGCCACTATATGTTCTCCTCATGTTGCCGCAAACTTCAGGCTGTGTCATTCAGCCACTATATGTTCTCCTCATGCTGCCACCACCTCCACTCTGTGTTATTCAGCCACTATATGCTGCCACCAACTCCAGGCTGTGTCATTCAGCCACTATGTGGTCTCCTCATGCTGCCGCCAACTCCAGGCTGTGTCATTCAGCCACTATATTGTCACCTCATGCTGCCGCAAACTCCAGGCTGTGTCATTCAGCCACTATATGTTCTTCTCATGTTGCCGCAAACTCCAGGCTGTGTCATTGAGCCACTATATGTTCTCCTCATGCTGCTGCCACCTCCACGCTGTGTTATTCAGCCACTATATGCTGTCACCAACTCCAGGCTGTGTCATTCAGCCACTATGTGGTCTCCTCATGCTGCCGCCAACTCCAAGCTGAGTCATTCAGCTACTATATTGTCACCTCATGCTGCCGAAAAATCCAGGCTGTGTCATTCAGCCACTATATGGTGCCGCTAAATCCATGCTGTGTCACTCAGCCACTATATGGTCTCCTCATGCTGCCGCCAACTCCAGGCTGTGTCATTCAGGCACTATATGGTCTTGTTATGCTGCCGCCACCTCCACACTGTGTCATTCAGACACTATATGGTCTCCTCTTGCTTACGCCACCTCCAGGCTTTGTCATTCAGCCACTATATGGTCTCCTCATGCTGCCTCCAACTCCAGGCTGTGTCATTCAGCCACTATGTGTTCTCCTCATGTTGCCACAAACTCCATGCTGTGTCATTCAGCCACTATGTGGTCTGCTCATGCTGCCGCCAACTCCAGGCTGTGTCATTCAGCCACTATATGGTCTCCTCATACTTCCACCACCTCCAGGCTGTGTCATTCAGCCACTATATGTTCTCCTAATGCTTCCGCCAACTCCAGGCTGAGTCATTCAGCCACTATGTGGTCTCCTCATTCTGTTGCCATCTCCAAGCTGTGTCATTCAGCCACTATATGGTCTCCTCATGTTGCCGCAAACTTCAGGCTGTGTCATTCAGCCACTATATGTTCTCCTCATGCTGCCACCACCTCCACTCTGTGTTATTCAGTCACTATATGCTGCCACCAACTCCAGGCTGTGTCATTCAGCCACTATGTGGTCTCCTCATGCTGCCGCCAACTCCAGGCTGTGTCATTCAGCCACTATATTGTCACCTCATGCTGCCGCAAACTCCAGGCTGTGTCATTCAGCCACTATATGTTCTTCTCATGTTGCCGCAAACTCCAGGCTGTGTCATTGAGCCACTATATGTTCTCCTCATGCTGCTGCCACCTCCACGCTGTGTTATTCAGCCACTATATGCTGTCACCAACTCCAGGCTGTGTCATTCAGCCACTATGTGGTCTCCTCATGCTGCCGCCAACTCCAAGCTGAGTCATTCAGCTACTATATTGTCACCTCATGCTGCCGAAAAATCCAGGCTGTGTCATTCAGCCACTATATGGTGCCGCTAAATCCATGCTGTGTCACTCAGCCACTATATGGTCTCCTCATGCTGCCGCCAACTCCAGGCTGTGTCATTCAGCCACTATATGGTCTTGTTATGCTGCCGCCACCTCCACACTGTGTCATTCAGCCACTATATGGTCTCCTCTTGCTTACGCCACCTCCAGGCTTTGTCATTCAGCCACTATATGGTCTCCTCATGCTGCCTCCAACTCCAGGCTGTGTCATTCAGCCACTATGTGTTCTCCTCATGCTGTCACAAACTCCATGCTGTGTCATTCAGCCACTGTGTGGTCTGCTCATGCTGCCGCCAACTCCAGGCTGTGTCATTCAGCCACTATATGGTCTCCTCATACTTCCACCACCTCCAGGCTGTGTCATTCAGCCACTATATGTTCTCCTAATGCTTCCGCCAACTCCAGGCTGAGTCATTCAGCCACTATGTGGTCTCCTCATTCTGTTGCCATCTCCAAGCTGTGTCATTCAGCCACTATATGGTCTCCTCATGCTTCCACCACCTCCACGCTGTGTCATTCAGCTACTATATGCAGCCGCCACCTACATGCTATGTCATTCAGCCACTATATGGTCTCCTCATACTTCCAGCACCTCCAGGCTGTGTCATTAAGCCACAATATGGTCTCCTTATTCTGCGTCCACCTCCACGCTGTGTCATTCAGCCACTATATGGTCTGCTCATGCTTCAGCCACCTCCAGGCTGTGTCATTCAGCCACTATATGTTCTCTGCATGCAGCCGCAAACTCCAGGCTGTGTCATTCAGCCACTATATGCTGCCACCGACTCCAGGCTGTGTCATTCAGCCACTATATGGTCTCCTCATGCTTCCGCCACCTCCAGGCTGTGTCATTCAGCCACTATGTGGTCTCCTCGTGCCGCCACCAACTCCAGGCTGTGTCATTCAGCCACTATATGCTGCCACCGACTCCAGGCTGTGTCATTCAGCCACTATATGGTCTCCTCATGCTTCCGCCACCTCCAGGCTGTGTCCTTCAGCCACTATGTGGTCTCCTCGTGCCGCCACCAACTCCAGGCTGTGTCATTCAGCCACTATATGCTGCTGCCAACTCCAGGCTGTGTCATTCAGTCACTATATGTTCTCCGCAGGCAGCCGCAAACTCCAGGCTGTGTCATTCAGCCACTATATGCTGCCACAAACTCCAGGCTGTGTCATTCAGCCACTATATGGTCTCCTCATGCTGCCGCCACCTCCAGGCTGTGTCATTCAGCCACTATGTGGTCTCCTCGTGCCTCCGCCAACTCCAGACTGTGTCATTCAGCCTCTATATGCTGCTGCCAACTCCAGGCTGTGTCATTCAGCCACTATACGTTCTCCTCATGCTGCCGCCCATTCCAGGCTGTGTCATTAAGCCACTATGTGGTCTCCTCATGCTGCAGCAAACTCCAGGCTGTCATTCAGCTATCTATGGTCTCCTCATGCTGCCGCCAACTCCAGGCTGTGTCATTCAGCCACTATATGGTCTCCTCATGCTGCTGCCAACTCCAGGCTGTGTCATTCTGCCACTATATGGTTTCCTCATGCTGCCGCCACCTCCAGGTTGTGTCATTCAGCCACTATGTGGTCTCCTCATGCTGGCGCCAACTCCAGGCTGTGTCATTCAGCCACTATATGTTCTCCTCATGCTGCCGCCACCTCCACGCTTTGTCATTCTGTCACTATATGGTTTTCTCATGCTGCCGCCACCTCCACGCTTTGTCATTCTGTCACTATATGGTTTTCTCATGCTGCCACAACCTCCACTCTGTGTCGTTCACCCACTATGCCACCTTCAGTCTCCGTCATTGTGCCGCTCTGCCACAGTGATTCTAATAGTGATGCCTCTGATCTGCATGTCATACTGAATAACAGTATTATTTCACTAACCCAGCACACACCCTATGAGTGTTACAGCAAGGCAAAGTGTTCTATACCCCTATTGAGGCTCTCTGTAGGCCAGAAATAGCCATTTTCAATAACTATTCGCCGAAAATAAATTCGAACCAAACCAAATTTTTTCGGAAATTTCGTCGAATCGGCCGGAATTTTTCAAAAATTCGTTCATCCCTAGTGACTTCACAACAGCAGATTGCAGGAAGAACTCACCACGTACACGCTACTCCTCGGGCTACTCCGGGACCTTTAGTTCCGCCCCCACAAGTCACACGATCATGACATCGCCCCCTTCAGTATTCTGAAGATACAGAGCAGGTCTTGATCGGGCAGTCTTTGCCATTATGTTGTGTTTGGAGTTGCCTGTTTTTTTTGTGACTGCCAACCAGGACCTGCATGATGCAGGGGGAGATTTAGGGTTAAAAAATATTGCAGGTGCGGGCCCCCACTAAGGAAGTGGGCTCTCCTGGCCTGCGGGCTGCCGGAGCAGGAGCTCCAGGAGCTCCAATGATAATCCGGCCCTGCCTGGCAATCTGACATTTACAAGTAACTTGGAATATACCTTTGACAGAAGCAAATTATATCATTATACTATAAATTGCAACTGTATTATTAGAGTATCATAGCATCTGCCTTAGTAAAGGTTGTTATTTTGTGCACTGTGAGTTGTAAGATCATGAATTGTTGATTTGCACAAAAATGTGAGACTGTTGCAATTTGAGTTGTTTCTCTAAGCCAGTTTTCTGGTAAATGCATTGATACATTTCCTCTTCTTGCTTTAAATATGACCGTTGGTTGTTTAACTGTGCAAATTCAGTTATGCTACAACTGTAGTCATTATTGATATAGTTTTATTGATGGACATAGTGAATGTGAATCATTACCTTTATGTGCAGAAATCCACTCAAACGAAAAGTTGTTAATTAACAGCTTTAAGTGTAATTGCCGACTAAGTAAATACACTCCATGGAACATAGATCTTCATAATTTTCCCGGCCGGCATATAAATAGCAGGTTGTCTATGAGGACATTAGGCCCCAGCACATTACATTGAGCAGCATGTGATAAGTGTGCAGCAAATTGTATGTGAAAATCTACATTACTGTAATTTGAGGATGACCTTTGAAGATGCACCGAGCAAATTATACTGTTAAAAAAATTTGTTATCATTTAAAAAAAAAGTGATAAAATATTAGAAATTGTACTTTAGTCAAATTTTCTGGAGCATATTTATATTACCAGGAAGATTCCAGTGAGATTTTTTTGTTCCTATTTTCATAGCAAGTTAATATATTGACTGAAATAACCAACTACTATTACAAAATTAAAAGGAAATTTGTCACAAAGCCATCTAGCTCTTGGCAGTTCCATCTGGCTCCCTCCATAAACTAAAAAAAATACCCTTATCCTCACACTAATGCTGTGGAGCAGCAGTCATCTTGCTCTTGCCTCTCAGCCTTTCGCTAAGATCAAGTGTAGTATCGTAGTACACTGATCAAAAAAATAAAGGGAACACTTAAACAACACAATGTAACTCCAAGTCAATCACACCTCTGTGAAATCACACTGTCCACTCATGAAGCAACACTGATCAACACTGACAATCAATTACACATGCTGTTGTGCAAATGGAACAAATTATAGGCAATTAGCAAGACACCCCCAATAAAGGAGTGGTTCTGCAGGTAGTGACCACAGACCATTTCTAAGTTCCTATGCTTCTTGGCTGATGTTTTGGTCACTTTTGAGTGCTGGCGGTGCTTTCACTCTAGTGGTAGCATGAGACGGAGTCTACAACCCACACAAGTGGCTCAGGTAGTGCAGCTCATCCATGATGGCACATCAATCCGAGCTGTAGTAAGAAGGTTTGCTGTGTCTTTCAGCATGGTGTCCAGCGCATGGAGGCACTACCTTAGACAGATCAGTACATCAGGAGATGTGGAGGAGGTCGTAGAAGGGCAACAACCCAGCAGTACGGACGCCTTTGTGCTGGAGGAGCACTGCCAGAACCCTGCAAAATGACCTCCAGCAGGCCACAACTGTGTATATGTCCACTTAAACGGTCAGAAACAGACTGCATGGGGTGGTATGAGGGCCCAATTTCCACAGGTGGGGGTTGTGCTTACAGCCCAACACCGTTCAGGACGTTTGGCATTTGCAGAGAACACCAAGATTGGCAAATTCACCACTGGCACCCTGTACTCTTCACAGATGAAAGCAGGTTCACACTGAGCACATGTGATAGACGTGACAGAGTCTGGAGACGCCGTGGAGAACGTTCTGCTGCCAGCAACATCCTCCAGCATTACTGGTTTGGCGGTGGGTCAGTAATGGTGTGGGGTGGCATTTCTTTGGGGGCCATACAGCTCTCCATTTACTTGCCAGAGGTAGCCTGACTGCCATTAGGTACCAATTTGAGATCCTCAGACCCCTTGTGAGACAATATGCTGGTGCGGTTGGCCCTGGGTTCTTCCTAATGCAAGACAATGCTAGACCTCATGTGGCTGGAGTGTGTCAGCAGTTCCTGCAAGAGGAAGGCATTGATGCTATGGACTGGCCCACCCGTTCCCCAGACCTGAATCTGATTGAGCACATCTGGGACATAATGTCTCGCTCCATCAACCAATGCCACGTTGCACCACAGACTGTCCAGGAGTTGGCCACCTCATCAGGAGCATGCCCAGGTGTTGTAGGGAGGTCATACAGGCACGTGGAGGCCACACACACTACTGAGCCTCATTTTGACTTGTTTTAAAGACATTACATTAAAGTTGAATCAGCCTGTAGTGGGATTTTCCACTTTGATTTTGAGTGTGACTCCATATCCAGACCTCCATGGGTTGATGAATTTGATTTCCATTGATAATTCTTGTGTGATTTTGTTTTCAGCACATTCAGATTAGTTCATTCATTCAGATTTAGGATGTGTTATCTTAGTGATTCCTTTATTTTTTTTTGAGCAGTGTATCTGTTCTTATCAGTCAGTCCACTGGTGAGGATGGATGGTTGCATGGAGGAACAGGGCCAGCTCAACGGCTGCTCTGATGTGACCTGTTTCCTCCGGGTCTGGTCATCGGGCCAGGGTTGACTCTGAGGTGCCAAAACTCACTGGGATAATGGGGCCCACAGAGTTGAAGCACTGCACCATTTACTCTTCATCTTGGCACTCACCCTTGGTATTCCAGCCTTCTGGCTAGGATCAGGGAAATATTTATAGATCCAGCCGGATGACCGGACAGTAACTCACTGCATCATCCACTTATTTATTTGTACGTCCCCTTTTTCACTGTGCCAGGTTTGATGTGTCTATGTCCACTAGGATGGTCAGGGTGCGGTAGCCCTTCTCGGTGTCCCTCCTGGTGGTCTAGTGGAGGTGTTTGTGGCCTTATGGCTCCTCACCTCCCTACAACTTTAGGCATCTCAGCTTCAGCTGAGATGCTATCAGTACACGGCTCCTTGGCTGACACCTTGGTTGATGCCAGGAGCACTTGTGGTTCCTTAGTTGCTTTGGCGAAAAGAGACATTGAACCTGGACCCTTGCAGGTGCCTTCTGGCCTGGAGGGAAATGGTATGTTTGTTAGGAGGGCCTCTCTCCTTTGGGAGAAGGGCTTGCAATGGACCTCAGCCTCGTGCACGTTTTTTTAGTGTGACACGCTTGTACTATTTCTTGCACTTGGGTCATAATTAGCACATTGTCGGCTCTTAAAAAAAAATTTGTGACTGAAACAGAATGGACCAATATAGGAACCTGATGCAGGAAACTACATATGGGGAGAATCTCTCTACTTACTGAAGTCACCCACCTATTGGGGATCTACACATTCCCCCCAGCCCATTTACATACCCACTTTATTGTGTGGGACAAAAGGGGACCCTATAGGTGGGGGACAATATCAGATATCAGTCCGTGAATCTTGCAACAGCTGGAGGCACCCTGGTTGGAAGGGAACCGCTGGTTAAAAGGGGTACTCCAGAATCAAACTTAAGTTCCTTCAAGCAACTATCTACTACAGTATTCAAAGGGCTGAAATATATCAGTCTGTGTGTTTTGCAACAGCTGGAGGCACCCTGGTTGGGGACCACTGCTTAAAAGGGGAATTCCGCTGGCAAGTTTTTTTGCTCATTGTCACACTAGTGCAAATCACATTAGGTGTGACAGTTGTGCAAATTTAAAAAAAAATACCTTTTTTGGTTGTTAAATAAAGTCAGTCGTCACTTTCATTTCACGTCACAGTTGCCATTTTTTTTTTGCCTGCAGGGCAAATTGTGTCACCCTAGTGCAAATCACATTAGGTGTGACAGTTGTGCAAATAAAAAAAAAACTTTTTTGACTGTTAAATAAAATCAGTTGTCACTGTTAGTTCACGTCACAGTTGCCATTTTTCTTGCCTGCAGGGCAAATTGTGTCACCCTAGTGCAAATCACATTAGGTGTGACAGTTGTGCAAATGAAAAAAAAATACCTTTTTTGGCTGTTAAATAAAATCAGTCGTCACTGTAAGTTCACGTCACAGTTGCCATTTTTCTTGCCTGCAGGGCAAATTGTGTCACCCTAGTGCAAATCACATTAGGTGTGACAGTTGTGCAAATTAAAAAAAATACCTTTTTTGGCTGTTAAATAAAATCAGTTGTCACTGTTAGTTCACGTCACAGTTGCCATTTTTCTTGCCTGCAGGGCAAATTGTGTCACCCTAGTGCAAATCACATTAGGTGTGACAGTTGTGCAAATGAAAAAAAAATACCTTTTTTGGCTGTTAAATAAAATCAGTCGTCACTGTTAGTTCACGTCACAGTTGCCATTTTTCTTGCCTGCAGGGCAAATTGTGTCATCCTAGTGCAAATCACATTAGGTGTGACAGTTGTGCAAATTAAAAAAAATACCTTTTTTGACTGTTAAATAAAATCAGTTGTCACTGTTAGTTCACGTCACAGTTGCCATTTTTCATGCCTGCAGGGCAAATTGTGTCACCCTAGTGCAAATCACATTAGGTGTGACAGTTGTGCAAATTTTACCCAAAAAATGACAGGCAGAGGAAGACCACCCCGCAGGGGCCATCGTGGTGCTGGGATTTCCTTTGGCCCTAGAATGGCCAGTGTTCAGAGGCCACGTACCCTGAACCCCCAAAGTTCTGAGGACTTAGTTGACTGGCTATCACAAGACACTCAATCTACTACTAAAGCTTCCGCTCGGAACCTTGACGCACCATCCTTCTCCTCCTCTAGCTTAGCTTCGGGCATCTCTCATGCTACCACTTGCCCGCCTGCCGCCACCACCAACACTAGCACCACAGCAGCTTTACTTGATCCGTCAGAGGGGTTATTTACACTCAGTTGGAAGACATGAGTGATGCACAACCATTATTGCCAGAGGATGTAGTTAACAGGGATATGTCTCAGTCAGGCAGCATTACACACATGGACGTACAGTGTGATGATGATGTTGTACCCGCTGCTGCTTCCTTTCTTGAGGTGTCAGATAGCGGTGAAGGTGTTGATGATGACGATGTGTCTGTGGATGCCACGTGGGTGCCCGCTAGAAGAGAAGAAGATGGGGAAAGTTCAGATGGGGAGACAGAAAGGAGGAGGAGACGAGTTGGAAGCAGGGGGAGGTCGTCGCAAGGAGATAGTGGCACAGTCAGACAGCATGCATCGGCACCCGGGGTCAGCCAGACGGGACGCCAATCAATGCATGCTGTTGCCACCACCAGAATGCCGCCATCGCAGAGCTCAGCAGTGCAGAATTTTTTTTGTGTGTCTGCCCCTGACAACAGCGAGGCCAAATGCAACCTGTGCCAGAAGAAACTGAGTCGTAGGAAGTCCAACACCCACCTAGGCACAACTGCTTTGCGAAAGCACATGATGTCACATCACAAACGCCTATGGGATCAACACGTCAGTACAAGCAGCACACAAAGTCAAAGCCGCCATCCTCCTCCTGGTCCAGCATCTTCAGCCAGGTCAACCACTGCTGCCCTCCTTGCCCCCTCTCAATGATCCGCCTCTCTGTCTCTCGCCTTGAGCAGTTCCTGCTCATCTGCCCACAGTCAGGTGTCTTTCAAGGAGACGTTTGAGCGCAAGAAGACAATGTCTCAAAGTCACCCCCTAGCCCGGCGTCTGACCGCTGGCTTGTCGGAACTGCTAGCCCGGTGGAGTCTGAGCCCTTTAAAAAATTTGTAGCCATTGGGACACCGCAGTGGAAGGTACCTGGCCGAAATTTTTTTGCACAAAAGGCAATCCCCAACCTTTACTCCATTGTGCAAAAGGAAATTATTGGATGTCTGGCACACAGTGTAGGGGCAAGGGTCCATCTGACCACTGATACCTGGTCTGCAAAGCATGGTCAGGGCAGGTTTATCACCTACACTGCGCATTGGGTAAACCTGGTGACGGCTGCCAAGCATGGAATGTGTGGCTCTGCAGAGGAGTTGGTAACACCACCACGACTTGCAGGCAGGCCTGCTGCCACCTCCTCTACTCCTCCTACTCCATCCCCTTCCATTACATCCTCGACCGAGTCCTCTTCCACTGCTGCGTCTTGCTACACGTCACCGGCACCCCCCCCCCCCAGCTCCCCAGTTGCTATTCCACATCCCGGATACGGCAGTGTCACGCCATCTTGGGGTTGACTTGCCTCAAAGCGTAGAGTCACACCGCACCAGCACTCCTGTCGGCCCTGAACGAACAGGTGGACCAGTGGCTGACTCCTCACCAACTGGAGATCGGCAAGGTGGTTTGTGACAACGGAACAAATTTGTTGGCGGCATTGAGGTTGGGCAAGTTGACACATGTGCCGTGCATGGCACATGTGTGTAATCTGATTGTACAATGCTTTGTGCTCAAGTACCCAGGCTTACAGGATGTCCTGAAGCAGTCCAGGAAGGTGTGTGGCCATTTCAGGCGTTCCTACATGGCCATGGCGCACTTGTCAGATATCCAGCGGCGAAACAACATGCCAGTGAGGCGCTTGATTTGCGACAGCCCGACACGTTGGAATTCAACACTCCTAATGTTCGACCGCCTGCTCCAACAAGAAAAAGCCACCAACGAATATTTGTATGACCGGGGTGCTAGGACATCATCTGCGGAGCTGGGAATTTTTTTGCCACGTTACTGGAGGCTCATGTGCAATGCCTGTAGGCTCATGCGTCCTTTTGAGGAGGTCACAAACCTGGTCAGTCGCACCGAAGGCACCATCAATGACATCATACCGTTTGTTTTCTTCCTGGAGCATGCCCTGCGAAGAGTGCTGGATCAGGCAGTAGATGAGCGTGAAGAGGAAGAGTTGTGGACACCATCACCACCAGAAACAGCCTTATCAGCATCGCTTGCTGGACCTGCGGCAACGCTGGAAAAGGATTGTGAGGAAGAGGAGTCAGAAGAGGAATGTGGCTTTGAAGAGGAGTAGGAAGACCAACCACAGCAGGCATGCCAGGGTGCTCCTTGTCACCTATCTGGTTCCCGTGGTGTTGTACGTGGCTGGGGGGAAGAAGATGATACCTTCCCTGACATCACTGAGGACGAGGAACGGGACATGAGTAGCTCGGCATCCATCCTTGTGCAAATGGGGTCTTTCATACTGTCGTGCCTGTTGAGGGACCCTCGTATAAAAAGGATGAAGGAGAACGACCTGTACTGGGTGTCCACGCTGCTAGACCCCCGGTATAAACATAAAGTGCCTGACATGTTACCGCATTATAGCAAGGCGGAAAGGATTCAGCAGGTTCAAAATAAATTAAGAAGTATGCTGTACACAGCGTATAATGGTCATGTCACAGCACAACAGGGATCTAACAGGGGAAGAGGTGAAAGTAATCCTTCTCCTCCTCCCACGAACATGCCGGCAAGGACAGGATGCTGTACAGACATGCTGTTGATGGAGGACATGCAGAGCTTTTTAAGTCCTACACATTGCCACAGCCCTTCGGGGTCCACCATCAGAGAATGACTTGACCGACAGGTAGCAGACTACCTGGCTTTAACCGCAGATATCGACACTCTGAGGAGCGATGAACCCCTTGACTACTGGGTGTGCCGGCTTGACCTGTGGCCTAAGCTATCCCAATTTGCGCTCGAACTTCTGGCCTGTCCCGCTTCAAGTGTCCTGTCAGAAAGGACCTTCAGTGCAGCAGGAGGTATTGTCACTGAGAAGAGGAGTCGCCTTGGTCAAAAAAGTCTGGATTACCTCACCTTTCTTAACATGAATGAGGGATGGATCCTGAAGGGATTGACACTGGGTGATACATTTGACTGAACAAGGCCTGATCAGATGAGCTGCCTTGGGCTTAAAATGGTCCACACGCTGCTGTCGGATGACTTGCGTGACTTATCCGGGAACCAACTAGGGTTCAAGCTGCAATGTTTTAGGGCACTTTTTGCCTGGCGAAACAAACTGAAATTTTTCTGGCCGCTGCTACAGCAGCGGCTGCGACAATACCAAATTTTCCTGCCAGGTGTACATGCCTAATTTTTCTAGCCTCTGCTGCTGCACTTTTTATGGTGCTGCAATTTCTCTGTCTGCTGCTACAGCTGCGGCTGCGACAATACCCAATTTTTCATCCATGTGTACATGCCTAATTTTTCTGGCCTCTGCTGCTACACTTGTTATGGTGCTGCAATTTTTATAGCTGCTGCTACAGAAGCGGCTGCAACAATACCAAATTTTTCAGGCATGTGTAAATGCCTAATTTTTCTGGTACTCCCTTTTATGCCCTTTATGGATTAAAACCAGACTCTGCATAAACTATGTAACTTTCCATGGGAGTTTTGCCATGGATCCCACTCCGGCACGCCACAGTCCAGGTGTTAGTCCCCTTGAAACAACTTTTAAATCACTATTGTGGCCAAAAAGAGTCCCTGTGGGTTTTAAACTTCACATGCCCATTTTTGCGGACGTTCGCGGTCCGCGAACCGAAAATTTTATGTTCGCGACATCACTACACACAAAATGTTCACACATCTGGAATGACCACAAAGCACTAGGACTGCATGGGAATAGACAGCTATGCATTCCGCACGGCGTCCGCACAAAGAATGAACACGGACACGGAAAATGGAATTTCCGCACCAGAAATTCCAGACATGTGCACAGCGCAGCAAAATCCCGTTAAATTCAACGGGTCTTTTCTGCTTGGTAATCTCCAGAGGAAGATTCTGTCAATGTAAACATGATCTAAGATTTTTGTCTGGAAGGTTCTGTCAAGATGAGTTCGGGCTGGAAAATTTGTCCTGCCAGCCTTGGCTGTCTAAGTGAAAGGGAAAAAGACTGACTCTGATTAGAGAAGATGTAATCTTTAAGTCACTGATTGTAACTGCACTGTAATCACTTTTACATCACTTTTTAAACCCCTCAAATGCCCATGGACCCAATGTATGGTGTCCCTCACACAGGATTTACATTCTAACTTGGATGAAGACTGAAGTATAACTGTACTGTAGAAATGGCAAAGAAGAATGCAACTAATTTTGCTGGTATTCAACAATTCAAAGTAAAAGAGTCATTTATTGCATACACTATCACTGACAGAATTGACACACCAGTGTCAGTAAGCTATATCAACAAAAAAACTAATCACAAAATAGCTAAAAAGTATCACTTTATTATGAACAACATTAAAACCCTAATATTTGTAATCACAAACACTATAGAAAAATATATACACTATAACACTCTCCAAATGGAGAAGTTATAAAGATTAAACAACAGTTCTCCTGATGTACACACCACAAATCACCATGCGTTTCCCCGTATATCTGATATCATATAGCGGTGCATCAGGGGATTAAAGATTAATACAATACAGGTAAGAGGGAGAATACATTGACAAACAACAAGATATAGATTAAAAAAATGATACACAGCAGCAAAGGGTATAGTTAGCTACAAGACAAATAATAAATAAACACTTAGCAGTCCACATATATCACATTGAAATGCTGGACAGATTGCTTGTAGTTCCTTGAATTGAACAGTTTTTAGTCCTCCCAAGATCAGTAGGTTAGTCTAGGATATTTAAACATGAAAGTAGAAGACACGGACATAAGTCCTTCACATGTATGAGGGAAGTCCATGTCATATCTTTCCTCTCTAAAGCAGGTATCCAGCTATGGGGAAACACCGCTCAATATCAATATGTAATTTTTAGAACAGCATCTTACTTCCACTAATCAAGGAGATATAGATGGCCCAGAATCTATAAGTTCCACCTACAGAACTGTCCCTACAAATGATCCAAAAATCTGCCCATACAGGCGTCTTATAACAAACTCATTAACTGCGGTGGTTCCATAGCATAGATCCTCCATCCTGTATATAGATAACATACACTGCAGCTGCCGATCCAGACTGCAGGACCTGGAGTCTGGATCGGCAGCTGCAGTGTATGTTATCTATATACAGGATGGAGGATCTATGCTATGGAACCACCGTAGTTACAGCGTTTGATATAAGACGCCTGTATGGGCAGCTTTTTGGTTCGGTTGCATTTGTAGGGACAGTTCTGTAGGTGGAACTTATAGATTCTGGGCCATCTAAGATGCTGTATCTATCTGATCTAAAAATTACATATCGATATTGAGGGGTGTTTCCCATAGCTGGCTACCTGCCTTAGAGAGGAAAAATATGACATGGACTGCTAAATTCCCTCATACATGTGAAGGACTATGTCAGTGTCTTCTACTTTCATGTCTTAAATATCCTAGACTAACCTACTGATCTTGTGAGGACTAAAACTGTTCAATTCAAGGAACCACAATCAATCTGCCCAGCATTTCAATGAGATCTATGTGGAATGCTAAGTGTTTATTTAAAGTGTAACTAACTATACCCTTTGCTGCTGTATATCTTTTTTTTTTAATCTATATCTTGTTGTTTGTCTATGTATTCTTCCTCTTACCTGTATTGTATTATTTTAATCCCCTGATGAACCGTTATAGGATATCAGATATACAGGGAAACACATCAAGATTTGTGGGTCTTTATAACTTCTCCATTTGGAGAGTGTTATATATATTTTTCTATAGTGTTTGTGATTACAAATATTTGGGTTTTAATGTTTTTCATAATAAATTGATACTTTTTAGCTACTTTGTAATTATTATTTTTTTCATTTATTGCATACACAACATTGACATAGACAAAAAGATTTACATTGTCATTTGGTAAAAGACTTAAGTATAATAGGGTTATATAAGCACTTGCTTAAAGGGGTATTCAAGGAATTTTTTTTTAGTTGACTATGCTACAGGGGCTGTAAAGTCAGTGTAGTTCATAATATAGTGTCTGTACCTGTGTGTGACGGTTTTCTCACAATTTTTATGGGATTTTCACCCCACTATTTATTTTTAACAGCAGACAAAACGACTGTTGTCTCAGAATTTTCCAAGCTTGCAATGCGGCCGAGACCTGACTCACTAGTCAGCTGATGACAGGGAGCCTGTCTGCTTCAATGGGTGGAGGGATCGCTTGATGGGAGAGAGATCAATCTGCAACTAATGCAACAGTTGTAGGCACCCTGATTGAAAACCACAGGTCTTTTGAATGGATTCAGCTCATTTATGTTTCAATGGGTGGGGTGGCTGATGTGTGGGAGGGAGGAAAATGGAATTGTGGGATTTGTAGTAAAAAAAAAGGAAAAGTCAAACAGGAAATACAAGTTCACAAAAAGCTAGCCACAGTGTTAAGGTAATCTCACAACATAGCCATTTAGCCCCAAGACAAGCGCAGATCCTTCCTAAGCATGTCCATTACTGACTGCCAGGTACGTACTAAAATCACCTTATGGTGGATAACCCCTTTAACCCCTTAACGACGCAGGACGTATATTTACGTCCTGCGCCGGCTCCCGTGATATGAAGCGGGATCGTGCCGCGTTCCCGCATCATATTGCATCGGTCCTGTCACTCATCAATGGCCGGGACCCGCGGCTAATACCACACATCGCCGATTGCGGCGATGTGCGGTATTAACCCTTTAGAAGCGGCGGTCAAAGCTTCTAAAGTGAAAGTGAAAGTGACCCGGCTGCTCAGTTGGGCTGTTCGGGACCGCCGCGGTGAAATCGCGGCGTCCCGAACAGCTTACAGGACACCGGGAGGGCCCTTACCTGCCTCCTCGGTGTCCGATTGACGAATGACTCCTCCGTGCCTGAGATCCAGGCAGCAGCAGTCAAGTGCCAATAACACTGATCACAGGCGTGTTAATACACACCAGTGATCTGTGCAAGAGATCAGTGTGTGCAGTGTTATAGGTCCCTATGGGACCTATAACACTGCAAAAAAAAAAGTTAACAAAAAGTGTTAATAAAGGTCATTTAACCCCTTCCCTAATAAAAGTTTGAATCACCCCCCTTTTCACATAAAAAAAATAAAACAGTGTAAAAAAATATATATATCATTAATTAAACCGCACGGTCAATGGCGTACGCGCAAAAAAATTCCAAAGTCAAAAAAAGCGTATTTTTGGTCACTTTTTATACCATTAAAAAATGAATAAAAAGTGATAAAAAAGTCTGATAAAAAAAAAATCATACTAATAAAAACTTCAGATCACGTTGCAAAAAATGAGTCATATACCGCCCTGTACGTGGAAAAATAAAAAAGTTATAGGGGTCAGAAGATGACATTTTTAAACGTATAAATTTTCCTGCATGTAGTTATGATTTTTTCCAGAAGTACTACAAAATCAAACCTATATAAGTAGGATATCATTTTAATCGTATGGACCTACAGAATAATGATAAGGTGATAGGGTGTAACCGAAATATGCACTGCGTAGAAACGGAAGCCCCCAAAAGTTGCAAAATGGCGGTTTTTCTTTGATTTTGTCGCACAATGATTTTTTTTTCCGTTTCGCCGTGAATTTTTGGGTAAAATGACTAATGTCACTGCAAAGTAGAATTGGTGACACAAAAAATAAGCCATAATATGGATTTTTAGGTGAAAAATTGAAAGGGTTATGATTTTTAAAAGGTAAGGAGGAAAAAAAAGAAAGTGCAAAAACTGAAAAACCCTGAGTCCTTAAGTGGTTAATGATAAAGAATATAATGATTTTTGCTGGTACTGACAAGGTGCTGTCGGCAATAAAAAATTATGTTGTCACTTAGAGAAAGACTAAAGTATAGCAATGCTAAGAATGTGTCAATATTTACTGGCAGTAAGAGTTTCAAGTCAAGTTTGGAATTTGTAGTTTCACATTCTCACTAAAGTATGACAGTACTATTTAAACACCTGACAAATAAAATATGAGCGTTTTATGGCATTTCACAATTCAATCCAAAAATATTAGTTTACATTGCTATCAGCAAAAAGTTTGGCTCCAACCCAGGCTCATCTGGCATAAGACAGTATATGTATATATGTATATATATATATATATATATATATATATATATAAGGAAGGGAAGGCATACCTGCAGAAACATGAAGGTGTCACTCAAGGCTTGGTGCATGGATATTTGCCACCCACCTGTGACTGCCTGTTGGAGACTTGTAGAGAGAGGCACTGTCTACCGCTGTCATTGCCAGGCAGGACTTTTAAAAAGAAGCTTCTTGGCTGCCTGTAGTCAGTGAGGCCCTCACAGAAATCTATGGCGCTTGCATGATACCACACCCCTTTTGGAAAATGTGGCGCAACCTGTCAAAGAATCGCAAATGTTTTGGGCAAAGCTGCAGTTTTCACCAAAAATAATGTGTTTTTTGACAAATACACAAGGTGCTAAAATGATAAAATGACCCCTTTGTCAGAAGGAGCAGGAAAGTCAGCTATGTACAGGAGTCGCACAGAGTGTACTGCAGCAGTAGTATGTATAAAGTTGCTTTGTATTGCATTTAGGCAACATAAAAATAAAAACAAACTGAAGTTATTAGATGTCCTTAGATTTGATTTTATTTCCTCTTGAATCTCTCAGAACATATGTATTTTGGAGCTACCCCTTGGTTCTTCTCTAGTATTTACCCTTAAATAAATATAAATATAGTTTTTTTGTATTTAAAATAACTGTATTAGCAGTCAATGTCATAAACATACAGTAAATACAATGGGTCTGTGTGATGTGAATAGTATTTCTTAATAAGAAACAAGTGCTCATGAGAAGTACAGATGGGATGAAGGGCTTTCAGATAATTCTCACACAGTACTGCTGACAAACAGAAGGCTCTTTGAGATTCTGAAGTTCACCTGACATTTCCACTCGTGCAAAATCATTATTTAAGACAGCAATGAGCTATGCAGAATATTTTAGATGCAGTAAATACACACCTACACAGTACATAGTCAGATACAAACCATAATCTTGCTTTGAATTTTATTTGTTTCACAAAAACAAAGTATTAACCCCTTAAGGACCACAGTTTATTTTTTTACTTTTAGTTTTTTCCACCTTCTAAAAATCATAACGCTTTCGATTTTCCACCTACAGACCCATATGAGGACTTGTTTTTTGCGCCACCAATTTGACTTTGTAAAGACAATAATAATATCACCCCAAAATCTACAGCGAAACCAGAAAGAAAATATTTGTGGGGCTAAATTGAAAGAACTAAAACAAAAAAAAACATAATTTTGTAACTTTTGGGGCTTCCGATTCTACGCAGAGCACTTTTTGGTAAAAATGACGCCTTATCTTTATTTTGTAGGTCCAAATGATTAAAATGATCCCCATAAAATTATATGTCATTAACCGTGAGGTTAAATTAACATTATATTTGTTTGGACATTTACGCAAGCGGCAATACCACATATGTTTATTTTTTTAAGTATATTTTTTATAACTATAAATTTTTCTTATGGAATTTGGGAAAAGGGGGGTTATTTAAATCTACTAAGGGACCACAAATGCTCCCAGCATCCCCCTTAGCATTTGCCAAGGTATCTGCCCGCAGAGCCGATAACAGTTGGTACCCTGCCCATGCAGGAGTACCCTGGGTTTTTGCAGGGAGGTGTGGAACCTAATGGCCACACACCTCCCCTACACCACTAGGAGGGCTACCACATCCTAATTATCCTGTGAACACACAACACATAAAAAGTGACACAGTGACAAAAAGGAAATAAATAAGTGAATGTGTGCAGGTATACTGCCCGTACAGATCTATAAAAAATTCTCTGATCCTAGCCAGAAGGCTAGGAATAAAGAGGTAAGTGCCACAAAGTGAAGAGTTCATGGTGTCCGTTCTTCCACTCATTGGGGGACATGTATCATTATTTGTGTACGGTAGAAGAAATTTACCTCTTTTCCCAAATTCTAAATTATGCGCAGAAGCTCAAAATTTATCAATCAAGCGCAATGCGGGTAAATATAGTTATCTCCTCAATCCACTCTTTGGAATATAGAATCGATGATTTAGAGCATGTTGCTACGTTAAGTCCAAGATGGCTTATATTTGCACAAAAAAAAACAGCTCTTGCGGCAAAATTTTTGGTGTAAAGGAAAAGTACGCAGTTAATAAATCCATATGTACTATAGATGTCACTCCAAGGTACCCTGATTAGGTCACATCTGGAGGACATGCTCTACCAAAACGTGCGCAAAAAAATGCACAAAAAAATACACACAAAACAGGGGTAAAATCTTTAATACATATCCCCCACTGAGCCAATACTCCCAGTGAGTTTCGCCACTGCGGGGTCCTCACTCCCCGAGGCACTAAAGTACCTCGGCTCTAGACCCTCTCAGCCTCATGGCAAGACCCAAAGGAAACAAGTCACATCGGGGCAGCCATCAAGCTGATTCCTCAGAACCAGCCCCAGTACATTTGCCCCCCTACCATGTAGCACCCATCCCTACCAGCATGAAACTGATAAGAACAGATAGTAGACTTGATCTTAGCCAAAAGACCGAGAAGCAATGTATGTGTGGCTCATGTGCAATTTTTTTTTTTTTTTTTAAAGCCGAGGAACGTGCTCTCGATTCACCCAAAGTGCAAGAAAAAGTGCAAACGTGTTACACTAAAAAAACGTGCACAAAGGATGCGGTCTATCGCAAGCCCTTCTCCGCTAGGAGAGAGGCCCCCCAACAAACCTTACCCTTCGCCTCCGGACCAAAAGGTACCTGCAAGGTTCCAGGTTCGATGTCCCTTTTCGCCGAAGCTACTAGGGGACCACAAATGCTCCCGGCATCCCCCTTGGCGTTAGCCAAGGTATCTGCCCGCAGAGCCGATAACGGTAGGTACCTTGCCAAAGCAGGAGTACCCAGGGTGTTTGCAGGGAGGTGCGGAACCTAATGGCCACACACACCTCCCCTAGACCGCCAGGAGGGACACCCAGAAGGGCTACCGCATCCTGACAAATCCTGTGAACACACAACACACAAAAAGTGACACAGTGAGACAAAAAGAAATAAATAAGTGAGTGAATGTGTGCAGATATACTGCCCGGACATCCGGCCGGATCTATAAAAATGTCTCTGATCCTAGCCAGAAGGCCGGGAATCAAGAGGTGAGTGCCACAAGGTGAAGAGATTATGGTGCCCGTGCTTCAACTCAGTGAGCCCATCCTCCCAGTGAGTTTCGGCACCTCAGGGTCACCACTCCCCGAGGCACAAAAGTACCTCGGCTCTAGACCCTCTCAGCCTCATGGCGAGACCCGGAGGGAACAGGTCACATCGGGGCAGCCGTCGAGCTGATTCCTCAGAACCAGCCCCGGAAAGCCCTGGTACACCTGCATCCTCCATGCAGCACCCATCCCCACCAGCATGAAAACTGATAAGAACAGATACTACACTTGATCTTAGCCAAAAGGGCGAAAAGCGATAGGGGTATTCTACGCCAGTGATTCCCAAACAGGGTTCCTCCAGCTTAGCCAAAAGACCGAGAAGCAATGTATGTGTGGCTCATGTGCATACAGCTGAATACCTCCTATCAGTGTGATCCACATCTGTGGCCTACACTGAGACCTCCACCGCCATGCAGCTCGGAGATATTTCAACTTGGTGGGGCAGAGTGTGGTGGGGAAGGACACCTGGCTGCATAACTACTAACTTGCTGCCTAACCTGCAGCACAATATACCTAGCTGCCTAAGTTGGCACCCATATACCTGGTTGCCTAACTACATACCTGGCTACCTAACCACTTAGCTTGCTACATGCCTACATGCCTGGCTACCTACCTACATATCTGGCTACCTAACTACTACCCTTTTCTGTGCAGGACACCAAGGGGGGGGGGGGGTTAAGGGATTTTTATGCACCCTGGATGATTTTGCATTAGCTCCTCCCCTCATCTCTCTAATACATTTATTGGCTCTGCCCATCTCGGACTGTATAAGTGTTTATAAAACAGTGTGTAGGTAGATTTAGCAAAATTACAACTCCCAGGATGCCCAGACAGCCAAAGCCTGTCCAAATATGCTACAAGTTGTAGCTATGGGCCCCTTGTCCACAGAGGTTGCACGTCTTGGTCTTGGGGCAGTTATCCAAGGAGAATGTCAGTGGCAGGTGCTGCAGTCCATCTGGGGAGGAAGGGTCCTTGTTCAGTCTGAGGACCACTGACAGGTCCAGAATCCAAGGCTGTTTAGGATGCGTGAGGGCTCCTTTACCATGGTGCAAAAGCATCTCAGGAATTTTAAAATGTCCTTACCGGGTGTGTGAGGGTTCTGCATTGAGTCACCCGCCCCTCCTCTCTCTGGATCAGGGAGCTGCCCATAAACCGAGAAAATTGGGATTTTTGGGCTCTCTGCTTTCACTACCTCCCAATATCTTGTAGGAAACATAATAGAGCAGAATACATTTAGCATATGATTTTTATAATGAGTGAAACATTGTACTTTAGTGGCAGATTTTCTTAAAATTTACAAATCACTACTGCATTACTTATGAAATAATCTCCTCATAATTGAAGAATAATGTCATTACTCTGGTGGGAAGTTTTGCAATGACTTATGTAATGTAAAATCATTGCTCCCAATTAACCCCAAAGAAGTATGGTGAATGGATGAATTAATGTTTGTCATTTCCATTTCATTGGAACTAATATATATTAGCAGGCAAGTGATTTTTGACCTAATGTTACAGCATCACCCTTTGTATAACAACCCTACTAACATGTTTATTTATCTATTTATTTATTTTGTTTAGGTTTTTTTCCTGAGGGGTGTGCTAGTACTTATTCAGTCATAGGCTGTGTTCACACACTCAAGCCCGGACTAGATCATAAATGGTGGAATAAGAGTTCTCCTCATTTCAAATCCATTTCTGTCTTTTTATTTAAAAATTGTGGTTAAAAATCTGAACCTGTGAACCAGGGGCATAGGAACCCCCACAAATCTGGGGAGACAGCATTATGACTGGGTGTGGCTATGCAGGGATGGAAGTAAGAAAATAATATGGCACTCTCTGGTATATGGAAGGTGCTCGAGTAGGATCCCACTCCTCAATCTACAAGATTAATAAACTCAGAAAGATGAATTTAAATAATGTTAATTTCATTCTGCATATATAGCAATCCAGCAATCGCTTCTCGGCCTTCTGGCTAGGATCAGAGAAATTTTTATAGATCTGGCCGGATGTCTGGGCAGTATATCTGCACACATTCACTTATTTATTTCTTTTTTGTCTCACTGTGTCACTTTTTGCGTGTTTTGTGTTCACAGGATTTGTCAGGATGCGGTAGCCCTTCTGGGTGTCCCTCCTGGCGGTCTAGGGGAGGTGTGTGTGGCCATTAGGTTCCGCACCTCCCTGCAAACACCCCGGGTACTCCTGCTTTGGCAGGGTACCTACCGTAATCGGCTCTGCGGGCAGATACCTTGGCTAACGCCAAGGGGGATGCCGGGAGCATTTGTGGTCCCCTAGTAGCTTCGGCAAAAAGGGACATCGAACCTGGAACCTCGCAGGTACCTTTTGGTCCGGAGGCGAAGGGTAAGGTTTGTTGGGGGGCCTCTCTCCTATCGGAGAAGGGCTTGCGATAGACCGCATCCTTTGTGCACGTTTTTTTAGTGTAACACGTTTGTACTTTTTCTTGCACTTTGGGTGAATCGAAAGCACGTTCCTCGGCTTTAGATAAAAAAAAATATATAGCAATCCAGACAGATTTTGACATTTTGACCCATACAAGGGTCTTCATCAGATATCAGAAAAAAAGTGGCCTGAAAATCAAAAGATGATAATCAATTTAATGTATATAAAGTTATGCGCCTAGGGGTATATCCGATAAGGAAAATCATGCTGATCGGAGATAGGTGGAGATATCCGTATAAGTGGTAATCCGGCGTCTATAGGTTATATATGTTAGATAATATCCGTACAGCAGCACAAAAACAAATACAAGGCAATTATGCCATAAAGTAAAATAAAAATAGACTATGCAATAGTCTATGTGCAAAATTAACATGATGGTTATGAATATGCTAAGTAGTAACCATATATATAGGGAGTCCACTGTCAAAATTAGCAAATGGCAAAATGAGAGCGGTAGGAGATAGAGAAGACATGGTATATAAATAATGTGGAGACATATATGCTGTATCCAGGTACATAGTATATTACTGTCATATACCATGATGTAGGAATGGAGTGGTATATCACAAAGGTGAAGTGCATCATACAGGTAGTGGGCCCATATATCTATATATAAGGATTAGCTAATAGAATAGGTATAAATAAAATATCATGGACAATAGAAAAACAGAGTTATTATCGCTTCTTGGCCTTTTGGCTAAGATTTGTTCTTATCAGTGGTTTAGTCTCTGGCCATTGATGTAGGATGGATGCTGCAAGGAGGGGGCAAGTGTACCAGGGCGTTTGGGGCTGGTTCTGAGGAATCAGCTCGACGGCTGTCCTGATATGACCTGTCTCCTCCGGGTCTCGCCATGAGGTAGAGGGGTGTAGAGCCGAGGTACTTCTGTGCCTTGGGGAGTGGTGACCCTGAGATGCCGAAACTCACTGGGTCTTAACTCACTGAGTGAACGCACTGCCCCATATGCTTCACCTTTGGCACTCACCCTTAGTATTCTGCCCTGGATCAGGGCAGTATATCTGCACTCGTCCACTTATTTATAATTTTTTTTTGTTTGTAACTGTGCCATGTTTGTGTCTTTATTTGTACACAGGATTGTCAGGATGCGGTAGCCCTTCTGGGTGTCCCTCCTGGCGGTCTAGGGGAGGTGTGTGTGGCCATTAGGTTCCTCACCTCATTGCAACCCCTGGGCATCTTGGCTTTGGTCAAGATGCCACCAGTATATGGTTCCTCGGCTGATACCTTGGCTAACGCCTAGGTTGAAGCCAGGAGCATTTTCGGCCCCTTAGTAGCTTTGGCGAAAAGGGGCATCAAACCTGGATCCTTGCAGGTGCCTTTTGTCCTGGAGGTGAAGGGTAGGTTTGTTGGGGGGCCTCTCTCCTGTCGGAGAAGGGCTTAGCTATAGACCGCATCCTTTGTGCATGTTTTTTTAGTGTGACACATTTGCACTTTTTCTTGTACTTTGGGTGATAGAGAGCACTTGCTTCGGCTCTTAAAAAAAAAAAACAGAGTTATGTGATCCCAAGGAGAACCAACCACAATGGAGGGAGTCTGGGGAGTCATAGGGGTTAATCATTAGATCCTTAGGAGAGCCAGCCATAATAGAAAGAGTCTGGGGAATAACTGGGAGTCTGGTGTAGTGACTTGGGATGAGGGGTGAACAGGGGTGTTGCCGGGTAGTGTTGCTGGGTATAGGATTAACCCTTAATTGTTGTGACGCCAGGGTGCGGGTTTCCTCAATGTATATATATATATATATATATATATCCTACTGCCACCCATCCCAGGAACGATAGGGAGGAGTAAAGGATTGGCCACAGCCAGAATTGTATTGAACTTGAAATAACTTTACTGCAGATCTTATGCAGGATGCAATCAACAAATGTGTTTACAAGAGGACTGGAATTTAGGCTCCTCACTGGTTGGCTGGGATCTTGTAGGGATAAGCTTTGAATCCTTGCTTTACGCTGTACCACTGAATTTAGGGGTATATTTTAGGTTCAGTAGTCACGTAGGATTTTAGGATGGAGTTGGATAAGCTCACAGTTCAGTATGCAGCTGAAATTGGTAGGCTTCAGGCCTAATTTGCTTGTAGAATTACACAGAGCTCCGCTCGCAGTCATATCCCGGAGGAAAGAGAGCGATCATTGGATACAGCGCCCTTATATCTGAAGGGACAGGTTCAAAGCTTACTGGTTCACCAAACCTGTCAGTCCTAGTACAAAGGATTGTGGATATAACACGTGACCTAATCACATGACCCGAAGGTCCTTAACCTCTAATACAACATAAATATCATTGATCACGGGACCTAAGGTCCTGTACATTACTTACACTACATTATAATATATTAAATATATACAATTTTAAGAACACTAGGAAGTGACTAGGGGTTATCCCACCAGGAGAGCCCTATCAGCATGAGGAACCTTGAATATGGGGACTTACAACCAAAGGTTTTTCTTTTGTACATGATATGATATTTATACCTATTCTATTAGCTAATCCTTATATATAGATATATGGGCCCACTACCTGTATGATGCACTTCACCTTTGTGATATACCACTCCATTCCTACATCATGGTATATGACAGTACTATACTATGTACCTGGATACAGCATATATGTCTCCACTTTATTTATATACCATGTCTTCTGTATCTCCTACTGCTCTCATTTTGCCATTTGCTAATTTTGACAGTGGACTCGCTATATATATATATGGTTACTACTTAGCATATTCATAACCATCATGTTAATTTTGCACATAGACTATTGCATAGTCTATTTTTATTTTACTTTATGGCATAATTGCCTTGTATTTGTTTTTGTGCTGCTGTATGGATATTATCTGACATATATAACCATATATACTGGATACAGAGGTGGCATAATGACTGTATAGGAGCTATAGTGGCTACATAGAAGGCATTATGTCCCCCTCTGTAGCCACTATACCCCCTGTATCAGGGGCGGATCCAGAGTCGAGTCTCGGGAGGGGCACTATTAGAGTATTTTGTGTTGGTGGACAGAAAATAAGATGTTGCTCACGGAACTTACAAAATTATTAAATGTATCATACAGTCCTAACCTTGTTTAAGACTCTTAGGCCGTGCTCACATCTCAGAATAATAATCAAATATACCAATTGCCACAGAATGGGAAAGTGCTAAAGAGGTTTTTACCATTTTAAAACTACAGCTCCCAGTATGACCAAAGCAGTGGTGAGGGGATGCTGGGAGTTGTTGTTTCACCCATCATTACTGCAGAACTTACAAGTGACTCCAGCTCTGATAGGACACAGTAAGGAGAACACAGAATGATATCAGTGACTACAGGTGACGTCTTCTCTATAGTCTTTCCTTATCTAATTCAGCTGGTACATACCACCGGGACTTGTTCCAGCTAAATGTTCTCCCTGCAGAACTTGACGCCCAGATGGCTCCTCACTATGTCCGCCCTGGGTGCCACTCTCAAGGGGGGTGCCAGGGGCGGACTGACCCGCCGCCGCCGCCGCCGCCGCTGCTGAGGTCCGGGACACTCGTCCCAGATCCCCAGCTGACAGCGCTACATTCTCCTGTATGCGCGATACACGCACATACAGGAGAAGGCGTCCCCTCTGTGTGAGCCGCATCTGCAGCTACACAGCGGAGACGTGACCTCCGCCCCCACGCAGCACGCAGTACAGGCGCCGGTGACGTCACTCATCGGCGCCTGTACTGTGGAGGGGAGAAGATGCGGGCCCTGCAGCTGAGGAGATCGCTGCGTGGGACGTCAGGTGAGCATCCTTTTTTTTTTCTTTGCATATACCTACAGGGAAGGGGGGGGGGGAGAGGGGGGGTGCTCTGCATTTACCTATAGGAAAGGGGGGGGAGAGGGGGGTGCTCTGCATTTACCTATAGGAGAGGGGGGGTGCTCTGCATTTACCTATAGGGAAGGGGGAGAGGGGGGGGTGCTCTGCATTTACCTATAGGGAAAGGGGGGAGAGGGAGGGGGGTGCTCTGCATTTACCTATAGGGAAGGGGGGAGGGGGGGTGCTCTGCATTTACGTAAAGGGAAGGGGGGAGAGGGGGGTGCTCTCCATTTACCTAGAGGGACGGGGGGGGGGTGCTCTGCATATACCTATAGGGAAGGGGGAGGGGGGGTGCTCTGCATTTACCTATAGGGAAGGGGGGGAGAGGGGGTTGCTCTTCATTTACCTAAAGGGAAGGGGGGAGAGAGGGGTGCTCTCCATTTGCCTATAGGTGAGAGGGGGGGTGCTGTGCATTTACCTATAGGGAAGGGGGGAGAGGGGGGGTGCTCTGCATATACCTAGGGCTGGGCGGTATGACCATATATGTGTATCACGGTATTTTTTTTAACTTACGGCGGTTCCACGGTATATAATGGTATTCCCCCCCCAAAATCATGTGACCCGCCAGCGCTATTCTGCTCCCCCCAATTAATGATCAGCCCAGCGGGGTACTACTCACATATGTCAAGCACTGCCCTCCTCCTCTTTGTTGGGGGCCTCCGGCGATGGAACTCACTGTACGCCAGTGGTCTCCAACCTGCGGACAACCAGTTCTTGCAAAACTACAACTCCCAGCATGGCTGTCCGGGCATGCTGGAAGTTGTAGTTTTGCAACAACTGGAGGTCCGCAGGTTTGAGACCACTGCTGTACGCTGTATACCTATGCCGGGGCTGCAAAAGATACAGAAAATAAACTTAACTCACCCACGTCGGCCGCACGCTGGGGATGGGAACGCCGGACAGCCGTCAGCCTATCACCGGCCAGAGCGATGCCCCGACCCTGCCAGTGATAGGCTGAGCCCACTGTCATGTAAGAAGCCGGCTTCTTACATGACAGTGGGCTCAGGCTATCACTGGCCAGGGCGGGGCATCGCTCTGGCCGGTGATAGGCTGACGGCTGTCCGGCGTTCCCGTCCCCAGCGTGTGGCCGACATGGATGAGTTAAGTTTATTTTCTGTATCTTTTGCAGCCCGGGCATAGGTATACAGCGTACAGCAGTGGTCTGAAACCTGCAGACCTCCAGCTGTTGCAAAACTACAACTCCCAGCATGCCCGGACAGCCGTTGGCTGTCTGGGCATGCTGGGAGTTGTAGTTTTGCAACATCTGGAGGTCCGCAGGTTGGAGACCACTGGCGTACAGAGAGTTCCATCGCCGGCTGTCCGGGAATGCTGGGAGTTGTAGTTTTGCAACATCTGGAGGTCTGCAGGTTGGAGACCACTGGCGTACAGTATAGAGTACCGACGCCCGGCGGCCCCCAACAAAGAGAAGGAGGGCAGTGCTTGACATATGTGAGTAGTACCCCGCTGGGCTGATCATTAATTGGGGGGAGCAGAACAGTGCTGGCGGGTAACATAGGATTAGTTCCCCGATGTGGGGACAGCGCTGTGCTAGGCTGATAATACATTCCCGAGGGGGAGGGGCCCAACCGGTATTGCGGTATGGGGGAAAATCCATATCGTGCAGACCAAAAAATTTGGTATTCGGTATGAACCGGTATACCGCCCAGCCCTAAATATACCTATGGGAAAGAGGGGGGGGGTGTAGCTCTGCATATACCTGATAGAATTGGGTAGAGGAGACTCCATTTTTGTGTTCAAAGACTCCATTTTGTATGAAGACTTAATTATTCTCGGTCTAAGTGACTGTATTCTATCTTTCTTGTTTTATTCTACATAACAAACTTTAAACTTTTGAACTAAGAGACGATGGGTACCTTATCTTCAAGAATGCAGACACTCTTCTCTTTTTCTACCCCAGATGCGTCCTTGAAACAATGGTTCATTATATTTGAGCTTAAGCAATATATATTTTGTATTTAACTTTCTTCTTACTATGTGAAAGATTTATGGTTTTCCTGTGTTTGTACAATGTAAAGCTTACTGAGCATGCCTTATTGAAAATGGGCTATATAAGAAAATACACTGCAAGAGGGCAGGCCAGTTCTGCCTTCAGCTTACAGAGACAACACTTGTGTTTGTGTCGTGATTTTGAATGGCAGGTAGTGTTGGAAGGAACGTTGGGTGACTGCAGCCCCATACAGGCTTTCCACACACAAATTGGGCATCCGCCGACAGAAGACGTCTCGGCCTTTGGGGTCGATCCTAACATTATTTGGCGCCCGAACAGGGACCCGCTGCCGAATCACAAGGAGCATCTCAGATATAGTGCGGGAACACTACGGCTCGGGCCTCCGGAGACCACAGACTACACAAAACCTGGCCAGGTAAGAAAAAGCTTTATTTTTCTTATATCTGTGCCCTCCTGAGATCTGTAGCTGTGGGTCCTGCACTTAGACTGGGTTTTAGAATAGCTAAACTCCTGTGATAGTGGGTCTATTTGAATAGACAATGAACCCATATACCTTCTGTCGGTTGGATAAGTACAGTGTTACTCCGCAGGGAGACATGGAATGAATGTATGAGCCAAGAGAGGATGGTATGTGATTTTATGAGGGTATTGCCGAACTGATCTGTGAAAGCGCCTAACGGGGTCACAGATTATGCTTAAATCCCATATTATCACATAAACCATTATCTGGTTGTTAGTATGAGCCTGGAATACATCATAAGTCCAGGACAGGATTCGTGTGATAAGCCCGTGTAGTCTGGGGAGGGAATAAGGTGTGGAAAAAAAAAAACAAAATAAACACACCTAGACGGACACTGACCCTATAAGAGTGATGTGGATGACGGTGAAAAGGCCAGGTGAGCCTTTTAGCATATTAGTCGCCTAGGAGGACGGCAACGAGGGAAAGACACCTTACGAGGGTTTCCCCAATAAGCTACCTAGGACCGGACGGCTAGTATGAGTTATCTAATGTCTAATACAGACTTGTCATGCATCACAGGTAAAGGCCAGGAGAGCCTTTTAATCAGGTAAAAAGGCCAAAAGAGCCTTTTTAACCTACTAGCCGCCTAAGGAGAAGGCAACGAGGGGGACATACTTTCCAAAGTTCCCCCCAATAAGCTACTTAGGAATGGTCGGCTAGAGATGGGTCAGCAAAAGTCCAAGAATGCAGACGGAGAACCCCAGATACACGCTCTTAAAACAATCCTTGAAGAATTACACGGCAAGGACAGGTTGTCAACCTAGCCCCTGTACACCTACTGAGGGATGAGGTTAGAAAGATGATAGGAGATAACCAGTATCAGACAGTACCTTTAAATAGGCACCTGTATAAATCATGGAGTCCTGCGGAATGTATGGCTCTTGTGCAAAATGCCCCTGACCCACTTACTAAGCCTTTGTTTTTTTTTAGGTACCTGACTCAGGTCATGGAATCTCATAATGCCACATGGCAGGATGGGGAAAACCTTTGCAGGTTAAAAATGCCACCCACCATGTTCTCTCAATTTATAACTGTCACTCATGCAGCTAGACCCAATGAACCCAGGGGAGAGGCCTCCAGACAGACATTTACTAACTCTCTTAAAACCTTTTGCACGCAAAGACAGAGAGAGAGGGGGACGGTAGCAGTGGGCACTCAAACCCCGACCCAGACTGTATCTGACTATTACCTTGGTCTAGAGCAAGATTACTTAGACGAAGGATTAGACATGGACAGTGACGTAATACAGAGACTGTTTGTATGTGCTTTTATGGACGGTTTAAGACCCCAGAGAAGGGAACAACTGAAAGCCCAGGGGATAGGACCTGCCCTACGGGGAGACCCTAAAAAGACTACAATAGCATATGTCTCTGAAAAATCCCAAGGGGGGGGTCAGAATAACAAAGGAGACAGACCCCGGAAACCCCCAATTTGTTATTATTGTGGCAAGTCAGGACACATAAAAAAAACCTGCAGAAAATGTATTGCTGACGAGGGGAGTGAAAAGCAGGACTAAAGGGACGTACGGAGTTAAGAATGAAATCAGAATGTGACAGTGATGGAATACTGAGTAATCAGCGTTTGGAGAGATAGCAGGTTATGGGAATGTTGACAAGTTGAGTTGACTAAAGCTAAGTGAAGGAAATAGAAGCTTTCTGTGAAATCTATGTGTATGTTTGTTATTGCCATACGAATTGTTTTGTCAAGTTGTGTTGTCCACTGTGTATGCAGGACATGGTGTGTCTGACATGCTACATTTTTACGTGAGTTTTGTGATGGTAGAGAACGTGAATTGAAACTCTTTTTTTTTTCTCTTATGTGAGGTATGATACCTTTATGGTCTAAATATGGCGTCTAGGGACTAGCCAGCGCCAAAAATTCCAAGAGAAGGAGCTTGTACGTCACATACTGTAGACAAAGAAATAAGTGTTTACCTTATGGAATAGTTTGTGAATACTTTTTAGTACATGTGGAAGTTGCCGGATTAGTGGAAATTCTGGAGTATGCAATGTTTTAGTTGAATGAAGTGGAAATAATCTCTCAGTGAGACTGTTTTAGAAGGCTACTGATAAGCTTTTTGCATATATATATATATATATATATATATATATATATATATATATATATCTTTGTGTCACTATTAGGTTTGTTTGGTTGTGATTTCTGATCTCCAAAGATAATATTCAATGTTTGTGTTTGAACACTAGGTCTTTGTGACTTTTTTGTTTACTAATCCTGATCCTGTGTCTTGATATCTGTTTAATATTTTATTTTTCCCTATCTAATTGTATGTCACAGATCATTCTTGGATTAGTCATTTAACCCTTGCCTCTTCTTGCTTATGCTGTTCTGTTTAACACCCTTGTATTGTAGTTCAGGAATAGGCTGGTGACTAGTTGTCATGCAATCTGTGATTTATTGCTATGTGAATTCCTTTTTGTGTTTGTATTTTTTGAGTCTTTACGGTCAGTCCGTGTAAAAGCTGACACAGCATTCTAACCTGTGTGTGAACAGCTCGATGCTGCAGAGGGGGGCAGCCCCCCTTCCTGTCTTTATCTCTAAAGACTTTCTGTGTGAGAACGGCATTCCTAGTATGTTTCCCTTTGTTTTTCTTGCGATTATTTAAATGTAGTTTATCTCTTATGATAAAAATATTAAGTCACCTTTTTATTTTGCGTAATTTTGCCATAGTGCTGAAACCTTGTTGTCTTATTGGGTTAAAATTCTGTTCTTGTGAAAGATTGAGATAATTTCAGAATTACATTTTGGTTTGTGAGAGGGAGTCAACCTGTTGATTCCATTCACTGACTTGTAGCGGTTTGGTAGTCTGGGCTTCTTTCCAATCCATTACACTCCTCTCTACACTAGATAACTGTGCCCTTGAATCCAGCTTCATTGCTCTCTGGTGGAGAATGACTGGATTCAGAGGGGGGAAGAGATGATGAGAGAGGGGCATAATTTATTACAAACTCTGTGTATAATAATGATGATGATGAATGCCTGTATAGAGGTAATGTTACAGGAGACAGCAGGGTTCTCACATGATGGGGTATGTATTCTGCATGACACCAAGTAGTCAAAAGAACAAACTCTCTACCTGCCCAGGGCAATAAGGTAATGAGTTGGCTGCACTAACTGGAACTTACAGACTTGGCTGGGGTAAAACCGCTAACAGACTTATCTGGAAGACTTTTCTCACCTCTTCAGGCAGACCAATAAAAGAGGCAGAGAGTTGGAGCACTCATGGAGGGGCTGCTAATGTCAGAGGAGGTGGGAATTGTCAGAATTAGGGTCCATACTAAGACTGGTACCTTAGAAGCCAAAAATAATGAGTTGGCTGACACCACTACAGAGGCAGTCGCCGCACTGCCAGTGATATCTGTCAGAGACGTGGAGGTGAGCGTGGAAAAAAAAACCTTCACAACAGGCAGATGTTGCTGTAAAAAGAATCTTGGAGGATGTTAATGGACAGAGGAGAAAAGACGGCATATGGGGGACTTCTGCAAAAGTCTGCCTGCCTAGAACTCTGTCCCCAATGATAGTCCAAGTAATACATGGTAAAACATATTTTGTCCAAAGGGGCCATGCTGCAAGTCATAGACAAATCCTGGATAGCCCCTGGTATCTCCACTACCGTAGTAGCTTTTCTTCAAGCCTGTATGACCTGTGCTTCATACAATCCAGGGAGGACTATACCAGCCCCCTGAAAGTATACCCAAAGCCACGCTGTCTGCTCTAGAGAGTCCAGGTAGATTACATAAGCTTGACCCCTTGTTCAGGTTATGTGTTTGTCTTGGTGTATGTTGATCTCTTTAGGCTGACCTGAGGCCTACCCCATGGGAGGATGTATTATAGTTATAACATTAGTATGAGAATCTGTCCTCATATGTGCAGTTCTTGTGAAAGTATCTGAAACTAACATGTGGGCAAGTGTTGTCTTTCCTTCCCAGATCCGGACAGCATTGAAGGAACTCACACGCTACAGCCTGGAGACTACGTGTATGTAAAGAAACATACCAGGAAGTCCCTCGAGCCCTGATTTGAAGGACTATATCAAGTCCTCTTAACTACAGCCAGCTGGATTCATGCGTCACACTGCAAAAGGACGGTATCTGACCATAACAACACTTTGGTTTCTGTCTAACTATCTAATATGTTACATTACAACCTTACATGATGAGCTAGAAAAGCATCCAGATTACAAATTCTTGAAACACCACTTAATGGTGGCACAAAATCTCACAGTGAAAGATTGCTGGATATGCCCACATGCTCCTACATCTGCCCAGAGTATGCCTTATTTGGCTATCCCTGTACCACCACATGAGATGTTCCAGGGGAATTGCTTCAACACATTAGCAAGCAACAAGTCACGGTACACAAAAAATTGGAACTAGTGGGGATTCCAATAGTGGGATGGATTGGGCAACCCTGGTGGCAGGGAAACCTGAGCAGTTTTGGACAAGGACCACAGCAGATACTGACCTTTAAGGGGGGCTCCTGGGTAGCACGTGAAGTCACACAAATACTAGACCTAAGACGAATACCCACACAGGGGATAAAGGTCAGTTTTAGCAGAACATCTGTAAGTACTGATACATTTAAGCGTAGTCAAATAGAGACAAAAACTGGCTGAATAATACACTTTTTCCTCAAGGTACCGAAGAAGAGTGTCATAACATGACAGGACACCAAAAATGTTGTGAATCTTCATATTACCAGCCCTATGACCCGACATGTAATAACCCAGATATAGGTTACTGTGGTACATTAGGACAGAAACCTGGATGGTGCTACATGACTAACGCCTCAAGACTGGTTGATATAGTTAACAAACTGATAAATCAACATTCCTCATATTGAGAACTCCCAAGAGACACATATTGGGTATGTGAAAGGGGGGCCTACAAGTGGTTACCAGTAGGGGTTAATGGTACATGCACCCTAGCCAGACTCACTCCCTTGACTTTTGTGATACCCAAGAAAGACGTTGACATGAGAGCAGTCCCAAGACACATGCTATGCCGAAGAGCAGCTGACAACAAGGAAAGAGAGAATGGAAGACCACATGTAGTTCAGATGGGAACAGCCAATAAACTCTTCAGCACTCTATTTGTATACGCCATGATGATGCAAATATGGGACAAATTAGTTGAGACAACTGACTACCTTGACGACCAAATCTATGACATTCTGGAAATCTCTAACACCTCTGTGTCTGTACAACTAACCAGCACACAATAGTTCTGGATTACCTTACAGCTGCTCAAGGGGGAATGTGCCAGATTATAGGCCCCACTTGCTGTCACTACAGACACCATAGGTACCATCCAGATGCACCACCAACTTGAGAATGTACTAAAACTAAGGGAACAGTACGCTAAAGACAATGAGAAAAATAAAGATAAGTGGTGGGGAGACACTTTCTCCATAATGAACCCAGTCACCTGGTTGAAAGGTATTGGAGGATGGGTAGGAGGTGCCATACATTTTATATTACTAGTCGCAGTTGTTATTCTTTTATCTTATTTAGTTATAAAGCTTTTGATGCATAAGTCGCTGTAAATATAGAATCGGTAAATACTGAGTATTGTTTACTTCAAATGAATGGGTTAACATAAACATTTTATGTTGTTTTCCCAGGATGTAGAAGGAATAATGACCAGCATTTGTTTCCAGGTTCTCATGTCTCCTCTCTTTTTCGTTTGTTTCTAGATTGACATCACACCTGAAACACTCTTGCTGGTGAGGATGCCGGTCCATTACTCAGGGGACGGAGCCAATTTAAGAAGACTTGGTTCCCTCAGACAACTCGCGGTCTGGGATAGCACCTGAGGAAAGACCTGCTATACACCTGACCTGGAGGACCCAGTTATTTCAGATGATGATGTCAAAGGGGGAAATGATAGAATTGGGTAGAGGAGACTCCATTTTTGTGTTCAAAGACTCCATTTTGTATGAAGACTTAATTATTCTCGGTCTAAGTGACTGTATTCTATCTTTCTTGTTTTATTCTACATAACAAACTTTAAACTTTTGAACTAAGAGACGATGGGTACCTTATCTTCAAGAATGCAGACACTCTTCTCTTTTTCTACCCCAGATGCGTCCTTGAAACAATGGTTCATTATATTTGAGCTTAAGCAATATATATTTTGTATTTAACTTTCTTCTTACTATGTGAAAGATTTATGGTTTTCCTGTGTTTGTACAATGTAAAGCTTACTGAGCACGCCTTATTGAAAATGGGCTATATAAGAAAATACACTGCAAGAGGGCAGGCCAGTTCTGCCTTCAGCTTACAGAGACAACATTTGTGTTTGTGTCGTGATTTTGAATGGCAGGTAGTGTTGGAAGGAACGTTGGGTGACTGCAGCCCCATACAGGCTTTCCACACACAAATTGGGCATCCGCCGACAGAAGACGTCTCGGCCTTTGGGGTCGATCCTAACATACCTATGGGAAAGAGGGGGGGTGTAGCTCTGCATATACCTATGGGAAAGAGGGGGGCGTGTAACTCTGCATATACCTATGGGAAAGAGGGGGTTACCTGGCTACCTACCTACCTGCCCTTTTACTGTGCAGGACACCAAGGAAAGCATTATTACAGTTTGTGGGCCTATAGATGGGAAGATTGTGTAGAGGAGGGCACTGAAAATATGCAGAGTCTGACATGTTTTTCCTGCAGATGTTAAGAGATCCACATGGAGGTCTTATCCGGACGGAGAAGAAAAGGAACGAGGACGCCGCTGATCAGAAAAGATGTAATTGTGAGTCCCAAAATGTAACTGTAATCACTTATATGGTATACACATCCTGTGTACAGCTGATATCTACCGCCATATGGTCCTGTATATAATCACTTATATTGTATACAGATCCTTTATAGTATACTGGTCTGTGTATAGTGGTTTTATTCAGTACAGTATGGCGGTATTATCCAGTTGTTGTGTGGTGGTATATATTTACTCTATGTATACCAGTATTATTGGTCATGGAAATTTACCTACGTTAAAGTGTTTCTTATATATATAAATTTTAGTTTATTGTGTGTGGGATTTGGGTGGAATAGGAGCGTGGCAGAAGATTGACGAGCTGCAGAGCCTAGCAGGGGCCCTTGCCTTTTTTTGGTCCGGGGGCCCCGAGTGTTGTCAGTCCGCTCCTGGGGGGAGGGGAGGAAGGGGGTGTAATTAAGGGGGGGTGCGTGTGTGTGTGTGTGTGTGGGGGGGGGGTGCCAAACAAAGGGTCCGCCCCGGGTGCCAAATGCTCTAGGTACACCCCTGGCTGGACTAAAGCCCATTGGTTGCAAAGCTTGTAGGTCCTGTACCCAGAGAACTCTGGGTACATCACATGACAGTAGATCACATGACCCAGGAAGGTCCTATACATTTGTACAACTTTATATACAATGAACAATATGCGTAATACATTTACAATGCATTTATAGAAGGTGAGCAAGGGGTGAGCCCTGCAGGAGAGCCCAATGGACTGGAGGGACTCTTCCTGAGGGGACTTAGGAAGGGTACAGGACCATGTCCTGTACCGGGACACCACATGGTCATGTGATCTGTTCTTCTCCCTTCTTGGCAGCGACACTGCAGGAATCAATTGTACTGGCAGAAGGTACAGTACTGGGAATCCCTGGGGAGGCCTCATGTTGGTATACCCCTTTAAATGACCAACCACAGTGTGATCGCAGATATTGGTCATTAATGGTGAGGCACCCGCCATCTTTGAAGCAAGACCAGCTCCTGGGTCGCTAAACATATATTTACACATATATACAGAAACACACATATACATACACACACGGGGAGATTTATCAAAAACCTGTGTGGAGGAAAAGTGGTGCAGTTGTCCATAGCAACCAATCAGATGGCTTCTTTCATTTTTCACAGGCCTCATTAAAAATGAAAGAAGCCAGCTAATTGGTTGCTTTAGGCAACTGCACCACATTCCTTCTATGCAGGTTTTGATAAATCTCCCACACATAAACACATACAGATACACAGATACACAGATACACACACGCATACATAAGTATACACATACATGTGCACTAATACTTTCACTAACCTGTAAGCTCTGTCTGCACACTCTGTAGATCCCATTACACAATGTGGATGGTACCAAGACCCAGATATCCTCTAGCTGCTGAGGTCATGCAGAGGAGCAGGGTAGGGGACTCACAGACAGTACGGCAGACACAGCTTTCAGTTCATGACCTGCAGTTTCAGTTCCTACTGACTGCCATGCTGGAGTCCTTCCACTCCCTCTGTGACCCTACACCTAGGGGAAGCTCTGACAGCTTGGAACCTCATATATTTAATTCAAAAGGAGTAACCACCTTTAAGGCATGATATTAAAACATAACTTTTAATAACTAAAAGTAAAAAAAAAAAAAGTACCAAAACACAAAAAGAAAAAGTGCTTTTCAAATGTAAATGTATGTACAAAAATGGCCTGGACTGGTGACTGATCACATACAGGATTAGATAGATGTAAAACAGGTATGGTTATTAACGTGGATATAGACTGATGGATTGATCAAACGGTTTTGTTGGGACAAATGATGAGCAGGAAAAGGTATTCGTGCCCACCCTGATGTCTATGTCCCCCCAAAAAGTCTTTCCCTGCCTTTCGAGGAACCCATCTCCTTAACAGGATGGCCTCGACCACAGTGCCGTTCCCTTCCTGTCAACTAAGTGCACAGGATAAAATAACAACCAGATGCAGGAGGGGAAAAGAAAAAATAGCAGTATAGTGTGAGACTATTGTATAATCTCAGATCGTCTCAAATCCAGGCCACAGTGTGAATGTGAACACACGTGAAAATAAAAATCACATAGAATGTCCACTAGATATTAGGACAATCCTAATTGAGATAAAGTTGTTCCCTACAACAACAGGGCTACAATCCCCATGTATTAAACCGACGCGTTTCCCCCACTCTTGGCACAGAGGGGTTCATCAGGGATAGGGAATCAGGTACATCAATTGGGCCACAATCACCCTGGTACCACAAAATCAGAGAAGGCTAAACCAGATATGACACAAAATAACTAAGCCACATGGTAATTGGTGTTCAGATACCAATAGCCCAACAAGGAGCTGCACAGGACATACAGAGTTCACTTTGTATACTACGGTGAGTATATGGATCACTTAATAGATAGTACTTAGCTCAATGCCCCCATTAAGTGATGAAGGAAGCTCAGGTTTTTTCAGCCCGATCAGCTGAAGGGCCCAATGCTACAGGCAGTGATGTCCAGACTGCGGAGTGGAAGCCCGGTTATGTCAGGGTTGATGCCAGAGGATGGATGCAGCGATGTAGGCACCCTATGTTTAGATAGATGTCTCTATTTATAGCCCTTACCTGCTGTCCGTCCAGAGCCAATTCATCTCCTTCCGGGATTATTGTACGCTGTCCGGTAGGTGAACCACAAACAGCGTTCCAACCATGCGCCTGCACAAGAATTACAGGCTTCCGGTTCAGCGGCCATCCAGTCCGTAAGTACAAGACTCACGGCACTAATGTCAATGCGCCTGCGCATACCTAGTGGAACGCAAACCGCGCTCCAGACAGTGCGGCTGCGCAGGATCCTAGACAGTATCGCAGTAGAGCATTCCGTGGAAAGGAACCACAATGATATACACGGCATAGTATTTACAACAGCAGATACTCGAACTGCGCCGTCTTTCATTACATATTTGGATCCAATACCAATGAGTATAGTAAAAATAAACATTAATATTAGAATAATGATGCATAATAAGCATCCCTTAAGGATGGAATAGGTTGGTATATTTTTAATGCAGTAGTGGCTATTGATATATGCAATTCATGTTGCATATATAATAGGTTGGTATATTTTTAATGCAGTAGTGGCTATTGATATATGCAATCGATGTTGCATATATAAATATAAAGACATATGCATTTGATATTACATTAATCAGTATGGGGAGGGACCTGACATAGTAGCTTTAGTTAGCTAATTGACCCAGTTTTCAAGGGCAATTAGTGTGTGTCGTAATTCTGTTATAACCTGCTCAACAAAAAGATACATAATGGCTTACAAACCAATAAAGTAGTAAATAAAGTGTTGATTATGGATCAATGAAAGAGGCAAACGACAAATTATCATTAAGTCCCTCCGGACTAATGGTTTTTAGCTTGAATATCCATTTGGCTTCTTTTTGGAGGAGTTGTCTATCCAAATTACCACCCCTTCCATCTTTCTTTAGTACTTCGATGACCTGAAATGATATATTGAAGGGGTGCTGTGGGTGGACACTCCGCATGTGCATAGCGAGTGGTTTATCTCTAGAGTGTTCAATATCCCCCACATGTTCTAATATTCTACGCCTTACCTCCCTGATAGTTTTACCCACATAAGATTTTGGGCAAGGGCACGTAGCCAAGTATACAACATGTGAGGTCTTGTAGTTGGCAAAGTCAAAATTTTCAAAAACTCTCGATTCAGCGTGTAACTACAAAATGTTTTAGAAGTGTTGATGTAATTGCACGCTTTACAGCTCCCACATTTGTATGTTCCCATGATTTTTCTATCCAGCCAGGTACCAATTTTGGTGGGCGGAACATAATAACTGTGCACCAAATGATCCTTCATATTTTTCCCCCTCCTGTATGTAATGAGGGGTTTGGGGCCTATAAACTTGGAGACGATAGGGTCTGTATGTAGGATTGGCCAAAAATTATCAATTAGCTGCCTAATCCCCTTGGCTGCCGTATCGTAGGTGGCAATGATTCTATTCTGGGGAGTGTCTCCCTTAGGTGAAGGAACTAACAATTGATTCCTATCATTGTCCCTTGAGTGCTGAAATGCCTTTCTCAGAGTGTGATCTGGATAGCCCCTGGACAAGAATCGGTCTCTCAGGTTCTTGGCTTCCTCTTTAAAAGTATCCTTTTGGAACAATTTTGTCTGATCCTAAGGTACTGTCCCTTCGGAATTCCAGCACGAAGTGACTGTGGATGGTGACTGTCCCACTTCAATAAAGTGTTGCCTGCCGTGGGTTTACGGTAGACCCTCGTCTCCAAGTTGCCATTATCTCCTCGGGATATAGATACGTCCAGAAAACATAGAGAGATTTTGTTGACCTCATATGTAAACCCCAGACCTAGTTGGTTTTGGTTTAGTCTAGCCACAAATTCCTCGAAGGACTCTCTAGTACCAGCCCATATGATGATGATATCATCTATATACCTGGCCCAGTACAGGATCGAATCCTGGTACTGGGCCAGGTCTTCGCTGAACACAACCACTTCCTCCCACCATCCTAAAACTAGGTTGGCGCCACGGGACTGCCCATGGCAGTCCCTTTAATTTGATGGTAATAGCGGTTGTTAAACAGGAAATAGTTGTGCGTTAAAACAAAGTTTATGAGCATTGTTATTAATTCATTGTGTGCCATATGATGTATACTCCTACTTCTGAGGAAGTGCTCTACGGCGTGGAGGCCCACCTGGTGGGGAACGGAACTATATAGTGCCTCTATGTCAATAGAGCACAGCCAATGTCCCTCCTCAAGGGACACATCCTGCAGTTTCAGCAACAGGTCCATTGTGTCCCTTAAATAGGATGGCACACTAACAACGAATGGACGGAGAACTTTGTCGAGGTACACCCCAAGGTTCTGGGATAGATTACCCATGCCGGACACTATGGGCCGGCATTTCAGGGGATCCAAACCCTTGTGTACCTTGGGGAGGCCATAAAAAGAAGAGACTCTTGGTGAGGATGGATATAGAAAGGCCATCTCCCTGTCATCAGTCAGCTCAGCCTGCTTGGCTGACCTGAGTATTTCCAAGAGCTCTCTTTGAAAAATCTGTGTAGGATCAGAAGGTAAAATACGGTATGTAGTTTCATCCAAAAGGATTTTCAAACACATAGAGACATAATCCTGGTGGTTCAGTACAACTAAATTACCTCCTTTGTCTGAGGGCTTCAGGACTATGGGGGACATGTATCATTATTTGTGTATGGTAGAAGCATTTTACCCCTTTTTCCAAATTCTAAATTATGAGCAGAAGCGCTAAATTTATCAATCAAGTGCAATGAGCTTCATAAATTGTGGGTAAATATAGTAATCTCCTAAATCCACTCTTTGGAAAATAGAATCAATGATTTAGAGCATCTTGCTACGTTAAGTCCAAGATGGCTTATATTTGCGCAAAAAAAACAGCTCTTGCGGCAAAATTTTTGGTGTAAAAAAAAGTACGCAGTTAATAAATCCATGTGTACTAGAGATGTAACTCCAAGGTACCCTGATTCAGCCACATCTGGAGGACATGCTCTACCAAAACGTGCGCAAAAAAATTGCGCAAAAAAAGGGCTTGCGCAAAATTTTGCACAAAAAAATACACACAAAACAGGGATAAAATCTTTGATACATGTCCCCCTATGTCTCTATTTGCCTCCAAAGGTTTTAAGAGCTTGACGCTCAGCAAATGTTAAGTTGTTATTCTAAGTGGTAAAGTTACTGAATTGAGTCTCAATTTCTCGACACACAGTGTCAACAAAGATATCGATACTATCTTTTTCACCTATAGGAGGGTATTTTACACTTTTAAGGTGACAATTGGTAAAAGGGCCCTTACCAATTGGTTGTTCACTTTCGGATAGGAAGGAGGATAAAAGATTCACATTATCCATATCACTAGGATCCACACCTAGATCTTTAGCAGCTCTCAAAAATAATTTTTTCCACTTAAGAGATCTGCCAAAGAGGTGTATGTCCTTTACCCAGTCAAAAATTCGAGGTCCATTAGATGGCACAAAGGACAAACCCTTCTTTAAAAGGGATATTTCAAAGTTTGAAATCTTGGAACCTCAGGAAGAAGACTGAAGAATGCTCGGCACACACTGTACTGTAAGTAATGCTGAGGTACATGCTTTTGAGTCACCCAAGTGCAAGTAAAAAGTGCAAGTGTTCACACAAAAAAAAACGTGCAAGAGGATGGGGTCCATCGCAAGTCCTTCTCCAAAAGAAGGCACCTGCAAGGTTCCAGGTACAATGTTCCCTTTCGCCGAAGCTACTCGGGGACCAAAAGGGCTCCCTGCAAACATCCCTGCCATAGCAGGGCATGGCAGGAAAGTGAGAACCTAATGGCCAAACACTACTCCTTAGAGCAGCAGGAGGGACACCCAGGAGGGCCAGCCTACCATGACCAATCCAAGTGAACACAAAAAGTAACATAAATAATAAATAAGTGAATGTGCACGGTGTGATACTGTCCGGACATCCAGCCGGATCTATAAAAATTCCTCTGCAGATCAACAGCCAGAAGGTCGAAACACTAGAGGTGAGTGTTCAGAAAAAAGTGTGGGCTATGTGCCTTCTTTCAACTCGGGTCGCTACTTCTAAGTGAATTCTGGCATCCTGGAGTCACCACTCCCAGAGAACTTTTGCACCTCGGCTCTTACTCTACCTGAACCGTAGAGCAAGATCCAGAGGGTACAGGTCGCTTAAGGTCTGCCACCAGGCCATACAGCTGACCCTGGTACACCTGCCCCACTCTGTGTGGTTCCCCATCCTGACTTAGTGATCTACTACACCACCAACTAACAAGAAAGGTACCACACTTGATCTTAGCTGAAAGGCCAAAAAGTTATTGTGGTGAAAAATGGTACCTAAGATGGTATAAGTAAAATTCCCGTGGCAAAAACAGCAAGCCCACTTTGTTCCTTGTTAACATGGTTAGGGTGGTTTCACATAAAGCATTGTAGTTATTTGTGCCAAAGTGTTAAGTGGATCTAGAAAAATTGAGTCCTTTGTTTATGTTTCCCATTACTTTTTTAACCCCTTAACTACCAAGGACGTGTATACACATCCTTGTGCCGTTAACGGGGTATGGCACGGGCTTCCGACTCAAGCTCGCTCCATACCGGCCGGCCCTCAGCTGATTATTGTAGCTGAGGGCGATCGTGCGCGGGGGGGATCTTACCTCTCCTTTCGCTCTGGTCCCAGCTCTGAGGTTGATAAAGCCTGGCAGGACGAGAATTTATCAATTGAGTGCAGAGCACACAGATCAATGTGGTTCTATGGAACCCCATTAATCTGAATGAGGAATCTAATGATTCCTAATAAAAGTCCCCTAAGGGGACTAATAAAGTGTAAAAAAAAAAAAAAGTTTAATAAAAGTTAAAAAAAAAAAAAACATTAACCTTCTTCCTTATTAAAAGTTTAAAACACCCCCCTTTTCCCAAATTTCATATAAAAAATATAAAAACATAATAAAAATAAACATATGTGGTATTGCCGTGTATGTAAATGTCCAAACTATAAAAAATATAATGTTAATTAAACTGCACGGTCAATGGCGTATACGTAAATAAAAATACCAAAGTACAAAATTGCGTATTTTTGGCAGCTTTGTATACACTAAAAAATGTATAAAAACCGATTGAAAGGTCCTATCAAAACAAAAATGGTACAGATGAAAACTTCAGAACATGGTGCAAAAAAAAAATTAGTCCTCATACTGCCCCGTATATGGAAAAATAAAAAAGTTATAGGGGTCAGAAGACGAAATTTTCATGCATAAAGTTATAATTTTTTAACAGAAGTAAAACAAAATCAAACCTATATAAGTAGGGTATCATTTTGATCGTATGGACCTAGAGAATAAAGATAAGGTGTCATTTTTTACCGAAAAGTGCACTACATAGAAACGAAATCCCCCAAAAGTTACAAAATACATTTTATTTTTAATTTATTTTTTCAATTTAGCCCCACAAATATTTTTTTTTCTGGTTTCACTGTAGATTTTGTGGTAAAAGTATTGACATCATTACAAAGTAAAATTGGTGGCACAAAAAAAGTGATATGGATTTTAAGAAGGTGAGAAGGAAAAAACGAAAGTGCAAAGATAAAAAAAAAAAAACCTGCTGTCATTAAGGGGTTAACCCATTCCTGTTGTGTTTTTTTTTTCTTCCAAAAATTGCTGCAGGTTTCTTGGTTTTTGTATAGAGAAACTTCAGGCACCTTTTTACTGACTATCACCCACAATTCAAATTTTCCTGCCTACGTTCTACTTCCGCCAACCCTGGTCATGATTCCTAGTATCCCTTCAAGATCCTCACAAGAATATTACAACAAAATGCAATGTGATGCAAAATACACATTTGCATGGAACCACTGACATAACACATTGTTTTGCTATTCTGACCTCATTCTTCAAAAAATGGAAATATAGCACCATCAAGTGGATAAGCACTGCAAATAAGCTTTCAATAAGTATGGGGAAAAAAAGTCATATCTCTCTTATATTTAAATCCACAGACCCATATGAGGGCTTGTTTTTTGCGTCACCAATTGTATTTTGTAATAACATCACTTATTTTACCATAAAATGTATGGCGCAACCAAACAAATATTATTTTTGTGGGAAAGAAAACCGCAATTTAGCAAATTTTGGAATGTTTTGTTTTCATGCTGTACACTTTCCGGTAAAAATTACATGTTTTCTTTATTCTGTGGGTCAATACAATTAAAATGATACCCATTTTATATGCTTTTCTATAATTGTACCACTTAAAAAAAATCTCAAACCATTTTAACAAAATTAGTATGTTTGAAATTGCCCTATTTTGACCACCTATAACTTTCTCATTTTTCCGTATATGGGGCGGTATGAGGGCTCATTTTTTTGCGCCATGATCTGGGGTTTTTATCAGTACCACTTTTGCTAAGGTTTTACTTGACCATGCGGCTTAATTAATGATAGATTTTTCTTATTTGCACATTTCTGAATGCGGCAATACCACATATGTTTATTTTTATTTACACAGTTTTTTTTTATGGGAAAAGGGGGGTGATTCAAACTTTTATCAGGGAAGGGGTTAAATGATCTTTATTCACTTTTTTTTCCACTTTTTTTTGTTATAGCTATAACACTGCACACACTGATCTTTTACATTGATCAATGGTTTCTCATAGGAAACCATTGATCAATGATTCTGCTGCTTGACTGCTAATTCCTGGATCTCAGGCACTGAGTAGAGATGTCGCGAATTGTTCGCCGGCGAACAGTTCCCAGAAAATATAGCATGTTCGCGTTCGCATCGCCGGGCAAACATATGTGAAGTTCGATCCGCCCCCTGTACTTTAACATTGCAGTAAACTTTGACCCTGTGAGTCAGAGTCAGCAGACACATTACAGCCAATCAGCAGCAGTCCCTCCCTTCCAGACCCTCCTACCTCTTGCACGGACGCCACTTTACCCTCATTCAGCATGGTGCAGGCTCAGGAAGTGGAGGGTCAGAGAAGCTGCTCCTGCTGTATAGGGAAAGCGATAGCTAGGTTGCTGCTAGGTGGTGTAAGGACATCTGCTTTAAGGACAGCACCCAAAAAAGCCCTTTTTAGGCTGAAAGATATCAGTCCGTGTGTCTTGCAACAGCTGGAGGCACCCTGGTTGGGAGGGAACCGCTGGTTAAAAGGGGTACTACAGAATCAAACTTAAGTTCCTTCAAGCAACTAACTACTACAGTATTCAAAGGGCTGAAAGATATCAGTCTGTGTGTCTTGCAACAGCTGGAGGCACCCTTGTTGGGAGGGAACCGCTGGTTAAAAGGGGTACTAAAGTATAAAACTTAACTTCCTTCAAGCAACTAACTACTACAGTATTCAAAGGGCTGAACGATATCAGTCCGTGTGTTTTGCAACAGCTGGAGGCACCCTGGTTGGGGACCACTGCTTAAAAGGGGAACTCCGCTGGCAAGCTTTTTTTCTTTAAAGCAACTAACTACTACAGTATTCAAAGGGCTGAAATATATCAGTCCGCGTGTTTTGCAACAGCTGGAGGCACCCTGGTTGGGGACCATTGCTTAAAACGGGAACTCCGCTGGCAAGCTTTTTTGCTCATTGTCACACTAGTGCAAATCACATTTGGTGTGACAATTGTGCAAATTAAAAAACAAAATACCTTTTTGGCTGTTAAATAAAACCAGTCATCACTGTAAGTTCACGTCACAGTTGCCAGTTTTTTTGCCTGCAGGACAAATTGTGTCACCCTAGTGCAAATCACATTTGGAGTGGCACTTGTGCAAATTTAACCAAAAAAATGACAGGCAGAGGAAGGCTACCCCGCATGGGCCGTCGTGGTGCTGGGATTCCCTTTGGCCTTAGAAGGGCCAGTGTTCAGTTGCCACGTACCCTGAGCCCCCAAAGTTCTGAGGACTTAGTTGACTGGCTATCACAAGACGCCCAATCTACTACAGCTTCCGCTCGGAACCTTGACGCACCATCCTTCTCCTCCTCTAGCTTAGCTTCAGGCACCTCTCATGCTACCACTTGCCCGCCGGCCGCCACCACCAACACTAGCACCACAGCAGCTTTACTTGATCCGTCAGCGGAGTTATTTACACATCAGTATAAAGACATGAGTGATGCGCCACCATTATTGCCAGAGGATGTAGTTAACAGGGATATGTCTCAGTCAGGCAGCATTACACACATGGACGTACGGTGGGATGATGATAATGTACCCACTGCTGCTTCCTTTCTTGAGGTGTCAGATAGCGGTGAAGGTGTTGATAATGATGATGTGTCCGTGGATGCCACGTGGGTGCCCGCTAGAAGAGAAGAAGAGGGGGAAAGTTCAGATGGGGAGACAGAGAGGAGGAGGAGACGAGTTGGAAGCAGGGGGAGGTCATCGCATGGAGCTAGTGGCACAGTCAGATAGCATGCATCGGCACCCGGGGTCAGCCAGACGGGACGCCAATCAACACATGCTGTTGCCACCACCAGAATGCCGCCATCGCAGAGCTCAGCAGTGTGGCATTTTTTTGTGTGTGTCTGCTTCTGACAACAGCAAGGCCATTTGCAACCTGTGCCAGAAGAAACTGAGTTGTGGGAAGTCCAACACCCACCTAGGCACAACTGCTTTGCAAAGGCACATGATGTCACATCACAAACGCCCATGGGATCAACACGTCAGTACAAGCAGCACACAAAGTCAAAGCCGCCATCCTCCTCCTGGTCCAGCATCTTCAGCCAGGTCAACCACTGCTGCCCTCCTTGCCCCCTCTCAACCATCCGCCTCTCCGTCTCTCGCCTTGAGCAGTTCCTGCTCATCTGCCCACAGTCAGGTGTCTGTCAAGGAGATGTTTGAGCGCAAGAAGACAATGTCTCAAAGTCACCCCCTAGCCTGGCGTCTGACAGCTGGCTTGTCGGAACTGCTAGCCCGCCAGCTTTTACCAAACAAGCTGGTGGAGTCTGAGCCCTTTAAAAAATGTGTAGCCATTGGGATACCGCAGTGGAAGGTACCCGGCCGAAATTTTTTGGCACAAAAGGCAATCCCCAACCTTTACTCCATTTTGCAAAAGGAAATTATGGCATGTCTGACACACAGTGTAGGGGCAAGGGTCCATCTGACCACTGATACCTGGTCTGCAAAGCATGGTCAGGGCAGGTTTATCACCTACACTGCACATTGGGTAAACCTGGTGACGGCTGCCAAGCATGAAATGCGTGGCTCTGCAGAGGAGTTGGTGACACCGCCACGACTTGCAGGCAGGCCTGCTGCCACCTCCTCTACTCCTCCTACTCCATCCTCTTCCATAACATCCTCAGCGGAGTCCTCTTCCACTGCTGCGTCTTGCTCCACATCACCCGCAACCTCCCCCCCCCCCCCCCCCAGCTCCCAAGGTGCTATTTCACATCCCGGATACGGCAGTGTCACGCTATCTTGGGGTTGACTTGCCTCAAAGCGGAGAGTCACACCGCACCAACGCTCCTGTCGGCCCTGAACGCACAGGTGGACCAGTGGCTGACTTCGCACCAACTGGAGATCGGCAAGGTGGTTTGTGACAATGGAACAAATTTGTTGGCGGCATTGAGGTTGGGCAAGTTGACACATGTGCCGTGCATGGCAAATGTGTGTAATCTGATTGTACAAAGCTTTGTGCTCAAGTACCCAGACTTACAGGATGTCCTAAAGCAGTCCAGGAAGGTGTGTGGCCATTTCAGGCATTCCTACACGGCCATGGCGCACTTGTCAGATATCCAGCGGCGAAACAACATGCCAGTGAGGCGCTTGATTTGCGACAGCCCGACACGTTGGAATTCAACACTCCTAATGTTCGACCGCCTGCTCCAACAAGAAAAAGCCGCCAACGAATATTTGTATGACCGGGGTGCTAGGACATCATCTGCGGAGCTGGGAATTTTTTTGCCACATTACTGGAGGCTCATGTGCAATGCCTGTAGGCTCATGCGTCCTTTTGAGGAGGTGACAAACCTGGTCAGTCGCACCGAAGGCACCATCAGTGACATCATACCGTTAGTTTTCTTCCTGGAGCGTGCCCTGCGAAGAGTGCTGGATCAGGCAGTAGATGAGCGTGAAGAGGAAGAATTGTGGACACCATCACCACCAGAAACAGCCTTATCAGCATCGCTTGCTGGACCTGCGGCAACGCTGGAAGAGGATTGTGAGGAAGAGGAGTCAGAGGAGGAATGCGGCTTTGAAGAGGAGGAGGAAGACCAACCACAGCAGGTATCCCACGGTGCTCCTTGTCACCTATCTGGTTCCCGTGGTGTTGTACGTGGCTGGGGGGAAGAAGATTATACCTTCCCTGACATCACTGAGGATGAGGAACGGGACATGAGTAGCTCGGCATCCGTCCTTGTGCAAATGGGGTCTTTCATGCTGTCGTGCCTGTTGAGGGACCCTCGTATAAAAAGGATGAAGGAGAACGACCTGTACTGTGTCCACACTACTAGACCCCCGGTATAAACATAAAGTGCCTGACATGTTACCGCATTACAGCAAGGCGGAAAGGATTCAGCAGGTCCAAAATAAATTAAGAAGTATGCTGTACACAGCGTATAATGGTCATGTCTCAGCACAACAGGGATCTAACAGGGGAAGAGGTGAAAGTAATCCACCTCCTCCTCCCACGAACATGCCGGCAAGGACAGGATGCTGTACAGACATGCTGTTGATGGAGGACATGCAGAGCTTTTTAAGTTCTATGCATCGCCCCAGCCCTTCGGGGTCCACCCTCAGAGAACGACTTGACCGACAGGTAGCAGACTACCTAGCCTTAACTGCAGATATCGACACTCTGAGGAGTGATGAACCCCTTGACTACTGGGTGTGCTGGCTTGACCTGTGGCCTGAGCTATACCATTTTGCGCTCGAACTTCTGGCCTGTCCTGCTTCAAGTGTCCTGTCAGAAAGGACCTTCAGTGCAGCAGGAGGTATTGTCTCTCAGAAGAGGAGTCGCCTTGGTCAAAAAAGTCTGGATTACCTCACCTTTCTTAAGATGAATAAGGGATGGATCCCAAAGGGACTGACACTGGGTGATACTTTTGACTGAACAAGGCCTGATCAGATGAGCTGCCTTGGGCTCAAAATGGTCAACACACTGCTGTATTTGAACTCTGAATGCCGGATGACTTGCGTGACTTATCCGCCACCAACTAGGGTTCAAGCCACAATGTTTTAGGGCATTTTCTGCCTAGCGAAACAAACTGAAATTTTTCTGGCCACTGCTACAGCAGCGGCTGCGACAATACCAAATTTTCTAACCAGGTGTACATGCCTAATTTTTCTGGCCTCTGCTGCTGCACTTGTTATGGTGCTGCAATTTTTCTGGCCGCTGCTACAGATGCAGCTGCGACAATACCCAATTTTTCATCCATGTGTACATGCATAATTTTTCTGGCCTCTGCTGCTGCACTTTTTCTGGTGCTGCAATTTTTCTGGCTGCTGCTACAGAAGCAGCTGCGACAATGCCAAATTTTTCATCCATGTGTACATGCTTAATTTTTCTGACCTCTGCTGCTGCACTTTTTATGGTGCTACAATTTTTCTGGCCGCTGCTACAGAAGCGGCTGCAACAATACCAAATTTTTCAGGCATGTGTACATGCCTAATTTTTCTGGTATTCTCTGCTAACATCTCTGTCCATTTTAGCAACCGTGGATATTAGATGTATGCTAAGGGTAGCATGGTGGCTCAGAGGTTAGCACTGCTGCCTTGCAGCATTCAAATCCCACTATGTGCTGCCTAACGTGGGGGAATCTATGTGATGCCTAAAGGGGGGATCTAACTATGTGCTGCCTAATATGGGGAATTCTGACTATGTGATGCCTAATGGTTTTTGGGGGCCATGTCACATTTAGGAAGCCCGTATGGTGCCAGAACAGAAACAAAAAAAAAAAAAAACTGCAACAACATGGCATGCTATTTTGGAAACTACACCCCTCAAGGAACGTAACAAGGTGTACAGTGAGCCTTAACATCCCACAGGTGTTTGACAACTTTTCATTAACCCCTTAAGGACTCAGGGTTTTTCCGTTTTTCCACTTTTGTTTTTTCCTCCTTACCTTTTAAAAATCATAACCCTTTCAATTTTCCACCTAAAAATCCATATTATGGCTTATTTTTTGCGTCGCCAATTCTACTTTGCAGTGACATTAGTCATTTTACCCAAAAATGCACGGCGAAACGGAAAAAAAAATCATTGTGCGACAAAATCGAAAAAAAAACGCCATTTTGTAAATTTTGGGGGCTTCCGTTTCTACGCAGTGCATATTTCGGTAAAAATTACACCTTATCATTATTCTCTAGGTCCATACGGTTAAAATGATACCCTACTTATATAGGTTTGATTTTGTCGCACTTCTGGAAAAAATCATAACTACATACAGGAAAATTTATACGTTTAAAAATGTCATCTTCTGACCCCTATAACTTTTTAATTTTTCCACGTACGGGGCGGTATTCATTTTTTAATGTTATAAAAAGTGACCAAAATACGCTTTTTTGGACTTTGGAATTTTTTTGCGCATACGCCATTGACCGTACGGCTTAATTAATGATATATTTTTATAGTTCGGACATTTACGCACGCGGCGATACCACATATGTTTATTTATTTATTTTTTTACACTGTTTTATTTTTTTTATGGGAAAAGGGGGGTGATTCAAACTTTTATTAGGGAAGGGGTTAAATGACCTTTATTAACACTTTTTTTAAACTTTTTTTTTGCAGTGTTATAGGTCCCATAGGGACCTATAACACTGCACACACTGATCGCTCATCCTGATCACAGGCGTGTATTAACACGCCTGTGATCAGCATTATCGGCGCTTGACTGCTCCTGCCTGGATCTCAGGCACGGAGCAGTCATTCGTCGATCGGACACCGAGGAGGCAGGTAAGAGCCCTCCCGGTGTCCGATCAGCTGTTCGGGACGCCGCGATTTCACTGCGGCGGTCCCGAACAGCCCGACTGAGCAGCCGGGATACTTTCAGTTTCACTTTAGAAGCGGCGGTCAGCTGACCGCCGCTTCTAAAGGGTTAATACCGCACATCGCCGCGATCGGCGATGTGTGGTATTAGCCGCGGGTCCCGGCCGTTGATTAGCGCCAGGACCAACGCGATATGATGCGGGATCGCGGCGCGATCCCGCTTCATATCGCGGGAGCCGGCGCAGGACGTAAATATACGTCCTGCGTCGTTAAGGGGTTAAAGTCAGATGTGTAAATGAATTTTTTTTTCACAAAAATGCTGGTTTTCCCCCAAATTTTACATTTTTGCAAGGGGTAATAGGGAAAAGTGCCCCAAAAGTTTTTTAACCCCATTTCTTCTGAGTATGGAAATACCCAATGTGTGTACATCAAGTGCACTGCGGGTACACTACAATGCTCAGAAGAGAAGGAGTCACATTTGGCTTTTGGAAAGCAAATTTTGCTGAAATGTTTTTTGGGGGGCATGTCGCATTTAGGAAGCTCCTATGGTGTCAGAACAGCAAAAAAGCCCCTAATGCACACTATTTGGGAAACAATACCCCTCAAGGAATGTAACAAGGGGTACAGTGAGCCTTTACACCCCACAGGTGTTTGACAAATTTCCGCAAAAGTTGGAAGTGAAAATGAAAACTTTGATTTTTTTTCATTAAAATGCTGGTGTTACCCCACATTTTTCATTTTCACAAGGGGTAATAGGTAAAAAAGCATCCCAAAATGTTTTACCCATTTCTTCTGAGTATGCAAATATCACATATGTGGATGTAAAGTGCTCTGCGGGCGAACTACAATGCTCAGAAGAGAAGGAGCGCCATTGAGATTTTGGTGAGAGAATTTGTTTGGAATGGAAGTCGGGGGCCATGTGCGTTTACAATTTAATAAGGGGTGCAGTGAGCATTTACACCCCACTGGTGTTTTTTTTTTTAAACTGTTTTTATTGCAATGTAAGTGCTCAGCACAATAAATACAGAAGGAGAATATCAAAAGCTGGCGGTGAGAAATACAGGTATCATCCGACGCCATGCCGGAAAAAGGAGGATCAATCATCAGCATGACACTAGCAGATACATCAGCAATGAATCAACTAAAACACAGAAAACATTGAAACCAACCACCATACGGTGGGAACGCATGAACTATGGAAAGGGAAACAAAGACAAACACAAAGACGATACACTACAAACACAAAACACCACACAAATCCGTCCAGGTCAGGGGGAAGGGGGAAAAGGAAGAGGGAGATGGGAGAGAAAAGAGAAAAAAGAAGGGAGGGGAACAAGAGAAAATAAGGGGGAAAGGAAAAGAAAGAAGGGAAAGGAGAGAGGGAAACCAAGATGGGGGGGGAGTATCAGCCTAGGTCAGACGAGAAAAGAGAAATCAAGTAGCCGGGGGAGAAGACTGTGATAGAAGGAGGTCTCTTGCTGCCAAGAACCTGGAGACCGTGTATTGGGCATGGGGGGAGGCACACCAGGTCGCCCATATTTTATAGAATTTGGCAGGGTTCTTACGATGTTTATAAACCAGATACTCTTAGTTCACTGAGGTGTTCACGAGGGTTTTCCAATCAGCAACTGTGGGATTCCTAGAGTCCATCCAACGCAATGCTATGGCCTTGCGTGCAAGGAAAAGAACTTCCCTGAGGAAGATGATCTCAGCTGGCGACCACAGTTCCTCATCAAAAAGACCCAGAAGGCAGTGCCTCGGGAGCAGCGGCACTGGTCGTCGAGTTAAGGTATTAAGAAACTGTATCACCTCGGACCAGAATGATGCTATATAATGGCAGGACCACATCATGTGCAAAAAGTCAGAGTCAGGGTGCCCACAACGGTGGCAAGATGAGTCAGGATGCCTACCCGTTTTAGCCAAGCGTATCGGGGTGAGGTACAACTGGTGGAACATGTACAGCTGAATCAGTCGGTTGTTAATAGAAGGTGAGACATACAGATGTGAGGAGAGGGCATCATCCCACTCCTCATCGGTCATGTCAGCTACACAGCTCCTCCAGCGCGCCTCAACCGACAGCGGCTCCCCCCCCAACTTAGCATTCAAAAGGGCAGTATATAGAGCCGATATAAGGCCCCGAGGCCCCTGAGTGGTGAATACCCCAATAACCGGGAAGTGGGAGAATGGAGCACTAGACCTAGGGAATTGTACTTGAAAGGCGTGTCTGAGCTGGAGGTATCGGTAAAATGATCGCCTGGGGACAGACTTAACGTCAATAAAGTACTGGAAGTCCCTAAAGGCACTACCGTCATAGACATCACTAATGGAGATCACACCATAGGACCTCCAAAAGTGCGGGTCCAGTTGGTCAGAGAAGTGTGGCAACGTAGGATCATGCCACAGTTGTCGATCCAACAGGTTGTCCGTAAAAACAAATAGACGTTTAGCATAGGTCCAGAGTTTCAGGGCCAGTCTATGCAAAGGAAGCCAAGGGCCCCCCAAGCCAATCCTACCCTCCAAGACGGGCCACAAGTGAGAGAGGTGTAGACTATGGGCAAGGGGATGCTCACTATTGGAGAGGGGCTGCAAAGAGACCCAGTGTCTAAGATACCTGAGCTGGCCAGCCATGTAATATAACTGTAGGTCGAGTAGTGACATACCTCCCTGAGTTCTAGGTCTTTGCAATGTGGTCAGTTTTAGCTTGGATCTATTACAGCCCCATATAAACGGAGGAAAGAGAGAATGCAGCTGCTTAAAAAAGGAGACTGGTACTATGGCTGAAGCATGCTCTAACAGATAAAAACACTTGGGGAGGACCACCATTTTAATGAGATTAATTCGGCCCGCCACAGAAAGGGGTAGGGCAGCCCAGGTCCGGAATTTGGTACGGACATAGGATAGAAGAGGTAGAATGTACGTCTGGTGATCCTCCCCAAACCGCCTGTTGATATTGATGCCTAAATATTTGAACTGATCTACGACCCGCAGGCCATGTAAACAATTCCCTACCTGAGAATCTCTGATGGGCATATACACCGACTTGCTCCAATTGATCCTAAGACCCGAATAAACCCCAAAGTTGTCAATGAGGCCGATCCCCAAAGCCAGAGTGCACGCAGGATCAACCATGAATAAGATCATGTCGTCAGCATACAGGCTTACCCTATCCTCCCTCAAGCCAATGCATATACCAGCGTATCCCGGATGCTGACGGATCCGGAGGGCCAAAGGTTCAATAGCAATAGCAAATAATAGGGGAGAGATAGGGCCCCTGCCCAGGGAAAAATAAGGAGAAAGAGCACCGTTGATGGACATACGTGCCCTCGGGGATCTATATAAAAGAGAAATCCATTTTATAAAGTTAGGTCCGAAGCCAAATCTCCAGAGAGTTTCCAGCAGGAAGGACCACTCAACAGAATTGAATGCTTTAGCCGTGTCTAAAGAGGCCAGCGCCCAATCCCTCCCCCCTGCAGCACCTATTTGGGTGAGTTTCTGGACCCTCCTGATGTTATCAGATGTGGACCTCCCAGGCATAAAGCCTGATTGATCTGCATGAATGATTTCCAAAATAACTTGATTCAGCCAAATGGTGAGTATTTTGGCGAGCAACTTATAATCTAAATTGAGGAGGGAAATGGGTCTGTATGAAGAACATTCTAAGGGGTCCTTATCCGGCTTCAAAATAACCACTATAGTAGCATCATAAAAGGACTCGGGAAACACGTCAGAGGCAAACGCGTAGTTATACATGGCCAGCAATACCGGAGCCAGCTGCTCCTTGTATTGCTGGTAAACCTCCACTGGAATGCCATCAGGGCCCGGCGACTTACCTCTCGCCAGGGCACCCAAGGCATCTTCCAATTCTTCTATAGTCAACTCCGACTCCAGAGAGGAAGCACTGACAGCGGACAGTCGAGGGAATGTGATGTCGTCCAGGTAGTCAGACAGTTCCCGTGAGGAGTAGGTGGCCTGAGAGGTGTATAAATCAGAGTAGAAGGAGACAAATCAGAGATCTGGGAAGTAGTGGTCAACACAGTCCCATCCACCGACCGGACCTGTAGAACTGTCAGAGACTGGGCATTCTGGTGAATAAGAAGGGCCAGTAATCTACTGGACTGATTTCCCATCTCAAAGGCCTTCTGTTGGGTAAAAAAAAGCTTACGAGCCGCTTTCTCCTGCAGACAATGTAAGTACTGTCGCCCCGCCTGCAGCCATACAGTTTTATTGTCATCGGTCGGGTCAGTGATGTAAGTCCTCTCCAGGTCAGCACAACGATCCCCCAGCTCAGACTCCTCCCTCATCGCCTCCCGCTTAATATAAGATATGGCCGACTGTAAACACCCCCGTAGGAATGCTTTAGTGGTTTCCCACACTAAGATGCGGTCGTCAACCCCATTATGATCTACAAAGAACATGGAGAGTTGTACAGGTATACCATCATGAGGGCCAAATAAGTACAACCAATAAGGATTTAATTTCCAGCTTCGGATATTAGAGGGGCCAGGGGTCTGCAGGGTCAGCAGGAGAGGGGAATGATCGGAGACCCCCCTAGTGACATATGCTACAGCCTGGACCATAGGGAGTACAAGCGGGTTACCCAACACCATATCAATGCGCGAAAGGGAGTTGCCACTAGCAGCCTGACAGGAAAATACACGGGCATGGGGATGTAAATGCCGAAAGGTGTCCCTTCAACCTAATTCCTGAACCAGGGCACTCAGCGGAGTCGGGGAAGAGGAAGGAACAATGCCAACCCCTCTCCTATCCAAAGCCGGGTCCAACACATTATTGAAGTCACCCATGCAGAGAACTCTAGCCCCAGGAAAAGAGGCAGCGAAAACTGCAGCTTGGTGTAGAACCTCCAGGGCACCAGGAGGAGGGACATAAATACCCAAGAGGACATAGGGGGAATTATCAATAAGTGAGAAAATGAACACATACCTGCCCTCAGAGTCGACCCGAGTGTGCCTCGCCTCCCACCTCAGGGATTTGTGTATCATAAAAGAGACTCCCCTGGAATGTGAGGTGTGGCAAGAGTGTAGCGTCCATTGCACCCAGGGCATAGACAACCACCGAGTGTTAGGGGCAATCAAGTGCGTCTCCTGCAAACAAACCACAGTTGGTTGGTACTTACGTATAGTGGCATACACCAGAGATTGCTTACAAGGACAGCCAAGACCCCTCACATTCCACGAAAGGTACCTAACATTCGCCATGTGGAGAGAGTGAAGCTGAAATGAAAGGAATGGTGAGAGAAGAGAAACAGGGGTAAAACGAGTACCCGATGTGTAAGTAGAAGAGGGGGCAGGTAGGGGGATGACAGAAGGGGGCAGAAGAGCAGGGAAACCACAGAGAAGGAGTGAAGGAAAGAGGGAAGAAGGGCAGGCAACCCGACCGGGACGTACACAAAACGAAACAGACACAAAACACTAGACAAAGACAAAACAAGAGGGTCATAAACAGATGCAACATGCATAAGGCCATTAGCCTAAGGCCCAGAAGAGATGTATAATACAGGGGGAACCGTGTTAATCAAGGTCGCAGGGAAAAGAGACCCCATGATCTGCCACCAGGGACAAACAGCAGTGCCATCAAATAACTAGGGTACATAAACAAAAGGAAATACGGGTGGGCTACAACCCGGGCAATACACCGTACAGTGAGTATGAGCAGTGCAAAACAACATGCAGTCCTGAGGTATCAACCGGACTTCAAGTCCCATCAGCAGAGCAGTAACAGGCCGTCAGAACTGCTACAGTCACAGGTATATGGCAACGTTCACCAGTGGAGTACCAGGTCCCCTATGGGGAAGTCCAGTGTAGGGGAAAGGGATAAACGGTACAGGGAGGATGCAGGATCCGTTGGTCACAGAGCAGCGTCAGGAAGGGGTCTGCATGGGTCCGGCATGAGATGGAACATACAGTTACTGAGGGGCAGTCCATGGGGGGGGGGTAGGACAGCGAGGTCGGGTGGGGTATCCAGGTGGGGTATGCAGGTACGGAGGGCGAAAGTCCACGGGTGAAGGTGGCAGTTGGGTGCATCCCAGAATGTGTATGCACATGGGGGAGTAGGCCATGAGGGGACCGGGAGATGGGTACAGGGGGCATACCAGGGGTCCCAGAAGCAAAGTCACTGTAGACAGCAGTACTCACAGTTCACTGGCAGTTCAGGAGTACCAGGCAGAGCAATAGGCGGCAGGGCCCAGCCGGGCCCAGATGGCGCGCAAGACCTCAGCGCCTCACATTGCGCCTCCTTGAGGCCCACTCGTCAGCCTCCTGTGGGGTAATGAAGAAGATGGCCCTCTCACCGTCCACGACCCTCAGTCGGGCTGGGTACACCATAGAATAAGGGATCGCCATGTCTCTCAGCTTCCGCTTCACCGCTTGGAAGGTGGCACGCTTCTTCTGCAGGTCCTGGGAGAAGTCAGGGAATATCGACACTGGAGATCCATTGAAGGTAAGCTCTGGCAGACGACGGAGCAGTCGTAAGGCGATGTCCCGGTCATTACAGTTCAGCATCCTAGCTAGAAGCGGCCTCGGCGGGGCCCCTGGCGGGAGGGGGCGAGTCGGGACCCGGTGTGCTCTCTCCACCGCGAAGGTGGTAGTGAACGGGGCGTCAGGCAACATCTCCCGCAGCCACTTTTCAACGAAGGAGCCGGGGTCCTGACCTTCAGAGTGTTCCGGTAGGCCAACAATCTGGAGGTTGTTCCTCCGCAACCGGTTCTCCAGGTCGTCTGCCTTCTCTTTCCATTGCGACGTGGTGCGCTCCAGGTCTGATATCGCAGCAGGTAAGGGCGCCACCGAGTCCTCGACTGAGGAGATACGATCTTCAGCCTGTCTCACCCTGTCCCGGAGGTTGTGCAGGTCCTGCCTAATTAAGCCAATGTCAATCTTCACTTCTTACAGCATACTTGTCAGGGAAGTTTTGCACATGGTAATGGCGGCCAGGAGTTGCGCAGACACCTCACTTAGGGTCACCTCCCCTGGGACAGCGGCCAGTGTACAGGGAGTCTCCGGGCGGGAGTCAGCGACCGGCTCAGCAGGAGCGGAGGAAGAGGGCCCGGCGCCATCTTGGTCAGGGCCGCGCGCGAAACCCTGCAACTTCGCGGCTGCCGCCACACCGCTTTTATTAGCTGGCATGATGGACCCCACCGATCCACTGCGGTTCCGAAGTCTCTGAGGCAAAGTTCTGAGGTCCAGGATGAAGACAGGATGCTAAATAACACGGTTCAGAGCGGAGCTAGTTCAGCATGCATCCGTTCGGCTCAGCGTCTAGGCCACGCCCCCCCCCCCCCACTGGTGTTTGATGGAGATGTCGCGAACATAAAATTTTCCCTTCACAAACGGCGAACCGGGCGTATTTCCGCAAATGTTCGCGATCCGGGCGAACCTCCATAGACTTCAATAGGCAGGCAAATTTTCAAACCCACAGGGACTCTTTCTGGCCACAATAGTGATGGAAAAGTTTCAAGGGGACTAACACCTGGACTGTGGCATGCCGTAGGGGTATCCATGGCAAAACTCCCATGGAAAATTACATAGTTGATGCAGAGTCTGGTTTTAATCCATAAAGGACATAAATCACCTAACATTCCTAAATTGTTTGGAATAACGTGCTTTAAAACATCAGGTATGATGTTGTATCGATCAAGTAGTGTAAGGGTCACACCCGCTTCACAGTGACAGACCAAACTCCCTGTTTAATGCACCGCAAACAACTGCAAACATTTCATTTGCACAACCGAAAACTCCCCATTTGCACAAGGTTGGATACCAAGCTAGCCATGTCCCGTTTCTTGTCCTCACTGATGTCATTGAAGGTCTCTTCCTCCACCCAGCCATGTACAACACCAAGGGTATCCATAAGGTGACAACAAGCTCCCTGGGACGCCTGCTGTGTTTGGTCTTCCACCTCCTCAAAGCCACCTTCCTCCTCTGACTCCTCTTTTTCAGATTCCTCTCTCTGCATTGCCTCTCTCTGCGTTATTATAAGGTACCATCTAATGTGCCACCAGATAGGTGTGGTGTGTTAAGTAGTACTATTCTTATCAGTTTAATCCCTGTTACATCCCCTATCAGGGGATGTGTATATGGCATGGATTTTAGGAACCGGGAGATGGAAAAAGATGCTTGGTTGGTCCTCCTACTTCAAATTTGGGCACTGCGCGTGCAATGTAATGCGCCACCAGATAGGAGTGGTGTGTTAAGTAGTACTATTCTTATCAGTTTAATCCCTGTTACGTCCCCTATCAGGGGACGTGTATATGACTTTTGCTTCATCTGGGGCAAAATGGACAGAGTCAAGAGGACTGTGATGTATAAGGAGCCCCGCAAGGGTGGGAAGCGCATACCCGATATCCCCACTCTGCTGAGGGCCTCCTTTGCATGTGTCAGCGTGCAGCGGACTCTTGTCGAAAAGACTGGCTCAGCGGGCAGGTCCATGCCTCGCTTGTTTCTCATGCCCCTCTGGAGATAGCTGGGCTGGGACAAGTGGGACAGCTTCATCCCTTACAACTGGAACGCTCCCTGGTTCTATGGGGATGTTGTGCTGAGGGCCTCCTTTGCATGTGTCAGCGTGCAGCGAACTCTTGTTGAAAAGACTGGGTCAGCGGGCAGGTCAGCGGCTCATCGGGTATGGTACCCACTCCTGTGGGATTGGGGCTGCAACCGAGGCTTCGATAGCGGGCCTGTCAGTGGATGCAATACAGCGTATTGGACGCTGGAGGTCTGGTTGTTATTCGGGGTATGTTCGCCCAGAATTGTTGCTTTAATGTTTTTTCTTTTTCAGATTCTCCGAGAGCCATTGTTTCTTTCCTGGGTCACTCTTACTTCCATCGGGAGGCTCAGAGAGCGGACTGTCGGCCTGGCAGTCGATCTTTGGGCTGCAGTGACATTGTGACTCACTGGAGAGGTATTCCGGGCATGCTGTGGCCTGGGGTATTGACGGAGTCAGTGGACTTCGCAAGGTTAACTCCTACTAGTGTGATTTTGGTGGTTCCTGTTGGGGGGAATGACCTTTGTCATTCCCGGGTTCCGAACCTCATAACACTGATGAAGGATGATATGGAGTTATCTTTACGGAACTGGTGCTGGTGTGGTCGGTGATTGTTCCGAGGGTTTCGTGGCAGGGGGCCCGCAATGCCGACGCCATCTGGTGAACTTGCGGATGGCAAGGTTTGTGCGCTCGAAAGGTGGTGTGTTTGTTCGCCACGGGGAGCTCGAAGGGGACAACAGGCGTTTTATGATCCCGGACAGGGTCCACCTGAACGATATTGGCCTGGACATATTTTTGTCCAGTCTTCAGGATGGCCTAAAAACAGGCACT